>NC_057358.1:128734142-129044370 GCF_016509475.1 Prionailurus bengalensis
ATTTTTGAGAGAGAGAGAGACACAGAGCATGAGTAGGGGAGGGGCAGAGAGAGAGAGGGAGACACAGAAGCCGAAGCAGGCTCCAGGCTCTGAGCTGTCAGCATGGAGCCCCACCCAGGGCTTGAACCCACAAACTGTGAGATCATGACCTGAGCTGAAGTCGGACACTTAACCAACTGAGTCACCCAGGCACTCCAATGAGAGTAAGCATTTATTATTATTATTACATTTCTTTTATATGCCAAGCTGTGTCTGGGTGCTTTCTTTATATGATTTTCTCAACTGATCCTCACAAAAAGTTTATGAGGTAGGAAATATTATCTCCATTCTACAATTCGGGAAGCTGAGGCAAAGAGAGGTTAAGTGACCCACTGAAGGTCACACAGCCAGTAAAGTTACAGAAGGGAACCAAACGGCTCAAGTGACCCAGAGCCTGCCTTCTGTGCTCTTGGATACTTGATTTTCATTGCTATATAACACAACTCATTTTATTTTGGCGTATGATTCTATGAGTTTTAATACATGTGTAGATTTTTAAATTTTTTTTTTCAACGTTTTATTTTATTTTTGGGACAGAAAGAGACAGAGCATGAACGGGGGAGGGGCAGAGAAAGAGGGAGACACAGAATCGGAAACAGGCTCCAGGCTCCAGGCTCTGAGCCATCAGACGCGGGGCTCGAACTCACGGACCGCGAGATCGTGACCTGGCTGAAGTCGGACGCTTAACCGACTGCGCCACCTAGGTGCCCCTAATACATGTGTAGATTTTGGTAAACATCTTCACTATTCTGACACAGAACAGCACCACCATTTCAAAAATCAGCCTCACGGTGTTCCTTTATAATCTCATCCTTCCCACCCCTAGCCTTTGGCAACCACTATAGTTTGGTCTTTTCTAGAATGTCCTATATTATCATACAGTACATAATCTTTTGAAATTGACTTTTCTTCACTCAGCATAATGCTTTTGAGATTCATCCATGTTGCTGTGACTATCGATAGTTTGTTCCTTTTATGGATGAGTAGCGTTTCATTGTATGAATGTACCACAGTTTATTTATCCATTTACTTACTGAAGGACATTTTTGTTATTTTCAGTTTTGGGGGTGATTTTTAAAAATTTATTTTGAGGGGCGCCTGGGTGGCGCAGTCGGTTAAGCGTCCGACTTCAGCCAGGTCACGATCTCGCTGTCTGGGAGTTCGAGCCCCGCATCAGGCTCTGGGCTGATGGCTCAGAGCCTGGAGCCTGCTTCCGATTCTGTGTCTCCCTCTCTCTCTGCCCCTCCCCCGTTCATGCTCTGTCTCTCTCTGTCCCAAAAATAAAAATAAAAAACGTTGAAAAAAAAAATTAAAAAAAATTTATTTTGAGAGAGAGAGAGCGCAAGTGGAGGAGGGGCAGAGAGCGAGGGAGGCAGACTCCCAAGCAGGCTCCATCCTGCCAGCATAGAGCCTGACACAGAGCTTGAACTCACGGAATGTGAGATCATGCCTTGAGCTAAAGTCCAGAGTTGGTTGCTTAACCGACTGAGCTACCCAGGCGTCCCACTGGCTGGTTTTGACTAACATTCACACGCAGGGTTTTGAGTGAACACGTCTTCATTCCTCCAAGGTCCGTATAAGGAGTGTGATTTCTTGGTCATGCAGTTGTGTGTATGTTTAAGCTCTCAAAGAAATTGCCAAGGTATTTTCTAGAGGGGTTGCGGCATTTTCCATTCCCGACTGCAATGCACAAGAAACCCAGTTGCCACCTGTCCTATAAGCACTTAGTCATGTCAGATGTAACATTTTCTAAGAAAAAATTAGCCATTCTAATAGGTGTGTGGGCATAGCTCACGATTTTAATTTGCATTTTCCTAATGATTTACGACGTTGAATATCTTTTCCTGTTCTTCTCTGCCATCCACATATCTTCTTTGGTGAAGTATCTGCTCCATTCTTTTGTCCATTTCAAAACTTGGGTTGTTTGTGTTCTTATTGTTGAGTTTTGACATTCTTTATATATTCTAACTAGAAGCTCTTTTTTGTTGTTGAAAAGCGATTTGCAAAGTGTTTTCTTCCAGTCTTCAGCTTGTGCTTCATTCTCTGAACATTGCTTTCTGCAGACCAAAGTTTTTTTATTTATTTTTTTATTTGAGAGAGAGAGAGAGAGAGAGAGAGAAAGAGAGAGTGAGTAGAGGAGAGCGGCAGAGGGGAAGAGAGAGAGAGAGAGAGAGAGAGAGAGAGAGAGAGAGAGAGAATCTTAAGCAGGCTCCATACTCAGCACAGAGCCCGATGTGGGGCTAGATCCCATGACTGTAGGATTGTGACTTGAGCCAAAATCAAGAGTCAGACACTCAACCGACTGAGCCACCCAGGCACCCTCAGACCAAAGGTTTAAAGGAAGCATAATTGATCAATTTATTATTTTATGGATCATGCTTTCACTACTGTGTCTATGAACTTTTGCTTAATCAAAGGCCACAATTGTTTTCTCTGATGTTTTCTTCCAAGCGTTTTATATGATTGTTTTCCACTCATGTCTCTGTTTCTTGTTTTGAATTAATTTTTGTATGAGGTGCAAGATATAGGTTGAAGTTTATTTTCTTGCGTATAGATGCCCATTCATTCCCAAACTGTTTGCCGCAAAGACTATCATTTGAATTGCCTTTGCAACTTTGTCAGAAGTCAGTTATGACCATATCTGCGTAGGTATATTTTTGGAGTCTATTTTAGGAGTTGGCAAAAGTTTTCTTAAAGGGCTAAATCGTAAATATTGTAGGCTTGTGACCACATGGTCTGGTTTGCACGACAGTGGCCATAGACAATAGGTGTTGTAGGGAGAGAGGCAGTGTCAGACTTGGGAGGTGAGTTGAAGGCCACCTGCAGATTTCTACTTCGGGACCTGAAGTTATTGGACCTTTCAGTTGCTAGAATTCTAGATCAGCGTATTAACTGGATTAGACTCCTCTTGCATCCTGACCCAAAGTTCCATAGGCCAGAGATTCTCCAGTCTGTGTGTGTGCCAGGATCACCTGGAGGTAAAACAGATAGCTGAGCCCACTCCCTGAGTGTCTGAGTCAGTTAAGTCTGGGCTGGGGTATGAGAATTTGTATTTATACTAACTTCTAATGTGGTGCTGATGTTGCTTGTTCCTTTGTTCCAGTCTGTTCAGAAGTAACCTCCTCTGTCCAAGTGAATGCAGTTGCCACGCGTTCTGCCCTGGGGCATCTTTGCATTTTTAGCAGTGGATGTTTGCAGGGAAACTGCTTGGGGCTCCAGCATGTGCTGTCTGGACGTGCAAGGCACTTAAGGCCTCATGATGAACCCTTGAGCCATAGAAGATAAGAGCTGCTGTTACATGTTAGTAGGCAATTCTTTTTTTTTTTTTCTTTTTTTAGAGAGAGAAAGTGTGAGCTGGGGAGAGGGGCAGAGGGAGAGAGAGAGAGAGAGAGAGAGAGAGAGAGAGAGAGAGAGAGAAAGAGAGAGAATCCCAAGCAGGCTCCACATGTGGAGCCTGTAACGGGGCTGGATCCCACGACCCTGGGATCATGACCTGAGCCAAAGTCAAGAGTCAGACACCAAACTGACTGAGCTACCTAGGCACCCCTCATTCTGAGATGCATTCTGGACGGTGGCTCTGAAGGTCCCAGGGGAAGTAGCACCCCAGTTGCCCATGGTGGTGACCAAGTTGGTGTTATACATCATGCCCTTACATTGGCTTTCCCCCCTTCCATGTTTCACTATCCATTCTCCCACTCCTGTTCCTAGGCTCACTTTCGGAAACAAATTACCTGCATGCAAGTCCTTGACTCAGGCCCTGCTTTCCAGAGGAAACTCAGGCTAAGACATTGACTGTGGCTGTCTATCTCTTCCGCTGTCTCAATCAATTAAATGGCCTAATTGATATTTACCTGGCATGAGAAGCACTGAGTTCCCAAGACTCCCCTAGACTCCATGGTCAGGGACTACGGATTACTCATTGTTGTACCCACAGCACACATGGTAGTGACTGACACATGGTGGGCGTCTGGAGAATTATGAATAAATGATTCAGTGAAAGTATTTTTACACTTATTAAATGGGCGTGGGTGGAGGGGATGGCGCAGGAGGAAATGGCAGGTGCTGAGTCTGGTTGCAGAGAGAAGGCTAGCACTCACACAGTGACTGGAGCGCAGGGCGGGACTCGAGCTAACAAATTGCAACAAATTGTGAAGGAGGGGTTTAGGCGATCCCAGTTGGAAGCCGCCTCCAGCTTTTCCTAGCTGTGTGACCAGAGGCAGCTTTCCCTTCGAACTTCCATTCCCCCTCTGTAAAATGGAGGAATAGCCATATCTTTCTCACCGAATTTTATCGAGACAAGAGTGTGATGCAGTGGGCTAGACATCTAGCAGTTTTTCTGGCACATAGTAGGTGTTTGAAACATGTTAATTCCCTCTGTGGTCGGCCACCCACCCATCAGAGGTGCGCTGGCAGGAGGTGGGAACGCAGGACCTCTAAGATTCTCTCCACTTCTGGGATTTCAGGAGACTGTGGCAACAGCCAGAGACGGGCTAGCAACATTAATAATGAAAATCACAATGCTTATTAATAGTAGCTAATGTTAATATAGTCTTTACCATATGCCGGGCACTGTTCCAAAAGTTTTATGTTTTGGCTCATTTGATTCTCAAGCCACTCTAGGTGGTAGGTTCTGTTATACTCCCAATTTTCCAAATGACGAAACTGAGGCACACAGAGAAGGGAAGTGACCTCACCAAAATCACACAGCTAGTAATGAGTTCAGCTGGGATATGAACTGAGGCCGTCCGGCTTTTAACGTCTGGGCTGTATTTCTGGGATTTGAAATAGACTGTTCTGGTCTCACGGTGGAGCCTCGGGGTCCTGACCACTGTGTCTCCCAGCACTGGGACTAACCAGTACGATGTAGTAACGGGATTACAGGTTGTACAGCAATCTCACACATCTTATCTGTTGAGCATGTATCACTGGAGAAGGGGAAGAGTGTTACAATTATCTCCAGAGCTGGTGTCTTCCCTCCAGTCTGCCTTAATTCATGCTATCACACCCCTCATGTTTAATGAGCCAGGTACTCAGCTATGTAGCACTGAGAAAGACATAGTTTCCACCTGCAAGAAGCTGTCTCTACCTTTAAGGAGGGTGGAAGGGTAGAGCACATGAACAAGGAAATGCCACGTGTAATTAATTCATGGCGTGGGGGCAGTGAAAAGAGGGAGTGGTCAACAGTGCCTGGGAGATCTGGGGCAGGTCCTGGGGGGCCACTACTAAGCCTCTACTCTTTCTGTCACTTAAATTGCCTCCTGAGACTTTTCACTTTCTCCCAAAGCAGAACAGGTTAAGAAAAAAAAAATAAAAAAGATTACAGCTAGAACATGTCAATATGTAAGGGGATAGAATGAGAATTATTGGTGTTTGCACAAAGCATTTGCCTCCTGTCCATCCCTGGCTGTTTGTTTGAAAAGTTGCCCTGAAGAATGTCAGGTTTTGTTAAGATCTGGAAGGAGTAAGATTGAAATGCTCAGGCATTGCTTGTCTCCTCTCGTATTATTTGTGTACATGGGAAATGCAGAAATCCAATGAAAAGTCTTTTGTTTTAAATTGGTCTGTTTGATGTGCCTGAAATTGATGGATGATGCCGCTGGCTTAATATAGACAAAAATCTCTCCTTCTATGCTACGCACTGCACTCACACAGCCCGGATTTCCTTTTCAGTGGAAGGCAGGGGGCAGGTAAACAAAAGGAGGAACACGGCTGAGCCCTGGTAGGGGGGAGTCCTCCCATGTTCTTGGTATGGACTTTTCCTATTACAAAAACAGCAACCCCTGCATTTCTTATGCTTCCCACCTCCCGAGTGGTGCAGTAAATTGTCTGGGGTGTGTGTGTTTTGGGGGGGTGGTGATCTGTCCACGTTTCTGTTTGGACTCAAGTAACAAAGGGGGCTGGTTTGGCCTTATCCTCCTCTTCCACATGACCAACAGGAGGCAATGACCCCAGTAAATGCAGATGCAAACTTCTTCCCAATGGGCTGGTTGTAGTTCAGGATCAGGAGGCCGGAAGATGATGGACCCATTTAGCAGTCCCACCAAAACCCCCAGATATTCCAACATGGACTTTGTGCTTGATGACTTTTGTTTACCCCTCCAGATCCTACCTTCTCTGTTCTTTGCTGCATTCAAAAATACGTGCTCGCCCCGGTCTCAGAAAATACGTGTAGCCCTGGTCTCAGACTGGAGAGGTCTGGAAGGAAGAGGGTAAGGCTGGGGCATTTATTCCCATGGCAATCTCCCTGCCGGCTGTCGTTGGTCAGCTGCATTCCTTAACTAAAGTATGTGACTCTCTCAGGCAGTCACTCCCTCCCCTTATGCCTTAGAGCTTAAGCATAGTGACAGCTCCCACCGTATGCAGGTCTAGTTGCTTTTCCTAAATTCTTCCCCATACCCTTGTAAATAGATGCTTTATTAATGTTTACGTATTTTTGAGAGAGAGAGTGAGAGAGAGCGAGCAAGCTTGAGCAGGGGAGGGGCAGAGAGAGAATCCAAAGTAGGCTCCAGGCTCTGAGCTGTCAGCACAGAGCCTGATGTGGGGCCTGAACTTACAAACAGCAAGATCATGACCTGAGCTGAAGTCGGACGCTTAACCGACTGAGCCACCCAGGTGCCTATAAATAGATGCTTTATTAAACCTTCCTCTGTAACTTAGCCTGACTGGTTAGCTTCTATCAGTGGGTTAGCCAACGATGGCTGCACCAATATATATCCCATCCCGCCCCTCCTTCTTCAAACATAATCTCGATACTCTTCCACCAAGAGAGTCTCCATGTTCCCTCCTTCAATCTGGGCAGGACTATGAAAATGGCAGAAATGATGCCACGTGAATTCCAAGGCTGAGTCATTGGTGGAGTCCAAGGTGGGGGAAGTATCGCTTCCACCTGGTCCTCCGGGGATGCCTGCCTGCTCATGGAACCCAGCCAGCATATGGAGAGGACATGTATCCTTGTCCTGATCACTGGTCCCAGGTGCCAGGGGGTCACATGCCCAGCTGCCAGGCATGCGAGTGACAGAGCCTTCAGATGATTCTAGCCCTGGACCTTTGAGCTGCTCCAGCCAATGCGAGTAGAGCAGAGACAGAGAGTCCAAAATGTAGCCCTGTCCAAATGGCAGCTTTATGAACACAATAAATATTGTTTTCGAGCCCCTAAATTTTAAGGTGGTTTGTTATACAGCAGTAGATGATCAGTAATAAAGTTGATATTTGGCCTCTATTTTGCTCTTGCTTTTTACTTCTCTCCTTGTTTAGAAAGTTAGATGGGGAGGAGAGATATATATGTACTGGATGTGCTGCAGAGACTCTGACATTCACATGCTGTTTTCCAGGCCCTTCAATACGCATTTTATAATGTTCCCTCATGTATGTTTCACCACAAACCTAAGTGGAAGGTGTTAACCGTCCACATTCTTCAGATAAAGAGACCATACAAGCAGGAGAAAGATGCAGCAACCAATCAAGATCGCTCAGATGGCCAACTTGGGAGTCTGACATGGAACTCAGGTTGGCACAACTCCAAATCCTATGTTCCTAAAATGGTGCCGGGTGATTCTATCTTATTAAAATGCTAATATAGAAAGCTGCTCCGTTGTCACTTAGGTCACCAGTTTTGGTCAGTGGAATCTCCATTGTTTTCATCTTGAAGGGAAAAAGAATCCTTTCTTATGTCCTGGTCAGCCTTTATTGAATCGTGTTTCACCCGGGCTCAGTGATGCTCTGGGAGTGCACTGCCTCCTTGGGTAGTGACCGCTAGGTCACCTTGCTCGTCATCCATGTTTGCTCTGCAGGAAGGTGGAGAGCCCCTGGGCATGTTGACCAAGGTCTTTCCCATGTGACCCTTGGACACCTCCTGCACTCAGTGTTCTTCACATGTATTGACTGTGTGCTCCTTAAGATCAGGAACTATGGTGATTTGTTCATCTTTGTGCTTCCAGTGCCTACAATTGAATACGTAGCTTAGTGAGAATTTGTCAAATGTCTGAATGCATCCTTATTTTCCCAGGCAAAAGGTTTTTTCTGACTTGCCCCTTCCTTCATTTCTCATGTCAAGGCCTCCTCCATTGCTGTATCTGACCTCCAAGCAGACACACTTCTCCATCTCTGGAACGTGTATTTCATTTTTAGACCACATAGCCCATCCTGCCTGGTCTGTAAGCTACAGTTTGCAGACCCTATGGTCCTAATTGTCGCTCACTCATCAGTTCCTGATCTAATTCTCAGAGTTTTTTCATCTTCTCAGGGACTGTCTCAACCATGCCAGCCGCTGCTAGGAGAGTTTTTCCTAAAAAACACAATTTGATAAGTTTTTGCCCTGCTTCAACCGCCATTCACGTCTTGGTTTCTACAAGGATCAACTCCGTCACTTGCTATCCATCAGGCCCTTCATCACTGGCCTCCGTGGACCTTTCTGTGCACGACTAACTGCTCGCCCTATGCATGCACCATCAAGTAAAAGCACACTGGGCTTGTCATCATGGCATGGCCTGGACGAAACAGGTTCTTTCATGATCTTGTGACTTCATACCTTGTTTTGAAGGTATTTTTGGTTTTGGTTTTGTTTTCTGCCCCCACCTCTCCTGTTTTTCTCTGCCCGGCGAGCTCTTCAGCTTTGATATTACCTCCTCGGTGATTCTGTTCTAGCTCTAACAGGCTGATAAGCTCCTGTATCCTTTACATATTCACAGCATCTTGTCTGTGACTCCGTTCCAGTACTTAATGCATTGTTAAGTCATTTATGTGTTTACAGTGTCCGGCTCCCCTGTCAGTCTGCAAGCTATTTAGAGGCCAGGATTGTGGCTTAATTATCAGTGAATCCAGATGTCCCTGCCTCTGCCACTGACCACGCTATCGGGTTAATTAAGACTTGAGACTGTAATCAATAACTTGAACGTGAAGCCTGGTTCTAGCCTACATTTGCCGGATCTGAGGGCAAGGCACGCTTCTCCACTCCCTGAAGTCTAAAGTTTCTTTTCTTTTAAAATAAGAAATTTTGAATGATAGGATTGTGTGTGTTGAATGAGACAAGCCATGGGAAGCACTCGGCACCTCGTAAACACTTAATAAATATTATCCACAGTTCTTACTGCACAGCCGCATTACTAGACATTAGCTCATTAAATCTCATGACAGTTCTAGTAAGTAGACATTATTATTTCTGTTCTACAGCGAGGGAAACAGGCTAAGGGAGAATAGGGAGCTTTCCCAGGGCTGTGTGGTTGGTATGCCATGAAGCGCCTAGCGTGGGGTGCTTTCTAGGGGCTCAGTACAAGCTTGAAAATCTTCAGCCTCCTTCGCCCTTGTCTCTGGCGGTCAATCCACACTTCACATTTCTTGGCCTCTGGAAGCAGAGTTCAGCTCCAGAGGGGTCTGTCTCCAGTTCCCCTTTTCCAACCACCTTCCAGGTTGTTCGGTTCTGAGCCAGGCGGCGCGTGGGCTGGTTTGTTTGTTTTTGACGCCGCTGAAAAGATGTCTTCAGGCTCATTCCCAGGTCAGTACACAAACTCACTCCATCTGCCTTACAATTAAGATTCAAAAGCAGGAGGCAACAAAATTCCTCCCTGTGCACCGATTCCAATCAGCGATTATGCTCTTAATGACCGGCTAATAAAGAATTCACAAAAGCAAACCACACGATTAAATATAGAATTGTATTGATGCCGACCTGTTGGGAGTACTTTCTGTTCCTTTTCCAGAACAATGTCTGAGAACAAGAATATAATACTCCTTCCTTGAACATTTTTTTGCCCTTTTAAGTAGAGCCATCTCTAAAACAAAGATTTGTTAGGAGGTATCCATTCCCCAGAAGCCAATACAAGGCTGCTTTAAAAACACAGTCCAAGGAACGTCGATGAGGCCCCACGTTTGCCCATCCGCAGACTGGTCCGAGTGGTGATTAAAGCACGGTAGCCTCAGACGAGTTTATGTGAGCCGTGCTCATGTTAGCAGCGTCACAGGGAAACGGAAAAAGAGACGTTTGACAATGAAACAAAACTCAACATTCTAATAACCTTGGCGATGAGCGTAACGATGGGCCAGCCTCCACGCTGAGAGCTTTATGCATACGATCTCGTCAGGGCCCCAGAAAAGCCCTGGGAGGGAGCCACTGTTCCATTTTACAGCCGAGCAGAGTTCAGAGGGCTGACTTAACTGAGGTCACTTGGGGATGTGTGCCCAGGTGTCAGTGATTCCTGCATCCTGACTCTTGGCCGTGACTCACAGGAGAAAAGAATATCCAAGTTGTAGTGATGGGGGAATGCTGTGTATGTTTTGACTGGATGTATACTGGGCCTGGTGTTTAGAGCTTTCACAGACGTTAGACCAATTTAGCTTGACTAACACCTTGTTGGGCCGGCATTGCCCATTTTTCTCATTTTCTTGATGGGGTAGTGGGGGTTCTGAGAGGTTGTCACTCTCTCAAGGTGACTCAGCTGGTGAGGGACATGGCCTCGCCTTTCACACTAGACCTGGAAAGGTGATTGAGGTCGGTAGTGGGGATGGGCAGAATGAATCTCCTGTTTCTTTAGGGGCTGAGTGGGTAGCACCTTGCTTCCCTGGGAAAAGCCAGCTGAGAAGAAAAAGACTCACTCTTCACTCCTTCCTATGGGGCTCAGTGACCTGAGGACAACCACAGAGAGGCTGTGTTAATCTGCTGGAGTCGCCATAACAAAGGAGCATAGACTGAGTGGCTTAACCATAGAATTATTTTCCCACAGTTCAGGGGGCTGACCATCCAAGATTCTGGTATTGGTGGGGTTGATTTCTTCTGAGGGCTGTGTCCTTGGCTTGTAGACAGCAATCTTCACATGGGCTTTCCTCTCTGTGCACATGTGTCTGTGTCCAGATTTCCTCTTCCTATGCTTATATTGGATTAGGAACAACGCTGAAGGCTTCATTTTAACTCAGTCATCTCTTTAAAGATCATATCTCAGGCACTTGGGTGGTTTAGTAAGTTGAGTGTCTGACTCTTGATTTCAACTCAGGTCACAATCTCTCACAGTTCCTAAGATCGAGCCCCGCATCAGGCTCTGCGCTGACATCATAGAACCCGCTTGGGATTCTTTATCTACCTCTCTCTCTCTCTGTCCCTCCCCAGAGCAAGCTCTCTCTCTTTCTCTCTCAAAATAAACTAAGCTTAAAAAAAACCCCACATCTCTAAATACAGCCACATTCTAAGTTCTGGGTGTTGGGACTTCAACATATAAATTTGGGGGAAGAAGGACTCAATTCAGGCCATAACAGAGTCCCAGTAAGTTTTTCGTTTTGTTTTATTTTATTTTTAACTACATGGCCTCATCAAACATCCACTAAGACCTTTGGTAAGTCCATATGGTGAGAACCTCCAAACCTCTCAGATTCCTCATCTCTAAAACTGGAGGCTGGTGAAAGGATAAAATGTGACAATACATTTAAAGCATAAAGTGGTTCACGAGCTGGAAGTGTTCATTCCCACACTGCTGCACAAACTCTTCTCCCAGCACCACAGCTGTTCCCAGAATGTGGCTGGCTACTCTGTGGGCAGTTAAAGGTCAGGGTCCCAAGGTTTGGGGGAAGATGCTGCTGGAGCTTGGGATGGTGAATTTTCTCTTGCTTATTGTGTCTGCCTTGTACCTTTAGAGTGGTAGATAGAGACAGTGCTAGGTGTTTGCAAAATCATGTTTTATGTTCTCCTTCTTGTGCACCCAGGCTGCTTATAGTTCCCAGATACCCATACGGGTTGATTAGGGATGTGTGGCTAGTTTCTAGCCAATAGCGTGTGGGTAGAGGTGGTATAATCTACTCCCAGCCCATGCCAATTCTTTTGAAATAATTTTAGACTTACAGAAAAGTTGCAAAGATAGAGTAGAGAGTTACCATAGGCCCTACACCCAGCTTCCCCTAATGTTAACATCTTACATAACTATGACGGACTGGTCAAAACTAAGACATTGACATTGGCGCCTTACTAATAACTCAAGTATAGACTTTATTCCGATGGCACTGTGTTTCCACTCCTACCCCATTTTATGTTCCAAAATCCAACCCAGGATGCCACACTACGTTTATTCACCTTATCTCCTTAGTTTATTCTGATTTGTGACAGTTTCTCATTCAGTGCTTGTTTTTCACAAATTTAGTAATTTTGAGAGAACTGGTCAAATATTTTATAGGATGTCTTTCAATTTTAGTTTTTCTGGATTTCTTTTTCTCATGAGTAGACTAGGATTATGGGATTTGGAGAAGAATACCACTGAGGTGAAGTGTCCTTGTTCCTTCGTGTCCAGGAAACAGGACATCCATATGACTTAAGACTCACGATGTTAACCTTGATCTCCTGGTTCCAGTTGGGTCTGCCACGTTCTCCATTTTAAGGGTTATATTTTCCCCTTTCCATAATTTATTCCTTGGAAATGAGTCATAAGTCCAGCCTATACCCAAGGTTTATTCTAACTTTCTCTCTCTGAGTTTTACCTTCTTTCTCAGACAGTAAGAAATCTAGTTCTCGTTACCTACAACTCATTTATATAAATTGTTAAAATACTGTAAGCAATCAAAATTACCTACATCAACTCCTTCCCATCAGTAAGGTTATGTGATATGTACTTTATATAGATAGATTTATTTTTCATGATCTGCATTCCATCCTGAGATCCCTAGACATTCTGATTGCTTAAAAATTTTTTTTACATACAATAAAGTTTACTCTGTAAGGATTTTGACAAATGTGGATTCATGTATTTAATGACTTCAGAACACACAGAATAGCTTTATCACCCTAAAAAATTCCCCTATGTGCTCCACTAGAGTCAACCCCTCCCCTTCTCCAAACCCCTGGCCATTACTCATCTGATTTTTGCCCCTCAAGTTTTGCCTTTTTCATTTTATCATATAATTTTTAAAAATTGTTTAATGTTTACTTATTTTTAATAGAGAGACAGAGTGCAAGCGGGGAAGGGGCAGAAAGAGGGATATATAGAATCCAAAGCAGGCTGGCTCCAAGCTCTAAGCTGTCAGCACAGAGCCCGACACAGGGCTCGAACCCACCAGCCATGAGATCATGACCTGAGCCGAAGTTGGATGCTTACGTGACTGAGCTACCCAGGTGCCCCTCATTTTATCATATAACTAGAACCATATATCATTAAGCTTTTTGGGTCTGAACTTCTTTCACTTAGCAAAATGTATTTAAGATGCATCGTTGTTGCCATTGGATCAATAGCTTACTCGTTTTTACTGCTGGGTAGTATTCCACTGTATGGATGTACCACAGTTTGATGGGTCCATTTAGAGTTTTGGATTTTTTTTAGCTTTATATAAATGTTGCTGTCATTGTTACTGTAAAGAACTCATGAGCATCCTTTCTCCTACCCCCCAAGCTTTATTGTGGTGTAGTTGACAAATAAGATTATATATGTTTAACATGTACAATGAGGTGATTAGATATATGTATACATTGTGAAATATTTGCCCCAATTAATTAATTAACATATTCATCACCTCATATAATTACCTTTTTAATAATGAGAATGTCTAAGGTCTACTCTTTGCAAATTTCAATAGACAATACAGTATTATCAGTTGTAGTCACTATGCTGTACATGAGATCCTCAGAAGTTATTCATCTTATAACTGGAAGTTTGTACCCTCTGATCAATATTTTCCCATTTCTTCTACCCTCCCTCCCCAGTCCCTGACAACCATTCTACTCTGTTTCTATGAATTTGTCTTTTTTTTTTTTTTTTGATTCTACAGCTGAGTGATACCATACAGTATTTATCTTTGGTTTATTTCACTTAGAATAATGCCTTGAGCATCCTTGGTTTTGCTTTTCCTTAACCTTCATGCAGGCATTATTACCTCTTTATAACCATCCCCCCAACAAAATCCTCCTCTCAAAGCGTTAGTGTGCAATGTATATTTCATTAAGGATTTTGTAGAGGGAACTCAGAGATGTTTCACCTGCTATGCACTGCAACAAACATCAAGTTGTTTGATATTTCCAGACGCCTCACCAAGTGTGTGTGGGTGTTTGTGCATGTGCCTGCGTGTGCATGCACTGTTCTTTCTCCTACTCAGGGCTGCAGCTTCTAGGCATTGTCCTCTAGCTCCTCCACCTTCTTCTTCTGTCTCTTGCATCCTCCTGTCCTCTGATTAGATACAATAAGTTACCTCTGGTTCTTCCAACTTACATCCCCACAACCGTCACCTTGCTCAGCAAACAGAAAAGCCATACTTCCAGAATTTGCCTTAATCGGTCGGCATGCTATGTCTGTGTTTTCTATCACATTATTTTATAACTTCATATGGTTGATTTAAGGGCTACATGAATGAGTGAGGTAATATACATAAAGCCTGCTTTATATGTAATATATATAAAGTCTCTGTATATAAGAGACTGCTACTGTGGGAAACTACCAAATAAAGATGTATTACTTAGATCTCTCATGGCGTGTTTTACTTTTGACAAGAAGAGACTTCTGGAAAGAGGTCATTTCAAGGTTAAAGCTCAGAAATTCTGGAACCCTACCTCCAAAGCCAATTCTTGAAAGCCCCGATTGAAGTGATTATTGATTAATGCTTGTGGTCTGCCTCCCCCAGGGGTGAATGCTGCCTGCTTACTAAGGGGAAAACCTGCTGACCGCTGGCCTTGTCAGACACTGCCGGGTTCCTGGAGAAGTCAGGGAACTCGCCTTTCCTGGCAAAGGTTGAGAAGCGGGAACGTGCCCATCTGTCAGGGATTTTGAGAGCCCAGCCCAGCTTGGAGGCCGGGGCGGGGGGCCTTTATTCACATTGCCACTCTTCCCATTCCTGCAGTCGGTGTTGAGATTCTGCCTTGCTTACTGTGCAGCTGGAACGTACAAAACGTACTCGCCGTCTTGCCTGAGCCTTTTCAAGTTAAGACCAAAGTCATCCGCCTCTTCGCCTTCAGTAACAGCCTGCCCCTCGACTCCTAGTCCTCCCTTCCTCAGTAACCGTGACGCCATTCATTCCACATCCTTGCGTCTCTCTCCCTCATGCCCGCTATTCATCCTCCCAGCCCTGTGGATCCTCCCTCTAGAGCATCTCAGCTCTCTTTCTGTCACCTCTGCTCTGGTTTATACTCTCACTACCTGCTCTGGGCTACTGCAAGCCCGGATTTTACCCTCCTTGCTCCTGCTCTACCAAAACAAAGCAAACCCTGGTAATTCTATCAGGTTATGCTACTGTATGGTGTAATAACAAAGTGCTCCAAAATCTCGGTCGTGTGGAACAGCCAAGGTTTACTTTTTGCACATACTACCTACTCAGCACTGACCAGCTGTATCTCCTCCTCATGTTACTCAGGGGACCCACACACTGGAATGGCGTGGCCACTTTCTGTTGGAGTCCCTGCTCACGACAAAGAGAGGGAACATGGTGAATGGTCTCTTGAAGATTTTCCTGCAAATGACACAAATGACTTTTTAATCATATTTAATTGGCCAGAGGAAGTCATACCACGAATCTGATTTCCGTGGAATTATAATCCGCTGCCAAGGTGGGGAACCAGATGTTGGTAAGCAGTTTAGTCTACCATATAGGTGTTTTTTGGTCCTTAGGTTGGCACTGATTGGTAACAATAAGGCTTTGGCATCAGATCTGGGACTGAAGACTTCACCAGTTTTATGTATTTTTCCAGCTGGTTGTACACTCATTCATAACTAGTTTTCCATCCATTTCTTCATGAGTTTATCTAACTGACATATTTTCATCCAAGTCCTCGGCAAATAATCCGGGATATATAATACACAAATCCTGTCTTCAGAAGTTCATAGATGGAGATATATGAAAAAAAGAGCATTAAAAACTAGATCATAGGGTCGCCTGGGAGGCTCAGTCGGTTAAGTGTCCAACTTCAGCTCCGGTCATGATCTTGCAGTTCGGTTCGTGAGTTCGAACCCCATGTTGGACTCTGTGCCGACAGCTCAGAGCTTGGAGCCTGCTTCGATTCAGTATGTCCCTCTCTCTGCCCCTTCCCCACTCACACTCCCTCTTTCTCTCTCTTAAAAATAAACGTTAAAAACAAACAAACAAAAACTAGATTATAGAAAATTACAAACATATACAAGCATGAATAAAATAATATAACGCATTCTCTTGAACCTATCACTCATTTTCAACAATTCTCAATTCATTGCCAGCCTCACTGATCTTACTATGTCTCTACCTCCACCAACGTCTTCCATATTAGTGTTTTTTTTTTAAATTGGAACTTTTATTGAGATAATTGTAGATTTACACAAAGCTATAAAAAAATTACACAGAGAGGGGTGCCTGGGTGGCTCGGTCAGGTAAGTGGCTGACTTTTGATTTTGGCTCAGGTCATGACCTCCTTATGGTTTGGCAGATCGAGCCCTGCATCAGGCTGTGTACACACAGTGCAGAGCCTGCTTGGGATTCTCTCTCTCCCTCTCTTTCTGCCCCTCCCCTGCCTATGCGCACTCTCTCTCAAAATAAATAAATAAACATTTAAAAAACCTAAAAAAAAGTGACACAGAGAAATCTGTGTATGCTTCTCCCTGTTTCCCCCAGTGGGAATATCTATAAAGCTGTAGTATAATATCACAACCAGAATATTGACATTGATACAACCTGCTGTCTTATTCAGATTTCTCCAGGTTTTCCTGTATTCTTGTACTTCTTTGTATGTATGTGTTTTGTCCATATCATCTTGAAGCAAATCTCAGACATTATGTACTTGCTCCCAGAATTGTTATAGTTATATAGCTTTACAAAATAAGGACTATTTTTGAAATAAATTCCACAATATCTTTCTCATATCTTAAAAAATAACAGTAATTCTTTAATACCATCAAACACTAAGATATTGTTCAAATTTCCATTTTTCATAAGTGTCAGTTTTAATAACTTCTTTGAATAAGGTCAATACCTTGTGATTGTTTGATATGTAATTTACTCTTAAAATCTAATGTGTTCTTTCTTCCTCTCTTTCTTCCCTACCCCATTACAAGTATGTATTTTGTTCTTTGTGGCTGGTCTGAATTTGAGTGATTGTACCCAACTGTTATATTTTAAACGATCTCTCTGTCCTTTCTACTTCCTATAAACTGGCAATGATCAGATTCAGGTTCTATTATTATTATTATTACTATTATTATTAGCAAGACTCTTCCATCAGGAGGCAATAGTGTCTCTTTTTGTGATCTTGGTGATGATCAATGCTTACGTTTGTTAATGAATTAGAAGTTATAAAATGGCAACATTGTAATTCTATTTAGCTGCCTAGAAATAAAGGAAAGTAGGTATTTAAAAATAGTAAATTGGGGTGCCTCGGTGGCACAGTCGGTTAAGCGTCCGACTTCAGCCAGGTCACGATCTCGCGGTCTGTGAGTTCGAGCCCCGCGTCAGGCTCTGGGCTGATGGCTCAGAGCCTGGAGCCTGTTTCCGATTCTGTGTCTCCCTTTCTCTCTGCCCCTCCCCCGTTCATGCTGTCTCTCTCTGTCCCAAAAATAAATAAACGTTGAAAAAAAAATTTAAAAATAGTAAATTGAGTTCTCTTATATCATCCCAACAGTGACCGATTAGTTTAAATTTTTAAAGCATCATTATTTATTCGTGGGTGTAAATAAATTCCATGTATTTCAATCCACTGAAGCTCAAAATATCCTATTTTTGGCCAGGGGGGAGTCTCTTCAATTTGGTTCCTGATCTGTTTTGACATTGGTAATATTTGATAGTTTTCTAGGATCTTGGTATGGCAATCTGTTTTAGGCTTGCCTTGTGTATTTCCTGCTCCAGATCCGGAATCAGTCATTTCTCCAAGGAGTACTGATTTCTTCTACTGGTAAATGAAATTTCAAGAGTACAATCTGTACTTTAGGAATGCTCACTGCTGTTGGGGTTTTCATTGGGGTTTTAGGTGTTTTCAGTGGACTGTGCTAAGACATTTTTAACAGATAAAATACATCATGAATTTATACTTGAATACTTGAATTCATGGTACTTACAATCAAATGTCAGGAATATAGAGCTTTCCCTTAATCTTTTCTCTATTACATTTGTATTTCTTCTATTCTGGGATTGATCTCATGAAAATTGGGAATAATAGAATGAGAGTATCATAAAAATTTGCTTTGTGATTACCCACCTGAACAGAAAAACAATAGCAGTAGTTGCTCCAATAATGTGGTGGATCTTGGTGTATAGTCTACTAAGGATTTACAGTTAAAATTACTGTCTTTAAAGTTATTTGGAATAATTCTTCTCTGTGTGGCTCTGCTGACAATTGGATATGCTTTTGGAGATCTTTGATATTGTTAAACTTCTTTATTTTTAACGTTTAGTCATTGCTTTTCATTTTACTTTACAATTCCATAAAATAATCCGTGACTCCAAATGAAATCTACAAAACAAGATATATTCAAGTAAGTCTAGCTTCTGTCTCTGTACCTTTCACCTTATTCCTTGCCTCCCTTATAGGCAACCATTAAAAATTTATGGTTTATCTTTCATTGATTTTTTAATTGAAGCAAATATGTATACCCCCCTTTTTCAATCAACAGGAGCATATTATATGTGCTTTTCTATTTCTTCTTTCTTATTTTCTCTGAAGCATATATTTTGGGATTACTCCATAGGGGTATATAGAGATACACTTCATTTCTTTTTTTTCCAGCTGTATACTAATAGCTTTACATAATATCTTCAGTTCCTCATTCTTAATTATGGTCTATTGGTTCTTTGCAATGAGCATTATTGAAATCAGTGAGTAACCTCTTCTTCCTCTGCTCATCTCTCCCCCCAAGTAAAACCTTCTAATACCCAGTTAAAAATTATAAATCAACTAGCTTAACTGAATTCTTAGGCACTCTCCTCATCGCCCACCCATTTAAAAAAATTCAAGTATAATTAACATACAGTGTTACATTAGTTTCAGGTGTACAATGTAATGATTCAGCAATTCTGTACATTACTCAGTGCTCATCATGATTAAGCATAGTCTTCATCCGCATCACCTATTTCACCCATCCCCGACCCGCCACCTCTCTGGCAACCACCAGTTTGTTCTCTATATTTGAGAATCTGTTTTTTATTTATTTGTCTCTCCCACCCATTTAAAAAATTTTTTTTTCAACGTTTATTTATTTTTGGGACAGAGAGAGACAGCATGAACGGGGGAGGGGCAGAGAGAGAGGGAGACACAGAATCGGAAACAGGCTCCAGGCTCTGAGCCATCAGCCCAGAGCCTGACGCGGGGCTCGAACTCACAGACCGCGAGATCGTGACCTGGCTGAAGTCGGACGCTCAACCGACTGCGCCACCTAGGCGCCCCCTCCCACCCATTTTTGATAGCTATGCTGTCACACATATAGTCACTGCATTCTGTATACTCTCCCTTATAAAAGTCTTAGCTCTACTACATATATTTATACAAGTACTTATCTATTTATATTTATATGTATTTAATATTCCAGTGATTTTGGCAAGCTGAAGCTCACACTCAAGTGGATGCTTGGAAGAGTTCTTGGCAACAGTACTCCTCGAGTACTTTCTTTATTTTTATTTTTATTAAAAATTTTTTTAAATGTTTATTTACTTTTGAGAGAGAGAGAGAGAGCGCACACATGCATGAGTGGGGGAGGGGCAGAGAGAGAGAGAGGGAGACACAGAATCTGAAGCAGGCTCCAGGCCCTGAGCTTTCAGCACAGAGCCCGACATGGGGCTCGAACTCACAGACTGCGAGATCATTTCCTGAGCCAAAGTTGGATGTGTAACCAATGGAGACACCCAGGTGCTCCTCCTTGAGTACTTTCTTGATGAGAACGATTTGTTAGCACTTATACCTGAAGGTTAGTTTGGCTAGATATAAAATCTTTGGCTCACATTGTCTTTCCTTTCATTTTTTTAAATTTAACAGCTTTATTGAGATCTAATTCACATATTATAACATTTACTCTTCTGAAGTGTACAATTCAATGGTTTTAATATATTCACCAAGTTGTGAAACTACCACCACTGTCTATTTCAAGAACTCTGTCATCATCTTCAAAAGAAACCCTGTATCTGTTAACAGTAATTCCTCCCTGCAGCCCTGGCAACCACTCATCTACTTTTTGTCTCTGTAGATTTGCTTATTTTAGATATTAAAATAAATGGAATCATACAAGTGTGGTATTTTAGGACTGGCTTCATTCACTCAACATTCACCTTCTCTTTCTTTGAGTATACTAACTGTTGCCCCTTGTCTTCTGGCATATTGTATGTAGTACTTTCAAAACGTTTGATGACAATCTGATATTCTTTCCCTTGGAAGTGACTTAGTTTTTGTACTTGGATGCCCTAAGGTGTTTTTTCCTTCAAAGTCAAGCTATTTTATTAGAATGTGTCTCTATACTGGTTGTCCTGGGTTGATTGTACCCAGATATAGGATGTGGCATTTTAACTGTGGTTTCAAATTTAAAAAACAGTATTTTTGGTAGTCTTTTTAAGCTATAGTTTTAGAATTTGTTCGGTTACTTTTCTTTGGTTGTTTTCTTCGAGTGCTCTAATTATACATGTACTGGATTGTCTTTGACTATCTTCTGCATTTGTCACTTTCTCGTTCAATTCTTCTTATTTATTTTTTTATTTAAAAACTCCTCCTTTACATCTTCTATTTCTTTTAAGGCATTATCTGTTTTGTTTCTTTTCCTCTTGTGTTTTTTTTTTCAGTGTGAATCTCCACTTCTAAAATGCTCTTTTGCCTTTGTTCCTATGGTTTCCTGAGTATTATCTCAGTTTTTAGTATTTCTTATTCTGACTTATGTTGTTAGTTCACATCTTCTATGATCACTTCTAGTTTCTGTTAGATCATTGGAAATATTAGATTATAAACAGTTTCATTTCTTTCTTTCTCTCTTTCTTTTCAATTTTGTTTTATTTTAGAGAGAGAGAGAGAGCAAGAGTGCATGAGTGGGTGAGAGAGCCAGAGGGGGAGAGATTGAGAGAGAGAGAGAGAGAGAGGGAGAGAGAGAGAGAGAGAGAGAGAGAGAGAGAGAGAGAGAGAGAGAATCTTAAGTAGTCTCCAGCACAGAGCAGAGCCCAATGTGGGGCTGCATCCCACAACCCTGGGATCATGACCTGAGCCAAAATCAAGAGTCAGACGCTCAACCAACTGAGCTAACAAGGTGCCCCTCATCTGTTTCTTTAAAAACATTCAATTTTTGGTCATTCTTTTGTCCTTGGTATGGGAGGACATTTTTCTGTGCTCATGTGGCTGTTTTCATAATAATTTTGTGTGGGATTTGTGCATAATCTGTTCCTGATGGTCATTTTTACATGAATGTATTCTCTGGCACCCTTTGTGGGGATGGTAGGAAAGACTTTCTACCTGTAGCTCTGGACTTCTCTCTTCTGTTGTTTTGTGAAGTGTTCAAAAATCAAGTCCTTATTAATTCTGACATCTCCTGGCCCCTTTTCCTTCCTCCATTTTTATCTGGATGTCTTTGTCCTTTCTCCTGTCTCCTCATCCTATTAATTTCACCTCTATTCACAGAAGTTGTCATCACTGTGGAACTTTGTTTTATTTTTTAGAAACATTTCTAAAAATGTTTATTTATTTTTGAGAGAGAGAGAGACAGAGTGCAAGCAGGGAAGGGGCAGAGAGAGAGGGAGACACAGAATCTGAAGCAGGTTCCAGGCCTCTGAGCTGTCAGCACAGAGCCTGATGCAGGAATCAGACTCACAAACCATGAGATCATGACCTTAGCTGAAGGTGGACTCTTGACCAACTGAGCCACCAAGGTGCTCCCGGAACTTTGCTTTAAAGGGCATGTTATGTCGACCAGTTAATTTGGGGTGTTGATACGGCATAGATAGTTTCAGCCCTTCCAGTGTTGCGTGAACCCCCTGGCATTCACTCACAGATTATGTTGGCAATCTCTTCTAGTGTCCATTATTATTCTTAAGTTGACTTATGTGTTTGAGGAATATGGGATGCTCTTTTGAGAGTTCTTCCAGTCCCAGTCTGTCAGATGCCGCTCTGCTTCCCTCTCCTACGTTACACACAGATACACATGCTGATGAAGGGCAGTGGTCTGTCTTCACTGGGTCTTATTATGGTGTTGATGAGAATATCTAGTCATCTGGTTGTATTGTAGATATTGTCTGTGGAATTTCAGTTTGGCTATCCCAAGTGTTCTGTATGTTTTTATGGGAAGGGATTCAAAATCTAGTATACCATAGTAGCCATCTTTTTTTTTTTTTTTTTTTTTTTTACTCCAAAATGTAGTCTTAAAAGTGCCAAAAAGGCTGTAGGCACAGGATGCCCCTGAGATGCAAAGAAAGGTGGATGGAGGGTGGTTTGGAGGTCAGCTAGAAGAGGTAACTTCTGTCTGAACTGAGTCCCAGGAGAAGTCCGTTGGGCAAATAAGGGAGGATAATATATTCAGGCAAAAGGAACAGCGTGTGTGAGTGGTCAGAGCGTTGAAAAGGCAGTTACCTGGGGGATATGAGAGGCCCTGATACTTGTCATGTGCTAGGTGGGTGACCGGTGGATGTGGGCCTATGGCACCTCCTTACTTTTGTACCGGATGCTCTATTTTCCTGACCTGGCAGCCTTGTTTTTCAGTATGGACTAGCTTTTATATATTGTGAGTTCTCACCTTTCTGGTCCCTGGGAAATTTCTCATTATTCATTGCTATTTACAATTCTCTCAGTTTAGAGCCATTTGTGAAGTTAATTTCAGTGCTGTTTACTCTTTTCTTCCAAATCATTAATGATGATAAAACATTGAATTGAATTGAGTTTTGCAGCCATTTCTGGGTAATTCCACTGAGGCTCGCTCTTGTGCCAAATAATCATCTTTAATTTAACTATGTTATCACCCCTTCAGTCAGGCTTCATAGGCTCTTTGGTCAACGTTTGTGTTCATTTAATTTTAGCTTTTGACAAAGACTTCATGAGGTATCCCAGCCTTACTCTTCAATAAAACAACAAAGAAATAATCAAAGATAATCAAACTAAAGCATTATGGAGGAGTTTGTGTTTTTCACAGACAACATTTGTCAAAGTTTAGGAAGTCAGCACCTGTCCCTGGTGAAGTGTGCTGAAACAGGTATTTCTCAATACTTTTATAAATCAATACAGCAATTAAGCATGGAGACTAGAAGAGGGTTTATCCTTTTTACCAGGATTATGAATTTATCCTGAGAAAATACTTCGGGAAGAAGGAAAAAAAAATTGCATGAAATGGTTATTCAAGTGTTAACCTTAATGTTATATAATGGGAACAGCCCAAATTCATCAGCAATAGGAGATTTATTAGATAAATTAGGTGCCTGAACTGAATGAATGGAAAGTAATTAACACATAGGAGAATCTCGACAACTGGTAGCTGCTGTTATTATTGTTATTAGTAACATATTAGTAACTTTGGTGCTGTTAACCTCTGATGCTAAGAACAGGTTGCTTTTCCCAGAGTACTGTGATTATAACACCAGGTCACCAGACAAAACATATTTTGTCCTAAAATAATTATCAAAAAATTAAATTAAGACTAATAGTTGTGGGGCGTCTGGGTGGCTCAGTCAGTTAAGCGTCCGACTTCAGCTCAGGTCATGATCTCACGGTCCATGAGTTCGAGCCTTGTGTCAGGCTCTGTGCTGACAGCTCAGAGCCTGGAACCTGCTTCAGATTCTGGGTCTCCCTCTCTCACTGCCCCTCCCCCACTCATGCTCTGTCTCTATCAAAAAATGAATAAATGTTAAGTTGTAACTTAGAGAATGCTAGAATGTGGTTTATATAAATAAGAGCTTTTGGGGGGGGGGTGCCTGGGTGGCTCAGGCAGTTGAGTGTCTGACTCTAGATTTTGGCTCAGGTCATCATCTCTCAGTTGTGAGATTGAGCCCTGTGTCGGGCTCTGTGCTGAGCATGGAAACTGCTTAAGATTCTCTCTCTGTCTCTTTCTTCTCCCCCCGCCCCCCAG
The DNA here is from genome assembly GCF_016509475.1 of Prionailurus bengalensis. Lineage (NCBI taxonomy): Eukaryota > Metazoa > Chordata > Mammalia > Carnivora > Felidae > Prionailurus > Prionailurus bengalensis. Next base: position 128,758,106 of record NC_057358.1, read on the forward strand.
TCATGCTCTCTTTTTCTCTCAAATTAAAAACAAAATTAAAAATTAAAAAAAGAGCCCTGTAATAGAACTCTTTGAGGATGAAATAGCACAGGAATGTTCATAGCAGCATTATTCATCATAGCCCCAGATTGGAATCAACCCACATGTCCATCAGCTGACAATTATATAAATAAAATGTGGTATATCCATAGAGTGGAATATTGTTTGGCAATAAAAGGAAGTACTGTTACATATGACAACATAGATGAACCTGGAACCACATTGTGCTACATGAAAGAAGCCAGGCACAGACGTTCATATTGCCTGATTCCATTTATAGAAGGTCCCTGACTTAGGATGGTTTGACTTAGGGTTTTCTGGCTTTATGATAGTGTTAAAGCGATAGGCATTCAGTAGAAACCATACTTAGAATTTTGAATTTGGATCTTTCCCCAGGCTAGTGATATCAGGATGGTTTTCTCCTGATGCTGGGCAGAGGTGGCCACAACTCCCAGTCAGCCATGTGATCATGAGGGTCAACAACGTGGACACTGACAGTCATTCTGCACCCAGACTGCCATTCTGTTTCTCAGTGTCAGTACAGTATTTGATGAATTACGTGAGATGCTCAGCACTTTGTTATAAAATAGCTTTGTGTTAGATGGTTTTGCCCAACTGTAGGCTAATGGAAGCCTTCTGAGGACATTTATGGTAGGCTAGGCTGAACTAGGATGCTTGATATGTTAGGTGTAGCAAATGCATTTTCAACCTGTGATGGGTTTATCGGAACATGACCCCATCGTACGTCAAGAGAGATCTGTACACGAAATGGCCAGAGTGCGCAAGTCCACGGAGACAGGAAGTGGGTTAGTGATTACGTATGGCTGAGGAGGGGTGGGGGAGTGGGGAGTGCCTGTTATGGTGCAGGGGGTTTCTTTTCCAGGATGATGAAAATGTGCTAGAGTTGATTGTTGCAATGGTTGCAACAACTCTGTGACTATAAAAACCATGGAATTGTGCACTTTAAATGGGTGAGTTGAATGGTACATGAATTATACCTCTATAAAGCTAGTACCAAGAAAAGGATGAAATAAGCAGGCTACAAAAAATGTAATTGTTTAAGTGGTCTCTATAATAGGCAATAATTCAACCTGTAGTAAGACCTAAAAGAATAGATGCCTCGGTATTGATGTAGGTAATTCTTTCTTAATATAATCCTGACGCCTCCTAACTGGTCTGTGGCTTTGGTGTAATTCTGATTTTAACTTCCCCCATCTTCACAATCTTCAGATACTGAAGCAGTTTTAGGAAACTTACAAGAACCAGCAAATGACCCGTATTTTTATTTTTTATTTTATTAAAAAAGTTTTTTTTAATGTTATTTATTTTCTTTGATAGAGAGACAGAGTTGGGGGGGGGGGGCGCAGAGAGTGAGGGAGACACAGAATCTGAATTAGGCTCCAGGATCTGAGCTGTTAGCACAAAGCTTGAGGTGGGGCTTGAACCCACAAACCCAGAGATCATGACCTGAGCCGAAGTCAGACACTTAACCGACTGAGCAACCTAGGTGCCCCCCCAACCTGAACCTTTAAAACCAAGAGATTTTAAACTATTTGGTTTCCTTGAAAGTTTAGGCACCATATCACATATAATTAGGTTTGGCTGATACATAACAGAACCCTCCAGACAATACAGAATTAAACAAAATGGGGAGAAATTCATTCCCCCCCCCCCATGTAAATATAGGTAAATATAGATAATGCTGGGTGGATGAGGCAGTTACTTGATCACTGGGTCCCAGATCGTTTCTAGCAGCTATTTTGCCATTTCAAAACAACATTCAGCTAGTAGTCCATTGTGGCTGCTCAGGTCCTGCCAGCACATCAGCATTCCAGCCAGGAGTGGGAAGGACAGAGAAATAAAAAAGACAGTTCCTCCATGTATGGATTTGTTCTGGAAATTGGACGCAACTTTCTGCACGTGTCTCTTTGCTAGAACTCAGCCACATGCCATAATTAACTGCCACGGAGGCTAGGAAATGTTGCTTTTATTTTGAGTGGCCCGATGCCCTGCTAAAATCCAAAGCAAGAGTAGATACTAGGGGACTAGCATTCCCTGATAGAAAGCGTCTCTGTTCGGGGCGCCTGGGTGGCTTAGTCGGTTGAGCGTCCGACTTCAGCTCAGGTCACGATCTCACGGACCGTGAGTTCGAGCCCTGCGTCGGGCTCTGGGCTGATGGCTCAGAGCCTGGAGCCTGCTTCCGATTCTGTGTCTCCCTCTCTCTCTGCCCCTCCCCTGTTCATGCTCTGTCTCTCTCTGTCTCAAAAATAAATAAATGTTAAAAAAAATTAAAAAAAAAAAAGAAAGCGTCTCTGTTCATAAATTTTCACGCGTAGATACAGGGGAATCCATATTCAGAATACTTGGGTTTGGATCCTGTCTCTGACCTGGAAAGTCACCGAACATCTATGCAACTGCTTCCTTTGTTACAAAGCGAGAACAACCATTCCTACCTCCTTAGACTGTGGAAGTTCAACATGGTACTGGGTGGTGATAGGTTTCACAAACCACGGAGCAGTACGCCATGGATAGATTTAGCCTGAGAAAGAGTACGCAGGGGTAGCACACAGCAGCTGTTCTCAAATGTCTGAAGGAATTCCAGGGGAAGACAGAAGGGGCTTTCTTTCTGTCTCTGTCACTCCCAAGGGCAGCACTGGCAACCAGGTGCGTATCAGGTAAGCCAGTGTCCTTCATTCTAGAACAACTCCCATGCTACTACCCCTTCCTGGTCAATCGACTTTTTCTTCTTCCCCCCTTTCCTTTCCTGTGTCTCAGACTCTGGGTAGACTGTTCGTAGACGACTTGCTGGGACATGTGGAAGCAAGGATGGACAGGTGTGTAAGGTGGTGCTACGAGGTTTCTCTTCACAACGTGTACAGAGGAAAGGACTTGGGCTTGAAGGTAGTACCTCCCCTGGAAGCCCCTCATGAGTAGATCTCCTATCTTGTGTGGTCTGTACTCCCAGAGCCTCACCTGGGCCGGGAGCAAAGCCCCGTTTCAATGAAGGTCTGGTGCATCGCTGTTCAAGGCCAGCCTTGTTTGAAACCTCAGTTCGGTTCGTGACTGGTTATGACACCAGTGTTGTTTCACTCTTCATGCTTCACTTTCCTCCTGTGTAACAATGAAAACACTAAGCGTTCAGAGGATTCAGTGGCACAAAAACCCAGTGTGTGTGCCCGTGTCGGTTTCTTAAGGCTACTGGAAAACACTTCACAGACGTGGTGGCTTCAAACACCAGAAACTCAGTCTCTCCCTTCTCTGGAGGCAGAAGTGCTGTGCTTTCTCTGGAGGCTCTCGGGAGAGTTCTTCCTTGCCTCTTCTTGCTTCTGGTGTCTGCTCCCTCCTTTGTGGCATCCCTCACCCCAATCTCTGGCTCCTTGTTCGCATGGTCTTTCCTCTTTGCTGTGCCATATTCCTCTTCTGTCTCTCTTAAGGACATCTGTCATTGAATGTAGGGCCCACCAGGTAATCCAGGATGGTCCCACATCTCAAGATTGCTAACTAAATTGCATCTTCAAAGCCTCTTTTCCCCAGTAAGGTCACATCCACAGGTTCCATGGGTTTGGACATCCATGGGTTTGGACTTCTCTCTGTTTTTAATTGCTAAATATTTATTTATTTATTATTTTTTTAAATATGAAATTTATTGTCAAACTGGTTTCCATACAACACCCAGTGCTCATCCCAAAAGATGCCCTCCTCAATACCCATCACCCACCCTACCCTCCCTCCCACCCCCCATCAACCCTCAGTTTGTTCTCAGTTTTTAAGAGTCTCTTATGCTTTGGCTCCCTCCCTCTCTAACCTCTTTTTTTTTTCTCCCCTCCCGCCATGGTCTTCTGTTAAGTTTCTCAGGATCCACGTAAGAGTGAAAACATATGGTATCTGTCTTTCTCTGTAGGACTTATTTCACTTAGCATCACACTCTCCAGTTCCATCCACGTTACTACAAAGGGCCATATTTCATTCTTTCTCATTGCCACATAGTATTCTATTGTGTATATAAACCACAATTTCTTTCTCCATTCGTCAGTTAATGGACATTTAGGCTCTTTCCACAATTTGGCTATTGTTGAAAGTGCTGCTATAAACATTGGGGTACGATTGCCCCTGTGCATCAGCACTCCTGTATCCCTTGGGTAAATTCCTAGCAGTGCTATTGCTGGGTCATAGGGTAGATCTATTTTTAATTTTTTGAGGAACCTCCACACTGTTTTCCAGAGTGGCTGCACCAGTTTGCATTCCCACCAACAGTGCAAGAGGGCTCCCGTTTCTCCACATCCTCTCCAGCATCTATAGTCTCCTGATGTGTTCATTTTAGCCACTCTGACTGGCGTGAGGTGGTATCTGAGTGTGGTTTTGATTTGTATTTCCCTGATGAGGAGCGACATCGAGCATCTTTTCATGTGCCTGTTGGCCATCTGTCTGTCTTCTTTAGAGAAGTGTCTATTCATGTTTTCTGCCCATTTCTTCACTGGATTATTTTTTTTTCGAGTGTGGAGTTTGGTGAGTTCTTTATAGATTTTGGATACTAGCCCTTTGTCCGGTATTTCATTTGCAAATATCTTTTCCCATTCTGTTGGTTGCCTTTTAGTTTTGTTGATTGTTTCCTTTGCTGTGCAGAAGCTTTTTATCTTCATGAGGTCCTAATAGTTCATTTTTGCTTTTAATTCCCTTGCCTTTGGGGATGTGTCAAGTAAGAAATTGCTGTGGCTGAGGTCAGAGAGGTTTTTTCCTGCTTTCTCCTCTAGGGTCTTGATGGTTTCCTGTCTCACATTCAGATCCTTTATCCGTTTTGAGTTTGTTTTTGTGAATGCTGTAAGAGAGTGGTCTAGTTTCATCCTTCTGCATGTTGCTGTCCAGTTCTCCCAGCACCATTTGTTAAAAGATTTATTTTTTTAAAAACATTTTTAAATAACTTATTTAGTTAGAATATTAGTTACTGCAACAATGATTTCAGGAGTAGATTCCTTAATGCCCCTTACCCGTTTAGCCCATCCCCCCGCCACAACACCTCTAGTAACCCTCTGTTCTCCATATTTATGAGTGTCTTATGTTTTGTCCCCCCTCCCTGTTTTTATATTATTTTTGCTTCCCTTCTCTTATGTTCATCTGTTTTGTATCTTAAAGTCCTCATATGAGTGAAGTCATATGATATTTGTCTTCCTCTGACTAATTTCACTTAGCATAATACATGTTAGTTCCATCCACATACTTGTAAACAGCAAGATTTCATTCTTTTTGATTGTTGAGTAATTCTCCATTGTATATATATACCACATCTTCTTTATCCATTCATCCATCGATGGACATTTGGGCTCTTTCCATACTTTGGCTGTTGTCGATAGTGCTGCTGTAAACATTGGGGTGCATGTGGCCCTTTGAAACAGCACACCTGTATCCCTTGGATAAATGCCTAGTAGTGCAATTGCTGGGTCGTAGGATAGTTCTGTTTTTAATTTTTTGAGGAACCTCCATACTGTTTTCCAGTGGTCTTCTCTTTTGGGGAAGGGAAGACACCGTTCAACTCATCAAGTGCCCCTCATCAAGTTTCTCTTCCCAGCAGAGAAAGTCTAACATCCTATGAAATCCAAGGAGCATTACCTGCAACTTTTCACTTTAGTAGATATGTAATTTAAATTATTGCTGTTCTCCCATTTAGCAGCCCTCTACTGTTCTCTGTCATGAGCTGCGCTGGTTTGTTCCTGGGGATACAGAGGTGAGGGTCACCCAGGCTCTTAGAAGCTCATTTGAGGGTGTTTGGCTCACTCATTTTGAGACTATGTTCTAGGAAATCTGTGGATAACATATATGCCCCTGCAGAAACCTTAGCTATTTGCTTGCTTCTGCATTCTCCAAATACTTAGTGAGGACCACCTATCTGCCAAGATCTTTGCTAAGCCCTAAGGGAGACTCAATGGTGGCTGAGATACAATATCTACCTTCAAGAAGCTTACAATAGAAAAAGGAGTTTGAAGTATATAAAAACAATAATCTCTCCTAGTGAAAGGATAAATAAAGTGAGTTTGGACTTTAGAACCCTATGGAATGAAAAGAACATGTAAACTTTGGAAATAAAGACTCCCTAAGCTTGTACCTTCTTAAATACACCACGTAGCTTTTAAAAATATTCTTCGAAGGTTGAATACCCTCAGCTCAGAGACAATCAAGGGAGGGTTCATTCTTGAGAGTGCAGTTTTTCAGAATGTTCTGACAGAGTGAATGCTTTTAAGGGGGAGGCAAACATTGAAATGTATTTGAGGATTGAGGGAGGGGCAGGGTGTGGAAAGATACCAATTGTATTATTAATAAAATTGATCCAAGGTAGGCCAGTGGAAGTAGAAGGAGGAATTACATCAATAAGACAAATGGTACCTCCTGTAACCTTGAACTCAGTATTGATAGAAGGGTGGGTAGGGAGATTTGGGGAATCAATGCAGCTATCTCTAACATCTCAAGGCAACTGATTGAAAGAGGGTAAAGAAAACGGGTAAAAACAATATCAGCCTGTCATCATTGCAAATAAGGCCACATTGCTGCTCACCTGCTCTTAAAATCAGACTCTTACTACAAGCTTCAGGAGGAAAAAAATAAAAAGGTGTCACGCAATCTGAAAATAGGTTAGGCTGCTCGGGTGTATTAATAGGAAGAGAATGATCTAGTTCATGTATTCTGAGTCATTCAACTTTTATGTAGGAAATGAAATCAACCCCATTCAGGATGATGGAACCCTTACCCTCACCCTCTTAAATACCCACCCTCACAGTTCGTCTTGTGTGAATACGGAAAACAGAAACATTTCCTCACTGTGCCCTGATGCTGATGGGAAGTATGTGATGGAGGCTGGTGTTGTGCACCTTTCCCGACCACAGCTTCTGCTCGCCACTCCACAAACTCTGTGCTCACTCTTGAACTTCTGAACCAAGGCCCTACATAGACTCCAACCGTAGCCCTGTATCAACCTCTGTAGTCTTTCTTGAACCGGAAGCATTTCATGAATCTAGCATTTGGGATGAGTTAGGAAAAGGTTGGACTCTTCTGTTTGTAACCATGTTACTGGAAATTCTGAGAAAATGGGTGGATTCGATCATCAGATATTTTTAGGTAGGGTTATATTGTGGGCGGCACCTGCCCTACATTCATGTCTCCTGGTGCCAGTAAATTCGCCCTCGTTTTTTAAAAACATTTTTTAACGTTTATTTATGTTTGAGAGACAGAGAGAGATAGAGCATGAGCAGGGGAGGGGCAGAGAGAGAGGGAGACACAGAATCTGAAGCAGGCTCCAGGCTCTGAGCTGTCAGCACAGAGCCCGATCCAGGGCTCCAACTCACGGGCCACAAGATCATGACCTGAGCCGAAGTCGGTCGCTTAACTGACTGAACCACCCAGGTGCCCTTCGCCCTCATTTTTAAAAACATAGCTACCCATCCTCCACCATCAGTTCGTTCTTTATTTACTGAGCTTATGTCGTGTGCTTCATACTGAGAAAGGTATAAAGGATGTGGTGAGTCAGACGGACAAGATTCCTGTCCTGATGGAGCTTATATGCTAGTAGGGAAAATTGGAAATAAGTTAAATATGTAATTTACGGAAGGGACAAATGTGATCAAGAGAAATTAGGTATAGAATAAATTAGGTGTAGAAATTAGGTATAGAACTAGGTATAGAAATTAGGTATAGGGAAGGATGGGAAAAGAAGATTATGTAGCAAGGAAATTTTCTTTGAGGAAGTTCACTGAAGTTGAAAATCAAATAGGTGAGAGAGCAAGCCATATGATAGTTGTCGGGGGCAAGTGTGCCAGGCAGAAGGAAAAGCAGGTGCAAAGGCCCTGTGGTAGCAAGTAGCTTGGCATTTTCAGACACAGCAAAAAGATCAGCATGGCTGAAGTAGAGCGAGCAAGGGTGTGTGAAGGGAGATGAAAGCAGAGAGGTGCCAGCAGAGACTGTATCATGTAGGATCATGTGGGTCCTAGAAAAGAATTTGGATCTTATTCTGAGTGAATGTACGCCACTGGGGGGTTTTGGTAGGAGAAGGATTTATGTCCTTTACAGATGATTGAAGCTTCTGTGTGGAGAATAAATTATACGAAGAAAAAGAGGGAGCCGAGGATTCAGTTAGGAGGATACTACAACTATGACATATGGTTGGATGTGGGATGTGTTATTTATGTATGTATGTATGTATGTATGTATGTATGCATGTATTTAGATTTACATCCAGGTAGTTGGCATCTAGTGCAACAATGATTTCAGGAGTAGATTCCTTGATGCCCCTTACCCATTGAGCCCCTCCCCCCTCCCACAACCCCTCCAGCAACCCTCAGTTTGTTCTCCATATTTATGAGTCTCTTCTATTTTGTCCCCCTCCCTGTTTTTATATTATTTTTGCTTCCCTTCCCTTGTGTTCATCTGTTCTGTGTTTTAAAGTCCTCATATGAGTGAAGCCATATGATATTTCTCTTTCTCTGACCGACTAATTTTGCTTAGCATAGTACCCTCTAGTGCCATCCACATAGTTGCAAACAGCAAGATTTCATTCTTTTTGATTGCTGAGTAATACTCCATTGTATATATACACGACATCTTCTTTTCCCATGCATCCATCGATGGACATTTGTGCTCTTTCCATACTTTGGCTATTGTTGATAGTGCCGCTATAAACATGGGGGTGCATGTGCCCCTTTGAAACAGCACACCTGTATCCCTTGGATAAATACCTAGTAGTGCAATTAATGGGTCATAGGGTAGTTCTATTTTTAATTTTTGACGAACCTCCATACTATTTTCCAGAGTGGCTGCACCAGCTTGCACTCCTACCAGCAAGGCAAAAGAGATCCTCTTTCTCTGCATCCTCGCAAATATCTGTTGTTGCCTGGGTTGTTAATATTAGCCATTCTGACAGGTGTGAGGTGATATTTCATTGTGGTTTTGATTTGTAGTTTCCTGATGATGAGTGATGTTGAGCATTTTTTCATGTGTCAGTTAGCCATCTGGGTGTCTTCTTTGGAGAAGTGACTATTCAGGTCTTTTGCCCATTTCTTCACTGGATTATTTGTTTTTTGGGTGTTGAGTTTGATAAGTTCTTTATAGATTTTGGATATTATCCCTTTATCTGATATGTTGTTTGCAAATATCTTCTCCCATTCTGTTGGTTGCCTTTTAGTTTTGCTGATTGTTTCCTTCGCTGTGCAAAAGCTTTTTATTTTGATGAGGTCCCAATAGTTCATTTTTGCTTTTGTTTCCTTTGCCTCTGGAAACGTGTCAAGTAAGAAGTTGCTGCGGCCAAGATCAAAGAGGTTTTTGCCTGCTTTCTCCTCGAGGATTTTGATGTCTTCCTGTCTTACATTTAGGTCTTTCATCCATTTTGAGTTTATTTCTGTGTACGGTGTAAGAAAGTGGTCCAGGTTCATTTTTCTGCATGTCACTGTCCAATTTTCCCAACACAATTTGCTGAAGAGACTGTCTTTATTCCATTAAATATTCTTTCCTTCTTTGTCAAAGATCAGTTAGCCATACGTTTGTGGATCCATTTCTGGGTTCTCTAGTCTGTTCCATTGATCTGAGTGTCTGTTTTTGTGCCAGTCCCATACTGTCTTGATGATTATAGCTTTGTAATACAGCTTGAAGTCTAGGATTGTGATGCCTCCTGCTTTGGTTTTCTTTTTCAAGATTGCTTCAGCTATTTGGGATCTTTCTGGTTCCATACAAGTTTTAGGATTGTTTGTTCTAGCTCTGTGAAGAATGCTGGTGTTATTTTGATAGGCATTGCATTGAATATGTAGATTGCTTTGGGTAGTATTGACATTTTAACAATATTTGTTCTTCCTATCCAGGAGCATGGAATCTTTTTCCATTTCTTTGTGTCTTTTTCAATTTCTTTCATAAGCTTTCTATAGTTTTCAGTGTATAGATTTTTCACCTCTTTGGTTAGATTTATTCCTAAGTATTTTATGATTTTTGGTGCAATCGTAAATGGGATCGATTCCTTGATTTCTCTTTCTGTCACTTCATTGTTGGTGTATTGGAATGCAACCAATTTCTGTGCATTGATTTTATATCCTGCAACTTCACTGAATTCATGAATCAGTTCTAGCAGTTTTTTGGTGGAATCTTTTGGGTTTTCCATATAGAGTATCATGTCGTCTATGAAGAGTGAAAGTTTGACCTCCTCCTGGCCAATCTGGATGCCTTTCTTTGTGTTGTCTGATTCCAGAGGCCAAGACTTTTAATACTATGTTGAATAACAGTGGCGAGAGTGGACATCCCTGTCTTGTTCCTGACCTTAGGGGGAAATCTCTCAGTTTTTCCCTATTGAGGATATTAGCGTTGGGTTGTTCATATATGGCTTTTATGATCTTGAGGTATGATCCTTATATCCCTAATTTCTAGAGGGTTTTTATCCAGAAAGGATGCTGTATTTTGTCAAATGCTTTCTCTGCATCTATTGAGAGGATCATGTGGTTCTTGTCTTTTCTTTTATTGATGTGATGAATCACATTGATTGTTTTGCAGATATTGAGCCAGCCCTGTATCCCAGGTATAAATCGCACTTGGTCGTGATGAATAATTTTTTTAATGTATTGTTGGATATGGTTGGCTAATATCTTGTTGAGGATTTTTGCATCCATGTTCATCAGGGAAATTGGTCTATAGTTCTCCTTTTTAGTAGAATCTTTGTCTGATTTTGGAATCAAAGTAGTGCTGGCTTCATGGAAAGAGTTTGGAAGTTTTCCTTCCATTTCTATTTTTTGGAATAGCTTCAGGAGAATAGGTGTTAACTCTTCCTTAAATGTTTGGTAGAATTCCCCTGGAAAGCCATCTGTCCCTGGACTCTTGTTTTTTTTTAGGAGGTTTTTGATTACTAATTTGATTTCTTTACTGGTTATGGATATGTTAAAATTTTCTATTTCTTCCTATTTCAGTTTTGGTAGTGTGTATGTTTCTAGGAATTTGTCCATTTCTTCCAGATTGCCCATTTTATTGGAGTATAATTGCTCATAATATTCTTTTATTACTGTTTTTATTTCTGCTGTGTTGATTGTGATCTCTCTTCTTTCATTCCTGATTTTATTTATTTGGGTCCTTTCCTTTTTCTTTTTGATCAAACTCGCTGTGGTTTGTCAATTTTGTTAATTCTATCAAAGAACCAGCTTCTGGTTTCATTGATCTGTTCTACTAGTTTTTTGTTTTTTTTTTTTTTTTGTTTTGGTTCCAGTAGCATTAATTTCTGCTCTAATCTTTATTATTTCCTGTCTTCTGCTGGTTTGGGGTTTTATTTGCTGTCCTTTTTCTAGCTCTTTAAGGTGTAAGTTTAAGTTGTGTATCTGAGACCTTTCTTCCTTCTTTAGGAAGGCCTGGATTGCTATATACTTTCCTCTTATGACCGCCTTTGCTGCATCCCAGAGGTTTGGGGTTGTGGTGTTATCATTTTCATTGGCTTCCATGTATTTTTAAATTTCCTCTTTAACTTCTTGGTTAATGCATTCATTCTTTAGTAGGATGTTCTTTAGTCTCCAAGTATTTGTTACCTTTCCAAATTTTTATGTGGTTGATTTCAAATTTTATAGAGTTGTGGTCTGAAAATATGCATGGTATGATCTCAGTCTTTCTGTACTTGTTGAGGGCTGATCTGTGTCACAGTATGTGGTCTATTCTGGAGAACGTTCCATGTGCACTGGAGAAGAATGTATATTCTGCTGTTTTAGGATGAAATGTTCTGAATATATCTGTTAAGTCCATCTGGTCCATCTGTGTTAAGTCCATCTGTGTCATTCAAAGCCATTGTTTCCTTGTTGATTTTCTGTTTCGATGGTCTGTCTTTTGCTGTAAGTGGGGTGTTGATGTCCCCTACTATTATGGTATTATTATCAATGAGTTTCTTTATGTTTGTGATTAACTGATTTATATATTTGGGTGTTCCACATTTGGAGCATAAATGTTTATAATTGTTAGGTCTTCTTGGTGGACAGACCCCTTAATTATGATATAATGCCTTTCATCTCTTGTTAAGGTCTTTATTTTAAAGTCTAGATTGTCTGATATAAGTATGGCTACTCTCGCTTCCTTTTGCTGACCATTAGCATGATAGCTGGTTCTCCATCCCCTTAGCTTCAATCTGAAGGCGTCTTTAGGTCTAAAGTGGATCTCTTGTGAACAGTACATAGATGGATCTTGTTTTCTTATCCATTCTATTACCCTATGTCTTTTGAATGGAGCATTGAGTCCATTGACGTTTAGAGTGAGTACTGAAAGTTACGGATTTATTGCCATTATGTTGCTTGTAGAGTTGGAGTCTCTGGTGGTATTCACTGGTCCTTTCTAGTCTTTGTTGCTTTTGTTATTTATTTATTTATTTATTTAATCAATCTTTATTAAAGATTTATTTATTTATTTTAAAATTTAAAATTTTAAAATTTATTTAATATTTTAAAATTTATTTATTTTAAAGATTTATTTAATTTATTTAATCTTTTCTCCCCTCAGAGAGTTTCCCTTAAAATTTCTTGCAGGACTGGTTTAGCAGTCGCAAACTCCTTTAATTTTTGTTTGTCTGGGAAACTTTAAGTCTCTCCTCCTATTTTGAATGACAACCTTGCTGGATGAAGAATTCTTGGCTGCATAGTTTTCTGATTCAGCACATTGAATATATCCTGCCCCTCCTTTCTGGTCTGCCAAGTTTCTGTGGATAGGTCTGCTGCAAACCTGATCTGTCTTCCCTCGTAGGTTAAGGACATTTTCCCCTTGCTGCTTTCATGATTCTTTCCTTGCCTGAGTATTTTGTGAATTTGACTATGATATGCCTTGTTGATGGTCGGTTTTTGTTGGGTCTAATGGGAGTCCTCTGTGCTTCCTGGATTTTGATGTCTGGGTCTTTCCCCAGGTTAGCAAAGTTTTCCACTATGATTTGCTCACATAACTCTTCTACCCCTTCTTCTCTCTTCATCTTCTGGGACCCCTATGATTCTGATGTTGTTCCTTTTTAACGAGTCACTGATTTCTCTAATTCTTAAATTGAGGTCTTTTGCCTTAGTTTCCCTCTTTTTTTTGCTTCATCATTCCCCATAAGTTTGTCCTTTATATCGCTGATTCTCTGTTCTGCCTTATCCATCCTTGCCACTGTGGCATCCATTCAAGATTACAGCTCAGTGATGACATTTTTTATTTCATTCTGATTAGCTTTTTACTTCTTTTATCTCCACATGAAGAGATTCTAATCTATTTTTGACTCCAGCTAGTATTCTTATTATTTTGATTCTAAATTCTGGTTCAGACATCCTACTTGTATCTATGTTGGTTAAGTCACAGCCTGTCGTTTCTTCCTGCTCTTTCTTTTGGGTGAATTCCTTTGTTTTGTCATTTTGAAGGGGGAAAAGGAATTAATAAGGTAGAAAAAAATTTAAAAAATTAAAATTAAAAAAATTAAAAAATAAAAGCAACACACACACACACACACACACACACAATCAAATAAATGATGCTAGATCCTAAGTGTGATTTGGTCTGGGTGTGGAAAGGGGCTTGATAGATTAGAGAAGAAAAGGGGAAAGGAAAAAAAAAAGGAAATTGTTTGAAAATTTGAAAAAAATGAATAATGGAAATAGAATAAAATGAAATGCTGGAAGTAAAATAGAATTTGAAAAAACTTTCACAAAAGCAAAAACTATAGTAGAAAAAAATTAAAGAAAGATATTTTCAATAAAAATTTAAAATAAAAATAAATTTTTTCTCTTCTTGTATTCAAGAAAAAGAAAAGAACTCAAAAAGAGAAAAAAAAGAAGAAAATTGAATAGATAGACCAGAGAACAGATTGAAATATGATTGAAATTACTTCGTTTTCCCCTAGAAGTTGAACTACAAAGCACTTTATAGTCCATAAAGTAAGCAGGCAGCGAGATTTGTGTTCCTGAAGAGCAAGGTTGGCCCAGTTGGGCGGGGCTTAGTGTAATGGCTCCGTTCTCCACTAGATGGCGCTGCTTAGCGTACTGGGGTGGATTGTCGTGGTGCTTGTAGGCGCCTATGCACATGTGCAGGAGCCCTGAAAATGGCATCACCTACCTACCCAGTCTCTAGTATCGGAACTCTGTTCTTCCCGATCAGCAATCACGCACTTGTCCTTTGTCTTCAGTTTCTATCCACTCCCCGATTTTACACAGTCCGTGACCAAGCCCCAAGCAGCACCTCCCTTCTGAGTTTTGTCTCAGATGTGGCTGTGTTTCCTGACCCCTTATTTCTGAGGGATTGTGGCTTTGACCCATTCTGCCCCTCTGCAGAGGGTTTCACTGAGCAATGGCTGGATACCGGCCGCACCCAGGAACGTTCGCAGGACCGTGCTGCTGCCGATGCCCAGAGACTGTGGCCGTGTGTTAGCCCACCCCAGAAAAGGTTTGGGTGGTTGTGTATCAGCAGCGTTTCAGGGATTATAGCAAATCACAACACGTATCTGGCACCAGGCTTCACCCTAAACGACCTCGTTCCAGCACCAGTGAATGTGGTTTTTCTCCCGTGACCAGTGGCGCCTTTGCCTGGGGCGGGGGGGGGGGCACATGGCCTCTACCAGATGTCCTTCCTGCAGGGGAGCCAACTCTCTCCATGTGGCCCGAAGACCTCCAGCCTCCACTCTGCTCCTGAGGATTTGTCCTTCTCACCAGAGCACCACCAGGTATTGAGCTGCAGAGTTTCAGACTCTCCACTTCCCTGTTTATAGAGTCTTACTGGAATTTAAACCCTCTCCTTTCTCATTTCTCCCCTTTTAGTTCAGTCCCTGTGGCTGTTTCCATTTTTTCACTTTCTCTCCAGCTGCTTTTGGGAGGGCGGGGTGCTTTTCCCATATTTTCCCTCCCTCCCCGTCTCCGTCCTCTCTCTGCATGCAAAAACAGCTCCCTGCCCTCCGTGGCTTCTCTCTCCCCAAGTTCACGTTTCCACACCACGTACCTGCTGAATTCCGTGGTTCAGTTTGTGCAGATTGTTGTGCTAATCCTCAAATCAGTTTTCTAGGTATGCAGGATGGTTTAGTGTTGATCTGTCTGTATTTCAGGGATGTGAGACACACAAAAAAACTTCCATGCTCTTCCCTGGATGTGGGATGTGTTTTGAAGGAGGGACTAAAGGGACTGATGGATCAGACAAATGCAGAGGTAGAGAGGAATCAAGTATAACCCCTGCGTTTCTGTCTTGAGCAGCATGGTGGGTGGTGGTGTTGTTTAATGAAATTGGGAAGACTAGAGGAAAAGAGGGATTGGGGTAGAAAATGAACAATTCTATTTTGGAAATTTTCTTTGAAATGATTAATAGATGAATAAGTGGAGATGCATGAAGGAGGCAGTTTGATACATGAGTCTGGACTTCTGGAGGAGAGAGGTCAGAGCTATAGGGACGTATTAGGAGTCTTCAGGGTATAGAAGATATTTAAAGCTGTTGGACTGGATGAGATCATTTAGGGGGGAATTATAGAAAGAAAAATAAAGGAACAAGGACAAAACTCGGAGGTCCTCTACGAAGTTCAAGGTGAGCTGACTTGCCCTGCAGCTCCAGGTGTAATCATGTAACCCAGAATGTCCATCAGAGCTAATCTGGTGACTTCTGTGGTTATTAGGAGGAGGATGCTCTCTTGTGGGCTGGACTTGAACCCAGGAATATTTAGTAAGCCTGGGATTTCTGAGGGCCACTGGTTTAAGAGAGCCTGCCTGAGAATGAAGCCGACACAAAGAAAAGCAGAGCCAGTAGATGGAGAGAAACAGTCCCAATCACCTAACCCTGGCCTGGATCCAGCCATACTTGAAGCTCAGTTTATTCCTGTGTTTTGGTTTTATATGAATCAGTAATATCCCCCTTTTATTTAAGCCACTCAGGTTGGATTTTATGCCTCCTGAAACTCTCCCCCACCGTCCTACCACGTACCCTATGTAGGATAACTGACGTGCCCAGTTTGAAGTTATTAGTGACACAGCTGGGCTTTCCCAAGCCTGCTTGGTGGTCCAGGGCCCTCTTCCATCACATCTTCCTGCCTTAGGGCTGTACTCCTTGCCACCATGTGTCTTCCACAGTTTCTGTATCGGTCTACTTTAGATGACTTTTTGATGACTCTGGAGTGGTGTGTATTGTGCATATGTATGTGTGTGGTGTGATTAGGTACTCCTCCCAGGAGCATGTAAGTGGAGCCCCCCCCCCCATACCCACTCTGGGAATAGAGAAGCTTCCAGGATGGCCACTAGCAGCTGGCATATGACTGAAATAGCTCTTGCTATCAACATTTATGCCAAGGACCTCTGCTGCCTTCAGCAGCATATTGAGACAGGAGGACGAACATCTGAGACCCAAACTCTTAGTCTCTTGGGCTGAAAATGGCACTGGCTGTATAGATTTCTATGAGGATAGCCAATGAGTTACCATCTCAACCATCGTCCCATCCTGTCCCAGGAAGTCTCCAAGGTCCAAATATTCATTCATCCACTTACTATTTATGGAGCTCCTTCTGTGTTCCACACAGTATGCTGAGTACTGGAGAAATGAACAAGCCTGGGAACCTGTCCCGCGAGAACTTTTTCTTACGGGAGAGAAGTACACAAGCACACTGGCTGCATGATAAACTCTAGGATGGAGTTAGATGCAAGGTGTTGGGGAGAAGAGAGGAAGGTTCTGCCTGAGTTATTCAGGGGCACCTTCATCACAACGGTGATCCTTAAACTGGGCTTACAAACTCAGATCCTTCCTGGAGCTGACACGTAAAATAAATATTTAAAGTGACCAGATCTGGGACAATTGGGAGAGAAGAGGCATCCTGCAAGCACAGAATACCCATCCCCTCCAAAGGAACCTTTTACACAACACTGTGATGAATGGATAAAGAAGATGGTGTATATATATATACAACAGAATACTACTCAGTGATCAAAAAGAATGAAATCTTGCCAGTTGCAATAACTAATGGATGGAATGAGAGTGTATTATGCCAAGTGAAATAAGTCAGTCAGAGAAGAACAAATATCATATGATTTCACTCAGATGTGGAACTTAAGAAAGAAAACAGATGAACATAGGGGAAAGGAAGGATAAAAAAGATAAAAACAGAGAGGGAGGCAAACCATAAGAGACTCTTCAATCCAGAGGACAAACAGGGTTGCTGGAGGGCAGGTGGATGGAAGGATGGGCTAAATGGGTGATGGGCACTAAGAAGGGCACCTGTTGGGATGAGCCCTGGGTGTCATATGTAAGTGAGGAATCACTGGGTTCTACTCTGGAACCCACTACTACACTGTGCGTCAGCTAAATTGAATTTAAATCAATAAATTAAAAAAAAAATAAAGAACACTGTTCTGGCAAAATACACTCACGTGCAGGATGCTTTGGTCGCCAGTTTTCAACCTGTGCCTTTGAACCAGTGAGTAAGAAGGCTCCAGGCAGACAAGACAAAGCAGCACCCCAGGGAGTGGTTTAAAAAGCCCGAGGACAGGACCCTTCTCGACAGGGAGTACACACATCTCCTAGGCTGACACAGAGGGCTGGCATAGTATGAAAGGTTCTCCTGGCTGGTTGCTCTCCTTGCCGTGATCTTGACCCGTGCAACTACATTCATGCCTCTCGACCATCTCTCTGCTTTGGCCTGACAGGGTGATTTCATGCTCCACATTTTAGCTATGATGTTTGGACTCCCACCCAGGTTATAGCTTCACTCTTGGTATGCACTCTGAACCCTCCACCTGCCTGCTTTCGGAAACCGTCTCCTCCAATTTTGAATCCCGCTGAATGTATCGATTATATATCATGATTGTGTAGCGATTGAGTGTGGGTTTTGAATCAAACACTTGGATTGAAATCCTCAGTCATCACTTACTAGCTATGTAACTTTGGGGAAATTCCAAAACATATATATTTAATCCCTCTGAGCCTCAATTGTTTTTTTTTTCTGTTAAATGTAATAAACCAGACTTTGTCTTATGTCTATAAAGTACTTGGCATTGCTCTGAGGATGTGAATGAGCACTGACATACCATCTGTATTCCCACTGGGGGTCTTGTGCCAGGTTCCTTTCTCTGCCTCTGTCTTGGCTCTAGATTTCCACATTCCTCTGCGGGTTCTCTCTCCTGGTCTCCCAGCCAGCTTTTCTGGTCCTTGCATCTCTCCCCGCACGTACCCTGCCTGCTTCCTCTGGTCCTGAGGCTGACGTGAGGAGAGCCGACTGTGGGTAAGATATTAAATAAGATATTAAATCTGTCCATCAGGAGGTATTTTGTGTGCGCTCAGCATGAGATGGAAAGGGCCCTGGATCCTTTTGCTCAGACCCTCCCCTCCCCGCCAAATTCCATCTTTTCCCTCTGGTGACCTTCTCTGTCTCACTGCCAGAACTGTCTCTTATTTTCATTGACAAATATCGCTCCCTATTGGCTACGAGACATCCTGGGCTGTGTGTCAGTGGGAATTGGTGAACTTCTGAAGTCACTCAGCCTGCAGCCTTCTACCTTACAAACACCCCCTATAGTGTTCCATAATTGCCTGGAAATGCATGGTGTCTCCCATGTTGTTGCTTAATTAAAATTCAGTTCTGTTCAACAGAGTCACAATTAAGAGGTGTTTTTTTGTCTTCCTTTCTTCTGCTGTCATTTTGGACCCCTGATCGTGATGCCTCCTTGCTTAATCAGGAAATGGTCTGAAATATTTTCATGGGCAGTATGTCACTGGCACAACTCCTAGAAAAGAAAGGCGCTGTGTTCTATTGAGAACATACGAAGCAATAGTTTTTGTTAGCTACTTTATTTGATGGAGATTTGGCAGGTAATATCATCCTCTTTCATCCTGAGAAGGAACTGAGGCTCAGGGAGGTGAGGTAGCTCGCCTAAGGCTGCACAGCTTGTCAGGGCAAGAACAAGAATTGAAAACACAGAGTCAGCTGTCTACATCACATCATGGGAGGAATGCTAGAGAATGAGAAGTAGGACAGGGCACCTGCATGGCTCAGTCGGTTAAACATCTGACTCTTGATCTCAGCTCAAGTCTTGATCTCAGGGTCATGAGTTCAAGCTCTGTGTTGGGCTCCAACTGGGTATTAAGACTACTTAAAAAAAATAAAGAGAATGAGGGGTAGGTTGATGAAATTGCCCACATAAGGGATGAGTTCTCGAATATCTGAAGGTTTTTCAGGAGCAGTTAACAATGATGACTAAATGGGAGAAATCCAAAGTCTGCAACCCTCAACCTCTAAAGGTTTTGAGAACTGGTACAAGAATTGGTGTGTCTTTTTAATTTCACTACCCTCAACACCCAAAGTCAAAACAGTGTGGTCCAAAAGTCCTGTGCCCCAAACACGAATAGGGCCGAATCAACATTCGTTCAATTAAAAAAAAATACTTTGCATATTGACTTAAACATCAGCGTCTCTTAATTCTCTTGAGGAAGGTGGCTGTCTCCACAGCACTGGAATTGACCCCATTCTCTCCTCAGTGGGATGCCATGGGAGATGAATTTGGATTTTGGGTTAGCATTAGAAAATTATATAATTATTCCCCTGAACTAGTCTCTTCTCTGTAATGCCAGTGCTAAGTGAGGGTTGACCCTGGCTCCCCCTCCCCACCTCCTCCTGTAATTATCTCTCCAGTTAAAGAGCAAAGGGCAGACCACCAATCCGGAGGTTCTGCTGAATTACAGCTAATCAAACTGTGTGGAGGAATCCCACTCAGCTTTGACCTCATATCGCTCTGCACACACAAGCCTTTTCCTCTCAGGCTGGTTGCTCAGAGCATCGCTGTGCCTAATCAGACGTGTCACACCTCCACCGAGGTAAATTGGGTTTATTGGAGAAGGGAAATCCAATTAAGTCTGTTTAGGAATTAATTGTGACTGTCTAGGCTTAATCTATCATATTATCCCATTGTGGTGTATCGGGATCAAAATCTGCTGACCCAGTTTAAAAAAGATACAACCTTCACAGCCAAGAAATAGGCATTGTGTTTTGGGCAGAAAAAAAAACAGCAAAAAGAAAATGAAAATTTAGGAATTAAAAGGGATAGGATCCATCTATCAGCTGATTCACGGTGGAAGAGAATGAAAAACAAATTTATAGAGACCAAATACACCTGACTTAGTCTGCCTGCAAATAAAGATGTGGTGGCTGGCAGATAATTAGGGGCTCAGTAAATATTTATTTAAATTTATTTTTAATATGTATTTATATTACTTTTATTATTGTATGTATGTATGTATGTATGTATTATGAAATTTATCGTCAAATTGGTTTCCACACAATACCCAGTGCTCATCCCAACAGGTGCCCTCCTCAATACCCATCACCAACCCTCCCCTCCCTCCCACCCCCATCAACCCTCAGTTTATTCTCAGTTTTTCAGAGTCTCTTATGTTTTGGCTCCCTCCCTCTCTAACCTTTTTTTTTTTCCTTCCCCTCCCCCATGTTCTTCTGTTAAGTTTCTCAGGATCCACATGAGAGTGAAAACATACGGTATCTGTCTTTCTCTGTATGACTTATTTCACTTAGCATAACACTGTCCAGTTCCATCCACGTTGCTACAAAGGCCATATTTTATTCTTTCTCATTGCCACGTAGTATTCCATTGTGTATATAAATCACAATTTCTTTATCCATTCATCAGTTTATGGCCATTTAGGCTCTTTCCGTAATTTGGCTATTGTTGAGAGTGCTGCTATAAACCTTGGGGTACAAGTGCCCCTATGCATCAGTACTCCTGTATCCCTTGGGTAAATTCCTAGCAGTGCTATTGCTGGGTCATAGGGTAGATCTATTTTTTTTTTAAATTTTTTTTTAACATTTATTTATTTTTGGGACAGAGAGAGACAGAGCATGAATGGGGGAGGGGCAGAGAGAGAGGGAGACACAGGATCAGAAGCAGGCTCCAGGATCTGAGCCATCAGCCCAGAGCCCGACGCGGGGCTCGAACTCACGAACCGCGAGATCGTGACCTGAGCCGAAGTCGGACGCTTAACCGACTGAGCCACCCAGGCGCCCCTATTTTTAATTTTTTGAGGAACCTCCACACTGTTTTCCAGAGTGGCTGCACCAGTTTGCATTCCCACCAACAGTGCAAGAGGGTTCCTGTTTCTCCACATCCTCTCCAGCATCTATAGTCTCCTGATGTGTTCGTTTTAGCCACTCTGACTGGGGTGAGGTGGTATCTGAGTGTGGCTTTGATTCGTATTTCCCTGATGAGGAGCGACGTTGAGCATCTTTTCATGTGCCTGTTGGCCATCTGTCTGTCTTCTTTAGAGAAGTGTCTATTCATGTTTTCTGCCCATTTCTTCACTGGATTATTTGTTTTTCAGGTGTGGAGTTTTGTGGGTCCTTTATAGATTTTGGATACTAGCCCTTTGTCCGATATGTCATTTGCAAATATCTTTTCCCATTCTGTTGGTTGCCTTTTAGTTTTGTTGGTTGTTTCCTTTGCTGTGCAGAAGCTTTTTATCTTCATGAGGTCCAATAGTTTATTTTTGCTTTTAATTCCCTTGCCTTTGGGGATGTGTCAAGTAAGAAATTGCTGTGGCTGAGGTCAGAGAGGTTTTTTCCTGATTTCTCCTCTAGGGTTTTGATGGTTTCCTATCTCACATTCAGGTCCTTTATCCATTTTGAGTTTATTTTTGTGAATGGTGTAAGAGAGTGGTCTAGTTTCAATCTTCTTCATGTTGCTGTCCAGGTCTCCCAGCACCATTTGTTAAAGAGACTGTCTTTTTTTCCACTGGATATTCTTTTCTGCTTTGTCAAAGATTAGTTGGCCATACTTTTTTTGGGTCCAATTCTGGAGTATCTATTCTACTCCATTGGTCTATGTGTCTGTTTTTGTGCCAATACCATGCTGTCTTGATGATTACAGCTTTGTAGTAGAGGCTAAAGTCTGGGATTGTGATGCCTCCCACTTTGGTCTTCTTCAAAATTACTTTGGCTATTCGGGGTCTTTTGTGGTTCCATACAAATGTTAGGATTGCTTGTTCTAGCTTCGAGAAGAATGCTGGTGCAATTTTGATTGGGATTGCATTGAATTGTAGATAGCTTTGGGTAGTATTGACATTTTAACAATATTTATTCTTCCAATCCATGAGCACGGAATGTTTTTCCATTTGTTTATATCTTCTTCATTTCCTTCATAAGCTTTCTATAGTTTTCAGCATACAGATTTTTTACATTTTTGGTTAGGTTTATTCCTAGGTACTTTATGATTCTTGGTGCAATTGTGAATGTGAATCAGTTACTTTTATTATTGCTTACACTTATTTACATTTATCTAAATTAATCAAAAAATGAATGAATGGGTGAATTGTCATCAACTTTACTACCACGATCTGAAGGTCTTAATTGGGTCACAAGTGACCAGGTTACATGGTATGTTCTCTACATTCAAGGGCAAAACAATTATTTATTAGAGACTTATTGTGTATAAGGAACTGTGCTAAGCGCTAGGGACACAGGAGAGACCCAGTGCGTGCCATCATGTAGCATATAGTCTCTGAGGGAACACAATGACCCAAGCAATCATGATAAAGTAAACCTCTGTTACATGGGGAGTTTGGTTCAAGCGCACAGTGTGTCCAGTGAGAGCTGAGTCAGAGGGCCAGGGGCCTGACCACAAAGCCTAACCTGACTTGGAAAACATGGGTGGAGGTTAAGGGGAGAAATGTACAAATGCTTGAGTCAGTTATTGGTAGGGTTATTGATGAGGATGGTCCTAGTTGGTGCTTTTTTTTTTCCTGGTGTAACTGCAATAGTGCCTACTTTGACTTCCCCAAGTTCCCTAATTTGGATGATAAATTATACAGCAACACTGGTTATTGAAAATTTCCGTGAGCTACCGATGTGTTGAAGAGAGTGGTGTGATTGCTGGCAACAAGCTATAGGTCTTATATGATGGAGCACAGAGAGAGCTGCTGTTGGACCAGGATGGTCTGATGGAGAAATCTTGTGTTAAACTCTAGGCTTTGAGAAAGGTACAGAAAGTGAATCCCTGCTTCTTTACCTTGAGTATGTCAATCCTTTAAGAGACCTATAATGGTGATACTCTTTTTTTTTTTTAATTTTTTTTTTCAACGTTTATTTATTTTTGGGACAGAGAGAGACAGAGCATGAATGGGGGAGGGGCAGAGAGAGAGGGAGACAGAATCGGAAACTGGCTTCAGGCTCCGAACCATCAGCCCAGAGCCCGACGCGGGGCTCGAACTCACGGACCGCGAGATTGTGACCTGGCTGAAGTCAGACGCTTAACCGACTGCGCCACCCAGGCGCCCCTGGTGATACTCTTTATTCTGTTTGGTGTGAGTCTTGGTTCCTGGTTTGCTAATAGGATAAGAAAGGGAGAACAAGCAGATTGTAGGTATCAGGTCACTGGTCAGTGGAGATCAGCAATCTGGCTTAAGTAAGCATTCATTGGCCACCTGCAAGTTAGGATGTCTACAAAATGAAGGTAATTAGAAAGCTCCTTGTAATGCATCACCCAGCTGGAAACTAATGAGTGATGGAGACCCAGTGAAGAAGAGAGAGAGCCTAATTAGACTAAGTGGGAATTCCTTCTGGAACAGGAAAGCATCAAGAGTCAGGGAGAAATAATTTTTTTTTCTAGCAGCATTTGAAACCAGATAAATCCATTTGTCTCTTGTAGTGCATTCATATAATTTTCTTAAAAAAATTTTTTTCAACGTTTATTTTTGAGAGACAGAGAGAGACAGAGCATGAGGAGGGGAGGGGCAGAGAGAGGGAGGGAGACACAGAATCCGAAGCAGGCTTCAGGCTCTGAGCTGTCAGCACAGAGCCCGATGCGGGGCTCGAACCCACAAACTGTGAGATCGTGACCTGGGCCAAAGTCAGACACTTAACTGACTGAGCTACCCAGGTGCCCCAATATAATTTCTTTTACACTATAAAATATCAATATTTCCTTTGTAAATGGGAAAAAATTTTCTCATCTTAACACACACACACACACACACACACACACACACACAAACAGCAATATTCAGAGAGCAAAACAAATGAGGGAGTCTGGACAAAGACTTAAAAAATTTATTTATTTATTAAATTTGCAGATAGGATATAGGTAGTAAGGCACTCTCCTTTTTTGGTGAATCAATCTAAGCTTTTTCTTTCAGATTTTCTCTTCTCCTTCCCACTGAAATTATTTCATAAATGAATACTAGAATTGCTAGTCTTCGCAAAACATCAGGGGGCGATGGTGGTGAAGAATGTCTAATGTTTCCATATAATTTCAGAGCCCTGGCCATTTACCTGTCCATCCACGTATCCCTCCACCCACCCATCCATCTATCATCCATCTATCCATCTGCCCACCCATAAGTCACTTATCCACCCATCACTCCATCTACTCATCCATCTACTCATCCATTCATCGAGGCACTAGATGGTGTTCCAGCTTTAAGTTTTGGTTCAGCCACTTGGGAGTAATTTAACCTCAGACAAGTCACCTAACATCTAGAGGCCACCATTTGTTCATTTACAAAATAAGCAAAACTATAGTAGCTACCTTATCTCATTGTGAGAAGTTAATATGTACTCAGTAAATATAAGTTATTATAATAAAAAAGAATTCACTTGTTTATTTTAAAAAGTAGTACATGATTACTGTCTGCACTGTGGTTTTTTTTACTCCCAAGACAAACAAGCCAACCACAATTGCTGCCTTCAAGACACTTGGATTCTAGCTTGGGAGACTGATGTTTACATTGATGTATGAAATTGAGATTCCCTTTGTGCTGAAGTGAAGATGTGAACTTAGATGTTAAGGGAGGCATGAGGAGGGCCAATAGCTCCACATGACTGGAAAGAGATGGGAAGCTGAGTAGGTTTTCACTGAGAAAATGGTCAAAATGGGAAGATTAGTTAGAAAAAGGGTAGGTAGACTATTAGTATAACCATTTAAAATTTCAAGTTGACTTTGGTTTAATCCTTTTAAGGTGCACTGTTACCTCCCTTGGGTAAATTTGCTAAAGAACAGGACTGAGTCTTGTATAAGGTAGGTACTTTTTTTATATCATTCATTCTTTGTATTATTGAACAAAGATTTGTAAGGTGCCTGGCACAAATTCAGATGGCAAAAATTAGGGATGAGAAGGTTGGCTCTTATTCTCAAGGATCTCCTGTCTGGAAGAGCAAAGAAAAAAATATACTTGTTTTAGCAAAATATGGTAAATATCATGATATGCAGAAGGAGGCAAAATGGAGGGCTAAAGAATTCTCCAGGTGAACACCTATGGATCATCGATTTCATATGGAGCCACCTGAACGAAGACAGGAATGAAGGGAAGAGAGCACATTCCGCAGGAAAACTCAACTGTGTTGGAGGTAGCGGCATATTACAAGTGGGGATCAGAAGTCGTGGGTAAGGTCAGATCTCCTAGGACATTTTCAGGACCTTGGATTTTATCCAAAGGTAAAAGGAGCCATCAAGGGTTTTCAACAGGAGCGATACAGTCAAGGGTACACTTTGAAAAGGTCAGTGTGGCTGTGGCGTTGAGGATGAACAAGTGTGTCACAAGAGACAAAGAGAGGAGAAACAAGACCTTGGTAGAGTCTGCGAGAACATTAATGAGGATCTCATCCAGGGCGGCAGTAGAAGAGTCAGAAAGAGATGAGAAGATTTCTGAAATATACTTGACCCTTGAACAACTGGGTTTGAACTGTGCGGGTCCACTTCTGCATGGAGTTTTCACGCTACGGCACTATAAGTGTATTTCTTCTTCTTTGTCATTTTATTAACATTTTCTTTCCTCTAGCTTCCTTTACTACAAAAATACTGCATAAAAATACATACAACATACAAAAGAGGTGTTCATCGACTGTTTCTGTTATCATAAACTTCAGGCGAACAGTAGGCTATTAATAGTTACGTTTCTGGGGAGTCAGAAATTACACTCAGAATTTCAACTGTGTGAGAGGATCAGTGCCCGTAACCCCCATGTTGTTCAAGGGCCCACTGTTCTTAGAATCTAAAATCAGTTTCTAGATGTCTCAGCCCAGAGCATCTCATTATAGAGATGCCTCTGCCGGAAGGCATAGGACGGCTAGACCCCCCAAGGGCAGCCTGGTGCTAGGCCCCAAGCTAGAATATTCTGTTCCCAAAGATCACCACCTTTTGAACCACCATGTATCTGAACTCCTTGCCAACGATTCCTCCTCCTTCACATATTTCAGTTCCTGGAGAACAGAGTGCTTGTACTGTAAAACACAAATCACTAAACTCCAGCTTTCAGATGTTTCTGAGCACATGCTGTGGTTTTCAGTTTTTGCAGCCTAAGCTTCCATATTTCTTACTGAGCAGGCAGGGTGCATGTGGCTGAAACCTTGGTGCCTGTGTTCTTTTGGAAAGTACAAGTAAAGCAAAGGGTCTTAAATAATTTAGAACTGTCCTAAATTTTTCCAGCTGTCTCCCTTCTTCCACCTCTCCAAGGGATGCAAAAAGCAGCCTCTAGCACTCTAAAATGTTCATATTTCTAGAAGCTCTTGGAGAAAAGAAGAAAAACCACAAATGTTCCCTCTTGAAATATTGCTTGTATCATATTTTCTTCTCCTCATACCCAATGGTGGCAGGTAATAGTCACAATTTTAGAGAAAAACGTGGTCTAGTGAAAAGATCTTGCATTTTTGCTATGGTTGCTTTGAATCATAGACTGTTAGAACTGAAATTTGAATTTAGAAGTAATCTGCTTCCAAGATGAACACCTGGCACACGCACTGTAATTCTCCTCGCCCACATCCATGGCAGACATCGCGATTCCATCACTGTAGTCTTTTGCTGTGTGTGCACGTGTAGCCTCAAATCTGTCAATACGGCATTTAAGTGACTGCTGATTGATTGCAGTTGGCATGTTGAAACTCGTTTGTCACCCCTGATCTGGTCACAGCGGTTGTATAGGGGAAAGGAACAGTGGAAATGACCTAGCACCACCCATCTGTAGATTTTGTTGCTAAGACCTGCCTGTAGGTGCTTTACTCTCAAACCAGGAAGTAAGACCCTTCTAGTCCTGACTCTGGGTCTTTTTCTCCTATGTCTCCATGTCTCTGTAACCCCCAGAATCTCTGTGTCTTTCTCCTTCTTTGGATCTTTGAGCATCTGTCTGCTTTCTAATCATCTCTGAACTGCTGTCTCTCTCTGCACATCCCTGCCTCAGTGTCCCTCAGCTTTCCCATTGTGTAGCTTTGGGTCTGGGAATGCTCTTGACCTGTCCATATGTGAGTTGAGAATTGTAGTTCTTGCTCCGCACTAGAGGACTTTTAGAACATTGTTGCTAATTATGATGGGAAAGAAAGCTTAGGAAACACATAACTACAGGGAAACATAAAGCAATAGCTTGAATTGTGATCATGTGAGAGCAAGATTTTTCTGAGACAACAGAAATGTTGAAGCACATTTGTGCATAGACAACTACCATTTAATTAGCCTCTGGAGAGAGAGTGTGGAGTTGTGAAGAAGAACCAAAAGAAGCAATGGGAGTTCACTGTATTTAGAGGCCAGTGGTAACTTCCACATGTTTGCCCTTTTTGTTTGGCTTGTTTGGTGTGGCAAGGGAGGTATCCTCTTACAGCTTTACTCACCTTCTAGGAAAATGTCTGGCTCAGAAGCACATGACTGGAGCTTGGAGTTGGGGGAGTCTCATAGCATTATCACACTCAGTGAGGAGGGTTCCTGGGTCCTGTCTGCCTCCAAGCTCCTATCTATTTCACTGGATCAAAAGAGATATCTATTAAAAGTGTATACTTGCTTTCTGAGCCAAGGACCTGCCTCAGTCTTTGACACAAGCCCCTCTCTTCGGACAGTGAGTTGACTTTTTCAGTGTACAAGTTTACTCAAAGGTGGATGGAAGATTCTCAACATGTATCACCTAAACAAGCAGAGATACCTTACTTTTATATCAAAGGACGTCTTCACATTGAGGCATGCTGTGAGGAATGATGCCATCCCAGTGTGGTCTTGCTGGTCCTGCCAGATCACCACACTCTCCCTGAGCACTCCTTTCTTCTCTCTCCTGAAGCCTTCCTGCATTTCTAGGTGCAAGGTTTCCTTTTTAGGACAGGAAATCAGAGGTGTGATTCTATAGCATTGGTGCTTAAACTTGGCTGCACAATGGAATTTTCTGGGGAGTTTAAAAAAATATTGATGTCTGGGTCTCACCCCATGAGATCCCGATTTAGTTGGTATTGAGTGTAGCCTGAAGTAGGAGCGGTTTTAAAAATCTCCCTGGTGATTCTTACATGCGGGTTCAAAACCACTGCTTTATAGTTCCCAGCCCCGATAAACACCATCAGTTTCCTCCTTTGGATTCCTTTTATGATCTCTATCAAAATGAGAGCTCAAAGTGTCCCCTACCACTTGTATCATCTGTCAGTTCAAGCATGGGATGCAATTATCCCTGCACTTGCTAACAACCAAGAAGCAGGTGGTATAGTCAGTTATTGGCCGGATTTCACGCGTTAGGAACATCTGTATTTACTGCTACAGTTGCCACATTGGGAGGCATTCTGATGGTGGGAAATATCTCACTCACAGAGAGGTGGGTGAGGTTATACGTGTCATCAAAAGAGGAGGAAACATACCTAGTAGAAGAAATACAACCTTACCTTTTTCAAAAGTAAATTATCAGGGGGGTGCCTGGGTGATCCAGTCGGTTAAGCGTCCGGTTTCAGCTCAGGTCATGATCTCATGGTCTGTGAGTTTGAGCCCCACGTCGAGCTCTGTGCTGACAGCTCAGAGCCCCGCATCGGGCTCTGTGCTGACAGCTTCAGATTCTGTGTCTCCCACTCTTTCTGCCCTTCCCCCACTCATGCTCTGTCTCTATCTCTCAAAAATAAATAAAAAGTTAAAAAAATTAAAATTAATTACCAGAAGCCCTTTGACATGGAGAACCAGACAATTGCCAAGGTATAAAGGCCCACCCTCAGGAAAAAGAGCACAGTGTGGGTGGTAGCTGAAGTCACTCCAAGTGGCAAATGTCAAGTTGGTATTTGAGTGTGCGCACCTGCCCTCACACTTGAAACACACCTTGATGACTACTACAAAGTTATCTAACTTCTCTGAGCCTATGTCTTCTCCTCTGTAAGATGGGTTTAATCAAACCTACCTTAAAAAATTATATTGGGCATTAAAGTAAATTATGAATTTAAGGTTAATTGTACATGTTAGTCCTAGAGCTCTCAAAGGTCTGTAGGGAAATGTAAAATCTCAATTAAAAATCAGTAAGAACATGAACAGGCAATTTGGTGAAGAAAAATATATGTGGCCATTAAATAAAAGGAAACACGGCATCACTAGTAATCAAATATTTCAATTAAGATGAGAATACTATTCTTTTATCTTAATAAATTGCCTATGACTTATGTTGTAGTGAGAAAGTCTCTCTTATACCATGTTAATGGGAGTATAAATTGATTTGGTCTTTCTCAAAAGCAGTTTGGCAACGTCAGAAACCTTTAAAAAGTTTTATTTTTAAACCAGAATTTCTATATCTCTAATCCATCTTAAGGAACTAAATAGGGTTGTTTATAGATGTTGACATCAATGTTATTTATAATAGTGAAAAATGGAAATAACCTGATTACCCCAAAGTGTGTGAATAGTTAAATAAATTATGATGCATTTTCAAAATATAATAATGTCCCTATAAAATTTAATTTATAAACATTATCTACTGACGTAAGAAAAATCTCTTGGTAAGTGAAAAAGCAAGATAAACATTACTTTCAATATTTTAATTTTGTTTTTAAAATATTTTATATTTTATTTATTGAAATGCTTTGATTTTGCTAGTATCAGACACTGACTCAATCTGGCTTAAATAATAAAGCAAATTTATAGGCTCATTTAATAGAACATATCCAAAAACATGTCAGGCTTCCAAATTGGTTGATTTAGCAGTTCAATATTTGTATTAAAGATCCAGATTCTTTGTAAATCTCTCCTCCACTATCCTGGGTGTTCCCTTCATCTTAGGCTGAAAGTGTCATATCAGAAGTCAGTAATGTCTGGAGAAGGAGAGAGGTTATATCTCTTTCTTCTCTCCCCTCCTCTTCTCCCTCCTTGCCTCTTTGGTTGATTGAGGAAATTTTTTCACTGGCCCATCTGCAGAATACCTCTCACATTTTATGGCCCTGAATTGGGTAGTGCCCATTCCTGAACCAACTCTTGGCCAGGGAAATGAGACTACACTTAGACCAATTAGGATCGATTCCTGAACTCAGGGGTATGAGTGTCCTAAGGCTCGTGGCTTGTGGAGCAGGCAGAAGGAGAAGTGGAGAAAAGGATACTGGGTAGGCAACCAACTCAGTCCACCATGAATATGCATCAATCCACGAAGGTACATACCTTCCAACTGATCTGACCACCAGGAGGACGTTTGATGGAAAAATACTCTTAGGACATGGAAGAGATTTTCAAGTCATATATGTACTTGGTGCTAAGATTTTGACTGAAGACTGGTTCCATGTGGAACCCTTTTAGAACTCATGGGAGAGAATCAAATCAAATTCGGAGAGTAGACCAGTTAGGATATGATCTCTGATGATCAACCTTCTGAAATGGGGACAGAGGCTGCATGACCAGGCTGTTTCTTTTCATCTCTCTGTGTGAAATGCCTGTTGCTTGTCCTTGGATATGGCTTGATCATGGAGATGGGCATAAGGTTGAAGCTGTATAAGAATGAGGAGGCATTAGTGAGGGAGCAGGCTTTTTTGTGATTTGTATGAAAGTCTCAGTTAAAATTCACCTAGTGAGGGGCACCTGGGTGGCTCAGTCAGTTAAGTGGCCTACTCTTGATTTTCGCTCAGGTCATGACCTCACAGTTTGTGGGATCGAGCCCTGCCCTGGGCTCTGTGCTGTCAGCATGGAGCCTGCATGGGATTCTCTCTCTCCCTCTCTCTGCCCCTCCCTTTCTCTCTCTCTCTCTCTCAAAATAAATAAATACACTTAAAATAAATTTCCTAGTAAACTAGGCTGAAGCTATTCATGGCCCTGTTTCCATGATGTCATGAAACAATGGTTGCAATAAAATCTCGTAAGATTCTGCAAACCAGATTTATTTCTGAATCCTTTTCATTACTCTGGACTCCCAAAGGGTCCCAGAAACCCAGAGAGAGAGTCCAAAATACATGAATTCATTCTTTTTTTTTTTAAGTTTATTTATTTATTTTGAGAGAGATACAGTGTGAATGGGGAGGGGAAGAGAGAGAGAGAGAGAGAGAGAGAGAGAATCCCAAGTAGGCTCTGTGCTGTCAGCATGGAGCCTGATGTGGGGCTCGAACTCATGAACTGTGAGATCATTACCTGAGCTGAAATCAAGAATCAGATGCTTAACTGACTGAGCCACCCAGGTGCCCTTTGTCATTCTTGTATTCAATAAGCATTTAAGGGGTGCCTGGGTGGCTCAGTCAGTTAAGAGTCTCACTTTGGGTCAGGTCATGATCTTACAGTTCATGGGTTTGAGCCCCTCATCAGGCTCTGTGCTGACAGCGGGAGCCTAGAGCCTGCTTCGGATTCTGTGTCTCCCTCTCTCTCTGCCCCTCCCCTTCTCTCTCTCTCTCTCTCTCTCTCTCTCTCTCAAAAATAAATAAACATGGGGTACCTAGGGGCTCAGTCAGTTAAGCGTCTGTCTTCGGCCCAGGTCATGATCTCACAGTCTGTGAGTTTGAGCCCCTTGTCCGGCCCTGTGTTGACAGCTCAGAGCCTGGAGCCTGTTTCAGATTCTGTGTCTCCCTCTCTCTCTGCCCCTCCCCCACTTATGCTCTGTCTCTCTTGCTCTCAAAAATAAATAAAACATAAAAATAAATAAATAAACATTAAAAAATTTTTTAAAAAGCACTTAAACCACATACTCATAATGGCGGCTAATTGTGCTCATTTCTGTGGCTTTCCATAACAAGGTACCACAGGTGGGTTGACTCAAAACTACAGAAATGTATCATCTCACAGTTCTGGAGAGTAGAAGTCCAAAATCAAGGTGTTGGCAGGGCGATGCCCTCTCTGCAGGCTTTAAGGGAGGATCCTTCCTGGCTCCTTTGTAGCCTCTGCTATTTGCTGGCAATCCTTGCCATTCCTTGGCTTATAGAGGCTCACTCCAATCTCTCTCTCTTCCTTCACATGGTGTTCTCCCCATGTCTTTACATTATCTTCCCTCTGTGCATGTCTGTGTCTCCGTGTCCAAATTTCCCTTTCTCATAAGGACATCAGTCATATTGGATTAGGTCCTACCCTAAGGACTTCATCTTAACTTGATTACATCTGCAGTGACCCTAGTTCCAAATAAAGTCACAGTCGCAGATACCAGGGGTTAGACTCAGCATATCTTTTTAGGGGACATAGTTCAGCCCGTAGTACTGCTGATAATATGTATTGGTACTGTTCTAAGTACTGTTCTACATACATACTGATATTGTTCTCACAAAAGTTCTGTGAGATAGTTACTATCATTCCTAATTTATAAATGAGGAAGCTAAGGAGTTGGTTGAAGGAGTTGGTTAACCAGGTTAACCAGGACAAGGTCATATAGTTAGTAAGTGGCAGATTTGGAATTCAGACCCAGGTAGTCTTAGTTCAGAGGCTGGTAATTAAACAGCAGCACCATACTGCCTCTTTATGCCCTTCCTTACTGTGTGATGCAGGCTGTGTATGCCAAGGGCACAGAGTGAATGAAGTCTAGTAAAGTGGCCAACACAAGCTAGGTGGTAGATGTATGCTAAAAGGAAGGGAGAAACAAAGGAATGGAGAGAAGAAAGATATGAATTCTCTATCACTCATTTATTCAATTATTCTTTTAGAAAGTATTTACTGGAGAGCTGCTAGACATGGGGATCCAGAAATGAATCAGAAAGATTATTTACCAAAGGGTCCTGTAAACGAAATAAATTAAATATATTGTAGAAGAGAATCCCCATCAATCCATATGATTAGTCGACACATTGGATATGTTCTGTGTTCTAGAACTTGTGGGGTTCTCAAATGAATGATTGACACCATTGAATCATATCAGTGATAAATGATGAGTGGTAAATGAATGAATGGTATTGTCGATGTAATGATATATCACCGTTAAGGAACCTACTGTCTAGTAGGAGAGGGAGAGAGATTTCTAGAAAACAGACAGAATATTCAGTAATACCCAATATGTACATGGGTTTATGTCATAACCATCCCCAAATCCTCACAACACTAATGAAGAAAATACTATTATCTTCGTCTCGCTAAAGGAAATAGGTTAACAGAGGGGCGGTGATATGCCCAAAGACACCCAGTTGGCACTTAGGAGAGCCAGGACTCACACCTAGGATGGCTACATGTCCATGGCTCCATGCATGGCTACTCTTTTCCCCTTAACCACAAAGCGAGATGGGATGAATGCCACCAAAAAGATAAGAAAAGCCCATCAGAAGATCCTATTGGCTGCGGTGAGGGCATGAAGCTCTGAGTAGACAGGACATTGGTCAGACACCTTTTGACCAATGTCAGATGTCAAACGTACAAATGGTTCTTGCTAATGCCAGGAATACCTGATGTTCACATGAATTCCAACAAGGAGAATAAAAAAAAAAATACAACTAGTGGAACAAAAGGAAAGTTCTGGGTTCTGGCCACTGTCTGGGCAGGATATGCATTTATCAGAAGCTGCTTGACGGAGCTGTGCTAGGGAGCCAGTTTACATTATGTTTGCAAGAAGCAGAACGAGAGGGGCACCTGGGTGGTTCAGTCGGTTAAGCGTCCGACTTCAGCTCAGGTCACGATCTCGCGGTCCGTGAGTTCGAGCCCCACGTCAGCCTCTGGGCTGATGGCTCAGATCCTGGAGCCTGCTTCTGATTCTGGGTCTCCCTCTCTCTCTGTCCTTCCCCATTCATGCTCTCTCTCTGTCTCAAAAAAAAATAAATGTTAAAAAATTTTTGAAAAAAAAAAAGCAGAACGAGAGCAAAGCATAAATGACTTATAATTAGTACCTACAATATTCCAAGCACTGTGCTAGTTGCATTGCTCTTGAAATCCCACATCACCTTTACAATGACCTGGAGGTCTGGTCTTATTTATCTCTATTTTGTGGAAGGAACACTGAAGCCAGGAAAGTCTAAATTTCTTGCCCAGTGTCACACAGCTGTATGCCACTGCAACAAGAGAGGCTCCCCCAGCCCTGGAGGATATGGCATCAGGATGACAGACAGAAAGAGAAAGGCCGACCCCAAAGCTGAGAAACTCCTGCCCTAATATTTCTTAATCTACAACAGTAGCCACAAGGGGATAGACAGAGAGACAGAGACAGAAAAAGAACTGGGTCCTCTCACATCCAGAGGGAGTCCCAGCGCTCACACTGCAGGGGTGAGGAAGAGGAAGAGAGCCCTGGTGTGTCTACACTGACTGACCTGTTCACCCATTGAACAGTTGACCCTTTGAACACATAGCCCAATTTGTGTCTTGCGATCTAATTCACCAGTTTGGCATTCTTCTGTTTAAGGAGGTAGAGATATTTGTCCCAGATCCTGGCTCATCCCAAAGGAGGGGAATGGCTGGGCCTAGGGGGTGGGGACCAAAGAGTGCTGAGCCCCACCAGAGGTCAACACATGCACTGTCTCATCTGATGCTCACGTCACCCCTGGCATATAGACATTATTGTTTCTATATTACAGGTGACAATCTGAGACGTCCAAGAGGACAAGCGACCTTCCCAAGGTCATTGCCTACTAATGGCAGATGTGGTATTAGAACCCATGCTTCCAAAGCCCTTATATGTGCCCCTTTATATGGCCCCAAGGCTTATGAATGAGCAGGTGGGCAGCCTGCTTGCTGTTATGGTACCATAACCAGTAGGAGAGGATGACTCTGACTTTCCCTGGTCGTGCTCAAGGCCATGCCGGTTCTCAGCAAATCTGAGCCCCCACTGTTTCTTCTTTAGAGGATCCTGGCTGCTGACGGATGAGTCCCTGACCCAGGAGGGGTCTGAGGTGCTAAAGAAAAGAGAAGTAGGTCACCCTTTTGGCTGAGTCTCCAGATCTGCTTCAGAGATAACTGTGCTTATAGGTTACCACATTTCTATGTTTGGTGCAGGGAGTTGTACACGGTGACTGAGGCTCAGATTTGGGACCGGGAATCTTTTAGGAGTCCAGAAATGTTAAGTTCTAGGGGTGCCTGGGTGGCTCAGTCTGTTGAGTGTCTGACTCTTGATTTCAGCTCAGGTTATGATCTTGCAGTTTGGGCGATGGAGCTCCGCATTGAGCTCTGCACTGACAATGCAGAGGCTGCTTGGGATTATCTCTGTCTCCCTCTCTCTGTCTCCCTCTCTCTCTGCCTCTCGCTGCTTGTGCTCTGTCTGTCCCTCTCAAGATAAATAAATAAACATTAAAAAAAGAAACTTTAAGTTCTAAGAAGAAATAGAAGCAGAATGAAGAGATTGACAGAATGGAGGAGGCCAGAGGGAAGAGCAGTGATGGCAAATGAGTGCCTTAGGGGTCTTTCCATAATAGAGAAGAGTGGAAAGGTGGGCCCCTGATTCTGGTTGCATTGGCCCGCACATCCCCATCCTCTCTTCTGGTATTGAATCCCTTTCTACACTCTGTCTCTGTGATTAAGTGGGAGTGACCATCCCATCAGATCCAGAAATGGGCACATTAGTCAGGCTGCCTCATCACTCAAGTACCCCTGGCCAACATGACTGGTTTAGACTCGAACACCTGACTTTAATCAGCATGAATTCCAGAAATTTTGCAGGAATAGTTGAGAAATAATAGTTCTTTTTTCCCACAGGGATTATCACCCAAAATAATAATAATAATAATAATAAATAATTAATAATAATAATTTGAGCCTGGAGATGCATGAATCTCCATGTGGGCAGGGCTTATTTAAGGATGAAACCAACCAAGTAGGAAACAAGGCCAAGAGGTGGGGGAGCAGTGGGAGAAGAAAGAGACAGATGGAGAAAGAAAGAGACAGACAGACAGATAGACCACTGTGTAAGTAGATGGACCCAACAGTACTGAAATCAGCAACCATCCTTTTCAGTTACATGAATCAGTAAGTTCTCACTGCTGAGGTTGAGATTTCCTGTCGATGCAACTGAAAATGGCCTGGTCTTGGACAACGCATGCATGGTGTGTGGGAATAGCATGCCAGTTTCAAGATGCATGAGCTTGGTGCGTTCCCTTTACCTCTGCTAAAATGCTAAGATGAAGAAGAATTGATATTCAAGGTCACTTCCTCTATGAATAATTGTAATGATGTCTAATATTCATCGAGCACTTGCTATCTGCCAGGTACTGAGATAATATATTTATACCCTTTGTTACTCATCACAGTCCTAGGGGATAGATCCTGTAATGATCTCTGTTTTACAGATGTGTAAACCGAAGTGCAAATAGTCAAGCAGTGCTCTTGAGGTTGGAGAGTTGCTAAGTGGCTTAGCCAAGATATGAGCCCAGTGGTCTATCCACTAAAACTGCCCTCTTAACCACTATACCAAGAGAATGAAACATTCTGGCAGATGGACAGCAGGTGGTGGGGTGGAACCAGACCTGGATGAGAATCAGGACACCCTCATTCTAGTCTCTGCCCTGCCGTTAAGTTGTTCATCTCTAGAGAAGTCATCTCCCCTCTCAGGGCCTTGTTTATTTTCATGTGTTCAGTGAGGGAGTTGGTCTAGATGTTCTCTAAGAGCCTATCTAGTTTTAACATTCTGTGATTTAGTGACAGAAGCTGTTACATAGATCATGTTCATTTTCCTCTCCGGACAGTAGATGTGTTCAAACCATTGACTACTGGGCCCAGAACTGTTCTCATTCAGACCACAGTTGGCAAAAGAGCAACCAACAGGCAACTTGGCCTTGAACGGACTTCTTTCAAAATCTAAGGCATTCCTGATTTCAGGTCAATGGAGCACACAATTCCATAGCTCTGTGGATTGTTTTGGGAAGAAGAATAGAGTCAATCAGGGTTTTTGGTTGCAAACAACAGAAACCAACCCTGGGTTTCTTAGGTGCAAGAAGGTTCACTGACAGGGTAAGGGGCACCTGGGTGGCTCAGTCTAAAGGAGGCTGAGAGGCACCTGGGTGGCTCAGTCAGTTGAGCGTCTGAGTTTGTCTCAGGTCACGATCTCATGGTTCATGGGTTTGAGCCCCCGCGTCAGGCTCTGTGCTGACAGCTCAGAGCCTGGAGCCTGCTTCAAATTCTATCTGTCTGTCTGTCTGTCTCTCTCTGCCTGTGTCTCTCTCTTTAAAAAAAAAAATTAAGGAGGCTGAGACTGGGCAGGGAAAAGGGGAGGAGCTGGGGAGAGCTAAGGAGAACTCGGCATGGGAGCCCCAACCATGGGTCCCAACCAGGGAGTCTGGCGTGCACACGTCCACCACTCACCTGAGTCCTGGGAAGAGTGGCCAGTGGGTCAGTTTGGCTCACAAGCCCATCCCTTGGCTGTTCTGTTCTGTGGCAGAGGGGCAGGAAATCCTGTAGATGGAGGGGTTCTGTAGTGAGAGGCCTTGCCAGGATGCACACTTCACCTAGCCATATGGGTACAGGTGTTCCCCAAAAGGTAGTCAGATGCTCTTAGGAGAGGAATGACTCCTGAGCAATCCAAACGGTAAACATCCTCTTCAAGGGCATAAACTACAATGATACTTCAGAACTCTCAGTAGTAAATGTAGAAATATTTTTTAAAAATACAACAAAAATCTTAGAGCTCTTCCTTAATTCCCCTCTTTTATCTTTTATCTTTCCCTTTCTTTCTCCTTTGCATCCACAAATATTTTTGTGAACCTTTTTTTTTATGCAGATGGATGCATTGCATCAAGCCCTTGTAGCCGGGCTGCCTGGATTGGAACCCCATCTCTACTACTGCTTCATTAGGGAACTTTAGATAATTTACTGAACCTCTCTGGGCCTCAGCTTTTTCATAGGGTCTGTAGTAAGCATCCTATAATGTTTGGATGCAGTTGTCATCACAAAGCTGTACAAAGAGTAAGCTGGAAAGCTTGCCTTCCAGGAGTGCCCCAGCTAAGAAATGAGCTGAAATTGCATTGATGTGTGTTTAGTCTGTGACTGCCATATAAAAACATTAGCAAAATCACACTGGCGTGCAAAACAAGCATGTATTTTTCACTCATGCAGATGCTGGATTGGCTGGGATTTGGCTGGTCTAGGTTAGGCTGGGCTTGGTTTCAAGTTGTAGTTTGGGTCCTTCTGATCCTCTTAGAGCAGTGTGTACCTCCAGGATGTTCTCCTGGCAAAAGGCAGAAATGCATGAAGACAGGGATGCCTGGGTGGCTCAGTCGATTGAGCGTCTAACTTGGGCTCAGGTCATGATCTTGTGGTTCGTGAGTTCGAGCCCCGCGTCGGGCTCCGTGCTCACAGTTCAGAACCTGGAGCCTGCTTCTGGTTCTGTGTCTCCCTCTCTCTCTGCCCCTCCCCCACTTGTGCTCTCTCTCAAAAATAAATGAACATTAAAAAAAGAAAGAAATGCAAGAAGACAGGCCCAGCTCTGCAGGTCCATTTCAAGCTTCATCTTGAGTCACGTTCTCTAACAATCCCATTGGCCAAAGCAAGTCACACGTCAAAGCCCAACGCCAAGTACTCCTGACCACACCAAGAATGCAGATCTATAATATCACAGGGTAGCAAAAGGTTTGGGGCTGGTAATGCAGCCTCCATCATGTTTATTTAATGTCAAGTAGAAGGTTAGAGACATGATCAGAGAGATACAGATAGAAGTGTCAAACTAACTCAGAAGTCGAAGACCTCACTTTGAACTGGTGGAGAATTCAAGGGAAATATTGTGGAAAAGGAAGTGATTGGGTTCAGTCTTGCAAGATGATGAAGAGATAGTGAGCCCCTACAGAACAGAGTAATGTGTATAGCTCTCAGCCAGCCTGGTGACAGTATTAACCATCTGGCACGAATAAACAAAGAAATCGTGATGAAGAAGCTTATTTATTTTACTCGCTCCGAAGAGGCTGGTGTCCTTCTCAGTTGAAAAGGAGAATGACATTTACTGGGATGTTGGAGGGTAGAGATGAAAACCCAGTGGGTAAGGTCAAAATGGGTGGTGACGAAGTACAACATGAGTTTTGCTATAAAGGTGAGGAAAGCAATGGGGTAGCAGCTGCAGGAAGGTGGGGTTGAGAAATGTGAGGATTAATTTTTATGTGTCAACTTGACTGGGTCATGGTGTGCCCAGATATGTGGTTAAACATTACTTCTGGGTGTGTCTGTGTGTGTGTTTCTGGATGAGATGAGCATTTGAATTCATAGATTGAGTAAAGGCAATTGCCCTCTCCAGTGTGGGTGGGCATCATCTAATCTGTTCAGAGGTTGGATAGAACAAAAAGGTGGAGGAAGGGGGAATTTGCTGTCTCAGCCTGACTGAGCAGAGATATCCATCTTCTCCTTCCTTGGACTGGGACTCTGATCATCAGTGCTACTGGTTCTCAGACCTTCAAACTTGGACTAGAACTCACATCATTGGTTCTCCTGGTTCTTGGGTTTTTGGACTTGGGTTGGAACTACACCACTGGCCTCCAATGCTTGTAGGGTCTCCCGCTTGCAGATGGCAGACTGTAGGACTTCTCCACCTCCAGAGTTGCATGAACCCATTCCTCATAATACACTCTTAAAAGATGTAGATATAGATTTTTTCTTGAAACATACAAGAACTTTATTTTTAAAACTTTTAAACTAATAATCAGTAGAGAGGAATCTTCTCTAACTTGATCTCATCTTTCTTAAAATGTCCTTGGCTTTTTCAAAATCATCTTGTTCAAAAGCTCTGCTTGTGTGGTCAGTCAATTCTTTCTGTTTATAGATACAGATATATTGGTTGGATCTGCTTCTCTGGAGTACCCTGACTAATACAAGAGCATGGGCACGCTAGGGTACTGAGGGTAGTTGCTAGAAGAGAGATCCCACTGAGGTGGGGGAACAGGGAAGCAAATGTGAGAGCAGTATTCTTGTAGAGGTGAGACAGGAGGGGGTCCGCCACACAGCAGAAGAACTAGACTTTTAACAGGAGCATGTGTATTTTTGGCAATAGAAGGGAACGCAGTACATGGGATTAGATCTGGAGGGTTCATGTATGTCAGAGGAGCTTATTGGGGTTCTCATTGCTTCTATGCTTTCAAAGTCCCAGAAGGCATTACTATCAGCTGAGATTAGAGTAGGGAAGGACATGTGGAAGACTTGAGAAGAGAGAAAATTAACAACTATTTTCTAGAAGAGAGAATGAAGGGGCAAAGGAAAAAATTATTATTATGCTGTTGGATATACCTAAAGGGCCCATATGAATTTGATGGCCACAGGGCCAAATAAGCCCAGCGAAAATGTGTGCATGTGCGTGTGTGTGTGTGTGTGTGTGTGTGCATGTGTGTAAATATGCATATCTTATGAACAGGTTCACTTGTTTGGGTAGGAAATATCTAACCAAGATTCTTTTATTTCTCCAGGCTAATGATGTCTTGAAGGGAGAGAAAAGGAAAGTATTTGAAGATGTACGTAAGGGAACATAAAATCGGAGCTCGATAAGCATATGAAATGGGATTTGGGAAAGTGGTGGCAGAATCAGTATATTGAAGGTCCTTGTTGGATTCAGAAGTCATTGGTGTTGGGAAAAGAGAAAGAATGGGCTGGACACTTCAAGGGAGGTAGGGCCTAGGATGCACTAAACTGTTGAGGAGGGAGTGCAATCAGGAGTAATGGTAAAATCAAATGTGATTCTAAGAATGAGAGCCTGGGTTAGGTGGACAATGAAATCATTGAACTAGAAGACATAAAGAAACCTAGGGAATGTGGTATTGGGAGGATCTTACGTAGAGATACTGAAATAATTGAGAATAGTATCAGAGAGTGTTGAGGTGACCCAGGTACTAAAATCTTTGATGGATGAGGAGGATTGATCCAGACTTCTGTAGACAAGTACAGGAAGGGGTGGGGTAGTGAATGGTGTATAAGCTGATGGTATAAGCTTCAAAGCCAAGGTTTTTCCATGGGGAAAGCAGTGAAAATTATTTGAGAAAAAAACACTGATGAGTAGGCAGGCAAGCACCATACCAGGTCCAGTGGTGCAGAGGGATTTGGGGGAAATCAGCCAGCTCTGGAAAAATCTGTAGGAGATTAACTGTCTGTCTTTAGTTAGGGCCAGGCTTCACTGAGAGGAGGAACATGAAGGGATAACTCAGAGAAGAAATGAGAATATAAGGGACTTTGCTGATAATGGACTATGAGTTCCAGAGGGCAGAAAATAGAGTTTCCCAGAAATGAAGCAAGGTAGGCGAGTGGTTAAATAAAAGAGTATACATCACCAGCTGGGATTGAGAGTCAAAATGATAAGTGCTATCCAGAGAGTCTGACAAGTCTGGTGGTTCTGACAAATAGAAATACAGGCATGATGAGGTTGGTCTTGTGCATTCCCCGGGCAGTTTGTGGTGGTGAGGTTGTGGGTATGTTCCTTGTGTATGAGTGTGGGTTGGTCGGAGGGTTGTATGCATTAAAACTTTTTTTTTAACATTTATTTATTTTTGAGAGACAGAGAGAGACAGAGCATGAGCAGGGGAAAGGCAGAGAGAGAGGGAGACACAGAATCCAAAGCAGGCTCCAAGCTGTCAGCACAGAGCCTGATGTGGGGCTCGAACTCACAAATCACGAGTTCATGACCTGAGCCAAAGTCGGATGCTCAACCGACTGAGCCACCCAGGCACCACAAGGGTTGTATGCATTTGTTTGTTTGTTTGTTTACTTTTTATTTATTTATTTTTTTAATATGAAATTTATTGTCAAATTGGTTTCCATACAACACCCAGTGCTCATCCCAAAAAGGTTAATACCCTTCTCAATACCCATCAGGGTTATATGCATTTGAGGATCAAGCCGACCTCTGGGGCTTTGCCATTTTTTGTACAAAATATTGCTATAAAGCACATTTTGAAAAGACATTTTATCACTATGTTAAAAAAAAAACCTTTGTAAAATTAATCTAAAGTGGACATAAAATTGGTCAGGGGAAATAACATAAAACAACAGAAAAGTTTAAATGTGATCTGGTGGATCTCAGGAAAAAAAAAAAAAAAAGAGAGAGAAGGATAAAAATAAAGCCATCACAAGAATGAAGATTTTTACAAGAGGAGGCACAATAATAAAGACTTCCACATGGCTGAAAACATAATGAGTGAGGTGGAAGAGAGATTAAGAAAAGTGAGTTAAATGAACCGTCCCTGGAAAGAGGACGAGAATGGATTCGAAATAAAACAATAGTGTTGGAAAGTGGATATAGGGGATACAACATACACATAATGGGTGGTCTCTATTTTTGTTTTTGTTTTTGTTTTTAGTTTCCTTTTAACACAGTGAGAGAATACATCTTTTTAAATAGTAGGATGGGGGCACCTGGGTGGCTCAGTTGGTTGAGAACCCACTTTCAATTCAAGTCATGATCTGTGTTCGTGGGTTCAAGCACTGCATCAGGCTCTGTGCTGACAGCTCAGAACCTGGAGCCTGCTTTAGATTCTGTGTCTCCCATTATCTCTGCCTGTCCCCTGTTCACACTTTCTCTTGCTCTCTGTCTCTCAAAAGATAAAACGTTAAAAAAATTTTTTCTTAAATAGTGGGATGGAAAAACAACCAAAACATAATTCATGAAAAATTTTCAGAAATTACATGTGCACGCGCACACACACACACACACACACTCACACACCCTGGGGATATTGGCCTGGAATGATAAACCCTATAATAACTAGGCCAAGTAGGAAACCAGACTGTTTAATGAAAGATTTAAAACCCTTAAGTGATGAAGACAAAGAAAGGTACCGAATATGATTGTTTTAATACGCTGTGCTTGTCCTGTTCTCAATGTTTCCACGTGGAAAGGTTGCTTCACTCCTCCTGACCTCTCTCTGTCTCTCTTGGCTTCTTCAGACACCCTGCCCCAGGGGAGGTGAAGGGATTTATCTATTTGGTAAATTTAGAAGCAAATGGATCACACTCATCTCAGCTCTTCCTGGTTTCTCCTTGGGACTGAGCTGCCCTTAGGGTAAATGAGTTCTAAGCTTCTCCTTGAGGCAGTGCACCTTATCTTTGCTCAGAGCCCCAGGCCAATCCTGGCAGGTTTGTCTGTGTCTGAGAAGGTAAGTAAGTCCCTTCAATTCTGGGGTTCAGTTTTAGAGAGCACACACATCCA
Organism: Prionailurus bengalensis; assembly: GCF_016509475.1. Lineage (NCBI taxonomy): Eukaryota > Metazoa > Chordata > Mammalia > Carnivora > Felidae > Prionailurus > Prionailurus bengalensis. Next base: position 128,801,279 of record NC_057358.1, read on the forward strand.
ACCTAGTCTTTATCAATAATAAAAACAATACTTTGGCTTGATATTCTCGTCTCTCAAAGTACATTTTCGTACACAGGTGCGGGAGGGGATGCTGTTTATTGGACCCTTACAGAAGACCCGGACTGGGACACCTTGTGGCTCAGTTGGTTGGGCATCAGACTCTTGGTTTCGGCTCAGGTCATGATCTCACAGTTTGTGAGTTTGAGCCCCGCATCAGGCTCTGTGGGATTCTCTCTCTCCCTCTTCCCGCATTGCACACTTCCTTGTCCTCTCTCTCTCACTTGATGGATAAATAAACTTTAAAAAACAAAAACAAAAGACCCTAACCAACAGTGATGATTTGGGGTTTCTGAGGGGCCCGACTCAATGAGTGAATATTCGTAGTGCACTTAGGACGGTGTCTGGAACGTTGCGGGTCCTTACTAATTGCAGCGAAATGAATAAGTGGCAGGTTTTAGCACCTCGGAAGAAAATGACAGCTAGTCAGTCTCTGGTGTGTCAGAAAGCAAGGACAGGGAAGAGCAGGAGCTGTAGAAGAGTCATCCTCTCCATCTGCGCACAGAAAAAAGACCCAGGGACTTTGCAGAGGAAGAGAATGATCCAGATACGGCAGAGGTCAGTGGAGACAGACCTGGGGACACAGAGGGATGGATCTGGGGCCATCTTGCTTCCTGTTGGCTTCTCAGTTACTGGCTCCCAACCCTTGTGAGGCCCAGCAGTGTTCTACTCCCTTGGGTTTCGCAACTCATCCACGTGTCCCGTTAATAACCCCTGCACCCCCTCCCCACTTCTATTTTTGCTGCTTAGGCTCATTTGCAGTGGGTTGTTTTTACCTTCAGCCAAAGGACTAACACATGAGATGCTAAGGTCCAGAGCAGCTGGAGGATGCTTTCTAAGTTTATAGAATTTTTGAGAATTTTGAGTCTGGGCAAACAGCCAGAATACTCTATGGGAAGAGCAAGGGCACTTTTCCTGGCAAGGAAAGGACCACTGGGTTTTCCTCAGCTAACGGTGGAGGGTGGGTCTGCAGTCCAGCTGTCACGGGGACCATCAGACTTGGAGAGAAGCCACGGGCGGCCAGGGATGTTAAACAAAAACGCAAAGGCTACTACGTAGCAGTTAAAATCCCAAAGTGCCCGGCTTGTGACTCACCAGCGACGTGTGGAGCTCCTGAATACGAACCAGTTGGGCACTACATTAATTCTCTGAATTCTACAGTCTCACAGATGGAGTCCAAAAACTGAAATAACAGCCTGTTCCATTCTGATGTGAGTCCTCATTTGCCTGCGCCCTGCTTTCTCAGGAGCCCAGGGAGACTGATTGCAGACCCTGGACTTCATTGGGCCTGAACTAATAAGTACGGTGAGCGTGTATTCTGGGACGGAGGTACCCAGGAAGCCGGTAATCGGATGGGAGGAACGTTCACCACACAAGCCAGGACGGAGATGAGCTTCCACATGGGGGTGGGGGTGTGTGTAAATAATTCCAGTTAATAAATAGATCCAAACCCTGGATGGATAAAGTGTGGTTGTAGCTTAGCACTCTTAGCACTCACAACAGGGTCTGGCACAGAGCAGCAAAGAATTAGTTGAATATCGAATGAAGTCTGTCGAGCCTCCCCCGCTTGTTCTTATATTGCACGTTTCTCTCTTTGGTAGCATTTAACACAATAATGTTTCCACTTACCTAAGTATTTATTTGATCAATGTCTGTATTGCCAAGGAGAGAAGCAGGCAGATGAAGGGGGAGTGTTTACATTTGCCCGTTACTGTTTCCCAAGAGCCTAGCACTGGGTCTTCATGTTGTTTGATCTTAATAAATATTTGCGGGATGGATAAACAATGTCTCGATTTGCAAAGTGTATGCTTGGCAGATACTCGGCTCAGAAGCCTGGGTGTTTAATTTGGAGGGAGGTCAATGTCCCTGCCCATGGCCATTTGAGTGATTTCTTGGCAAGGCCCTGAGTTTTCTGTCTCCTCTCCTGCCCGGATGCTAAGGGACTGGCACCTTAGTATTGGACCTATTCTTTCTCTCCTTCTTGGAATGAAGGAGTTGATCTTTATCAAATCAGGCTCTGCCAAAACTAAATGTATCAATCCCAGCTGTCTGTCACTTCCCAAGAGACTCATTATGCAGAACCATAAGGACACAATTTATAGCCGGCATACTGCACAGATCACCTGTGGGTACAGCTGTCTGGGTGCTGTCTTGCCTCTGTGGACCTTATCCTTTGCTTCACTCTTGTATGGTGAACTGGGTCTTTCTTGAACCACTGCAGTGAAGCTGGGGAAGAGACCGAAAGGCTGGCCTTCTGCTGCTGCCTGTAGCACAGTGCCCAGCCCTAGCAACGGGGCCTGTCTCTTTGGAGCCGTGGCTGAGGTTTTTGCTGCAGCAGGATGGGGTTCTCTGCTTTCTTCACTTCTTTTTTGTGCCTTGTTGGTGCTCGTTCTGTGTCTTGATGGGACTTGATGATGCAGGTGCAGGGGTGGTGGCTGAGACGTCTGGCCTGAACACAAAGGGCCACATCAGAAAGAAATCGGGCCCCCTGGGGAAGTGGTGGAAGAGCAAGGAGGGAGACTGAGACATTGTGCACTTTCTGGTGTTCCTGGAGAGAAGACTGCAAGGTAACTTGCAGGTAACTTGCAAGGTAACTTGCAAGGTAACTTGCTTGCCCCAGGCCTCCTTGATTTGAAAGTGGCAAAGCTTAATCGAACAACAACAAAAAGTTTAAGAAAGAAAAAAAAAGAGGATTTTATTGACCTGGATTACTGGGGAGTCCCAGGGGTGAAGGAAGCATTTAGGCCTGACTGGACCCAGGCACTTGGAAAATACCTCCAGGAATCAGTCTTTCTTTCTTGGTTCTGCTTTCTTCTAGAAAGGCTTTGTCCTGGGACACTGGGTGGCTCAGTTGGTTAAGCATCTGACTTTTGATCTCGGCTCAGGTCATAATCTCATGGGTTGTGAGATCGAGCCCCACATCAGGCTCTGCACTGACAGCACAGAACCTGTTTGGGATTTTCTCTCTCTGTCTCTGTCTCTCTGCCCTTCCTTCAAGCTCTCATGCTCTCTCTCTCTCAAAAGAAGAAAGAAAGAAAGAAGAAAGAAAGAAAGAAAGAAAGAAAAGAAACAAAGAAAGAAACTTTTAAAAAAGCTATGAAAAAAAAAGAAAGCCTTCACGTTTAGGCAGGCTTTCTACATGGGGTGGACAACATGGCTGCTGATAAATTGGGGCTGACATCATTAATTTGCTGGATTTATCAAATAAAAATATAGGAAGCTCAGTTAGATTTGAATTTCAGATAACTTAATACATTTAAAAATTATTGTATGTTGCATGCATAAGTATACCCCATGCAATGTTTGGCATATACTTACACTAAAAATGCATTAAGCATTCTGTATTTTTGCTAGCAACTACCATCCTCATAGCCAATAGCTTCAGAGGAAAGAGCATGACTCCCACTCTCACACAGTCTATTCTTAAAATGGTTCTGAATGACTAGCCTAGGGGAAATATTCATCCCTATGGTTGGTGAGTTTGGTCTGTGTAATGAAAGACCCCAGTAGGAAGAGACAGTTGTCAGCCAGTAAATATTTGTTAAGTCCTACTTTGTGCCAGGCTTCATTTTAGGTGCTGGAGATTCAGCTGTGAGCAAGACAGAGGCACCCGGGCTGCAAGGAGCTTACTTTCTACAATGGGAGCGGGAAGACAACGGATACATACACTTCTGAGTAAATAGATAATTTCATGTAGAGATAAGCAAAGCATTATGGGGAAGATAAAATAAAGTGCTGTGATGGGAAGTGTCTGGCACTGTTATGGGCTGAATTATGTCTGTCCCCTACCACCTTGCCCAAATACATGTTGAAATCCCCCAGTGCCTATGAAACGTGACCTCATTTGGAAAGAGGGCCTTTGCGGATGTAACGATGAGGCCATACTGTGTTAAGGTGGGTCCTACTCCAGTGACTGGTGTCCTTGTGAAAAAAATGTGGACACGGACACAGAAAGGACAGTGCCATGTGGCATGCAGGCGGAGACTGATGTGATTCAGACTTTCAGCCTTCAGATCTGTACGAGAATACATTTCTGTTGTTTTAAGCCACCCACTGTAGTCATTGATTTCTTTGGCAGCCCCAGGAAACTAGCATGGGGCAGAGGGTCGGCTGAGGGGTCAGGGAAGGCCTCTGCGAGGAAGTGACCTTGGGGTTGAGGCTGGAAGGATAAGCAGAGACAGCTGTAGGGACATCTAGGGAAGGGTGATTCCAGAAGGACCAGAAGGTGTGGAGCCCTGCTGTCAGGCATGGTGGCACATCAGGGACCTGTGGCAGGAGCAGAGAGGAAAGAGAATGGGGCGGGGGGAACACTCAGATAACTGGGAAGCTCCCTGAGGGTGGGGAGGCTGGGGCAGTAAAAGCTCGGTTTGCACCCCAGCTTTGCCACTTCCTCACTGTGTGATCTGAGAATGCAGATCTGAGTTTCTTCAAATATAAAATGTTCATGCAAATGCTTCTGAATCCAAGAGCTAGCTCCCAGGCCTTCTTGGCTTTTTGTTTCCGTGACCTTGGATTTTCTGTGAAATTTTATTCCTATTCTAAACCCACATGTTCTTTCATTGCCTGTTGTTGTCATTTGCAGTCTGTCTTGATCATACCTCCTAAAATGCTTTCGCCTTACAGACTGGTGTTCTGCGCAAATTCCCTTGGCCTTGCAAAATATCCTTGTCTATTCCTGGTTTTGCTTTTACTGCCTCCTTCTGGGTGCAGATAGCTCATTGCCCTAAGCTGGGCTCCACGAATGAGCAAGGACACTGCACTCGTAATTTAGAGCTGGGAATTAGTCTTGAGCAAACAGATTTGCACTGCGGCGTCCGTCCCTTCTCTTAGGACTAAATAGCCTGCAAGTGCACAGAGGCTAGGGTTAGGGGATTCGGTATAGGGGGAGAAATATCACTGGCCTTGATGCGTGAGGATGATCTCATGACCTTGTCCTCATAAGCATCACATTGCAGTCAACTGGCCCAGATTCATGGAGAGACCCCTTCTCTGATACTAAATAAAGACGGCTTTTCCTTAATCTTGTGGTTCTCCAATTTGCGTGAACACCAGAATCATCCGGAGGGCTTGTTACAGCACAAATGGCTGTAGCCCCGCCTCAGAATTTCTGATCCAGCAGGTCTTGGGTGGGGCCTGAGAATTTGCATCTCTAACAAGTTCCTAGGGGGTGCTGAAGCTGCTGGCCTGGGGACCACACTTCCCATTGCCCTGAATTAACACAGAAAGTTGAGTGCCGAAAAAACCGTCAGACCCACAGGAAGCGAGGGAGAAAGAAAGCCTCCGGGAAGATGGGGCTTAGTCATTCAGAAAGTGAGTCCCAGTGGGGAACTCAAAGCACCCAGGTCCTCCAAAAGCTTATACTTCGGAAGACAGAATGGAAGAAGAACTAAGAAAGGCTGTGTGTAGGAGACATTTGGACTGAAGAGGTGTAGTGAGGGGAAAGGTGAGGAAAGACATTTTAAGGGCCAGGGTCAGAGTGGGTGAAGAAGGCACAGAGGCAAGGAAGGGTGAGGGACTGGTGGACAGTCCTATGGTTTGGTTAGGACTTCACCTGTTTTGACCACAAGTTACAGCAAGACACAGATTTTACATTGTACACTCAATACGACGAACACTTTTTACTGCACTTATGCCTGGATACATTTTTAGTTATCTGCTACAGACCTTCATGAAAGTCACCTTTCTGTGTTCAGTGCACCCTAGATTTTCTATCCTCTTCCACACGGTTCTACAGTATATTGAGGCAGTATTGCATAGTGATGAGGAACATGGCCTCTGACACCATGGCTGCTTGGGTGCAAGCCTACCTTAATCACCTTGGGCAATTTATCTAATCTCACCATGTGATGGTATCCTCATCTGTAAAACAGGGGTGGCAATAGTGCCTACATCACTGGGTCAGTGTGAGAAGTCCGTGAATCTATGTGAAGGATTGAACACAGAGCCTGCTGTATGGTAAACGTCACGTGAGTGTTTGCTCTTTTGCTGTGAACCACATTGCAAATGCTGGTCACAACACATGATTGATTTCAGGACCTTCTTGATGAGCCACTGCCTGCAGCTTGGAGACCTATAGAATGGAGGTATGGAAAAGTGGCTAAAGCGGAAGGGCAGGTATGGTGGTTTGGATCCATAGCAGGGAGGCTTGCCAGTGTCAGAGTAAGGACTCTGCACGTTCGTCATTGGACAGCTGGGAACCTCTAACGGTTTTAATTTGGACAGCGATGTGACCAGAGCCATGTGGAGGACCGTGATCTGGCTGGAAGGTGAAAGCCATCTGGGAGTGAAAACAGGGTGGAGTGGAGATAGACTGTGGTCCTGGCGAGAGGCGATGTGGAGTCCACGAGGGCAGAACAGTGGGAATGAGGAGGGGGAAGGAACAGGAGCCCTGGAGGCCACATGGTGAGCCTTTACCACTAAAGCTGAATTGCCGCTTGAAGCCAGCATTTGAAGATCCATATCTCCTTTGTCACCCCGACTAAGAGAAACTTAAGTGGGGGGAGCCTCCCCCTACTTAGCTTCCTCTGAAGATGTAAATGAAATGGGAAGGAATTCTAATACAAAAAAGAGAGTTCTTTATAGCCCGGCAAGGGCTAATCTTGGGTCCACTCCTCAGCAGGTCCTTGGGGCTGGCAGCAGTATTCAAGTGAGATAAAATTCCTCAAAGGCCTAGGAAAGTAACTGAAGTCTCTCCGGATGCTGAAGAATAATCCTCAGAGATTAAAGCAGCATCTGTGACCAAACCTTCACAAAAGATCTTAAGCCTGAATTCAAGTTGCTAATTAGATCCTTGTTTATAATGTTAGATTCTTTCAGAGGCTTAGTGGGGGGTAGGGAACATTTGTGGGCAGGGGGGATTGATGCATAAGAAAGCTGGTAATTAATCTTCTCCAAGGCTTAATCATATCCTGACAATTTAAATGTTGATATGAGTTTCAAGTTGGTCTTCTCAGGAGCTGTGATGGGGCAGGAGGGAGCAAACCCTGAATTCAGGCAGAGGACACATAATGCATTTCTGCCAGTCAGCCATGCTCTCTGAGCACTCAGCAGTGGCCATTATCAGATGCTCCTGGAACCTTTGAGAAGGCTATAGCATGGTCCAGAGGCTGTGCTGCAGGCTTCTAAGAGCATGCTGTCCCAGAAACATTCTAATGAAGTTTTTAAGTCATTTTTTGTCTCCACTTTGAGGTCTTCTTATTTTGGTCTCTTGTTGATACCTGTTCGTTCTTTGCCCTGGATCTTTCGCCATAAAAAAAGCAAAGACTGAGTGCTTACTACGTACCTGGCTCTGTTCTAATTTCTTCACTTGCATTACCTCATTGATGGCTCACAAAATCTTCTGAAATATAGTCTATTGTCCCATTCCATTTGAAGGACAAGGAAACAGGTATTCCTAACTGATGGGGTTTTCCCCAGGTCACAGAGCACCCGCCTGGTGGACCTGGGATTCAGGCCTAGGTAGTAAGGACACAGAAACTCATTCTACTCTGACTCTTGTGCAGATGGGCTTTGATTTCCAATGGCTCCCCTCCAGATCTCCTTTGGTTTCTGAGGTCCCCTACTAATTGGCCACTTTAGCTTGTAAATGGAAGGCTGATGGTTCTTCATCTGGAGGGGACAAGATCCCTCCAGAATATAGCTCCAGGTCAGTCCCCTGGACACTTATCTTCAGCTTTTTGAGAATAGGGACACAGGGAATCTCTTCCAACATGGTTGCACCGAGGGGGTTGGAGGCATATCCTCTCGGGATGAGTCCCAGCAAACTGAGGTAGGCAAGATTAGAATATGGGTTTAGAATATGTCTACTTACATATTCCAAGTCTCTATGGATAATTTTTGAGAATTTAATAGACTGTTAGAAGTTCAATGGATGCAAACCAAAGTCATCGGCTCTTAGAAGCCCCTCCAGACCTAGAAAATCCCATTCATTCATTCATTCATTCATTTGCCCTTCATACACCTAACACACATATATTTATCATTTACCATGTGCTAGAAACTACTAGGTACTAGGGAAACATTGATGAGTAAGACTTAATTCCTGCCCTCTGGTGCTTAGTCTAGAGGGGAGAGAGACACTGTAAAAATAAAAAACGAATAAATACAAAAATCACAAATTGTGCCAAATGCAATGAAGCATCCCTTTTCATTATTAATAATGGTGCCTCATTTTCGTGGCTTTGTAAAGAGATAAGGTGGTTCATATTATATTTTCCATTACATTTGCTAATGGTTTTATCATCTGTTTTTGGATAAAAATGTTTTCAAAATGTTTACTTGGTGTGTATGAGGATAAGTTTCTATAAGGAAACTTAGGTTTCCCAGTGGTTCATGATCCCAGTCTTAGGTCAGGCATGGTCACTCAGTGGATAGTGGTGAGATGAAACCCTTCCAGGGGGAAGAGCCTACAGCTCGGCCTAGCTCTCCAGTCCCTCTGGGACACAGAGGCAGCCAGATTCTGAGAACGTAAAAGTGGATAAAAATCAGAATAAAAAGTTCTTTTCTCTTTGATGTTTCTCACGTATTTCACATTTCCTCACAAAAGCCCTGTGACACAGGCATGATTTCCCATCAAGGGGGTTTGGGGTTTAGTGATGTGAAGGACTTTCCAGAAATTTCCCAGCTGGAAAGTGGTGGTGCCAGGGTAAAAAAAAAATCCAGAGCTTCCTGACTGGAAAATCAAATGCTTATGTTATGGATTTGTGTCTTCAGCTGAGAAGAAAAGATAGAAAAGCACGGAATAAAATCATCCCAAATTTTGAGTTTGAAGAGCACTGTCTAGGTGCTAGGTTATCTCATGCCATGAATGTCAGGAGCTACCATGCACATTGTGTTTTCTGCTTGACAGTATCTTTCTCATTTTATAATCCTTTCACATCACATTGCAGTGTATTGCATTGCACCCTAGCTCTCCTATTTCTTTACTTCCCATAGCATTCCATCACCCCCCCATTCCTTCCATTCCATTCCATTCCATTCCACTCCATCCATCCATCCCACTCCAGTCCATATATCCATCCATCCATCCATCCACCCACCCATCCCACTCCACTTTATCCATCCATCCATCCTAACCCAACTCATTTTATCCCACCTCTTTCTGTTCTTTTCCATCCCATCCCATCCCTTCCCATCCTATTCCTGTTCTTTCTATACTTTTCCATTCTGTTCCATACCACTGAACCCCATATCATTGCATTTAAAACAATATGAGTGCATTAGGAAGCAGCATGATAAATGGAAAGATTGCAAGGCAGAGAGCCAGGAAGGGCACCCTCTAGTTCCCATAGTACCACTGAATTACATAGGACCTTAAGAAATCCACTTCACCTCTCCACATACCTCAATTCTACATCTGAAAAGTGAGAGATTTTGGTTAGATCTGTGTTTTCAATCATGGCTCCATTAGAACAATTTGGGGAACTTTAAAGAGGTATAGAACCTATCCCTTCCCATCCCCGCACACAAACAGCTCCAACTGTTTGTACTTAGTCAGTCTAAGGTGGATCTTGGGCTTTGGGGTTTTTAAAAAACCATCCAAAGATAGATCTAATAAATAGCCAAGGTTGAGAACCACAGGGCTAGATGGCCAAAAGCCTTCGTTACTATCTAGTCAAAACACATTTATTGTGCACTAACTATATAAGTGGTATTATACCAGGAATGATGTGCATTCAAAATTGAATCTACAAAAATCTTGTCCACAAAATGTTTTTGTCTAATGGCCAGGGATAAAAAATGGAAACAGTGTAGAAATCACAAGTTCTGGAAGTGTCTCAGGTAAAATGTGTAATTTAGAGGATATAAAATGTGTAATTATCAGGTCTCTGCTTTTGCTCTGTGTGTCTTTGGGCAAGCCATTTAACATCTCTCGGCTTTTCTCATCTTCAAGGTGGAAATGATATTATTCCTCCAAATAGACCTTGGGTTAGCCAGAATAATAAGCAGCAGCCCTTACCCTGTCTTGGGGGACTTGAAATTTAACCACTGGTGGGATGGTATCGATTGCCCTCTGAGAAACTGTGAACAAGTCACACACATTATTTAAGAAGTCTTTGTGTGCCCATTTCTGCAGATGTTGTTCTAGTCTGGGTACTGAGTCTTATGCACCACTCTGGCATCTTGCAGGAGGCAGGGTTTCTATGGTCCATCCATTTTGTTTGGGTAGGATGAAGACAGGAACATTTGGGCTCTGCTGGGCCATCTTACTATAGCTAAAGTGATGGATGTAGTGTTCAGCTCATGGGTAGGCTCCAGTATTTCAGTTGTAAGAACAGCTTATTACAGTCCTCAGCAGTCGGTCCACCTGGACCAATTCAAATAAGTGCTTTTAACACTTAATTTTTTGAGCGGGGGAGTAGAGGGAGAGGGAGAGAGAATCTCAAGCAGGCTCCACACTCAGTGCGGAGCCCCTCATAGGGCTCAATCTCATGACTGTGATATCATGACCAGAGCCGAAATCAAGAGTCAGATAGATGCTCAACTGACTAAGCCACCCAGGTGCCCCTTAACACTTACTTTTTTTTTTTTTAAGACTGAAGTCTATTTATTAGACGAGTCATAAGTGGCTAGTTCTCCCTCATCTCCAATCCTTGGTTCCAGGGATGATACTCACCTGAGTTGCAGTGTCTCTCCAGGTAAAGGTGCAGCTGGAAGTTCTTAGTGATCATAATGAGTACTCTAGGACAGTAGCATATGTAAGGAAAGAATAGGGTCAAGTCAGGTCCAATCCACTTTGCAAACAAGCAATGTTTACTTTATGAGTCTCACCTGTGACCATATTCAACCACCTAATTTCTTCTTGCATCTTTTGTCAAATGCTATGGAGATTGCTTCTGACCTGCCAAACAGAAATGAGGACTTATTTATTTTTTTTCCTTCTTTTTAAACTGTTTATTTTGAAATAGTTTCAAAATGTGGCAAGAATAGTACAAAGAAATACTTCACTTGGATTTCACAATTGTCAATAAGCTTTATCATTTCATTTCTATACTTATACCTACATATCTGTCTTTTTACCTATGTAACTATTGGCTTTATCATTCTATATCATTATATACCTATCTATCTATCTATCCAGCTATCATTTTGACTGCAAATTTCAAGCTTTATGCCCCTGCTCCTTTACCCCAAATATTTCAGTGTGTGTTTCCTAAAAACATACATTCTCTTATATAGCCAGAGTACAATGATCAAAATCAGGAAATTAACATTGATTTAATAATATTATCTAGTCTATAGAACTTACTCAGATTTCATCAGTAGTCCTTATAATGATCTTTACAGTAAAAAAACAAACAACAACAGCAACAACAACAAAAACAAACCAAAAACGTTTGCTGGTCTACAATCCCATCTAGAATCCTACGGTGCATTCAGTTGTTGCCATCTTTTTGGTGTCTTTTAGTTTGGAATAGTTGCTCACTCTTTGTAGCTCATGACCTTGTTATTGTCAAAGAGAACAGGCCAGTTGTTTGCAGAATATTCCTCAACTTGAGTTTGTCTGATGTTTTCTTTCAATTAGATTCAGGTTACAAATTTTTGGCAGGAATATCACAGAAGTGCTGCTGTGTCCTTCTTGGTGTGTCATGTTGGGAGGCTTATGATGTTGATTCGTCCCATTACTGGAGGGAGGCTTAGTTCTTAATGGCTCACATCTATTTTTTTTCCCCTCAGTGCAACACACAGCAACAGCATCGCTGCACACAGTTTTGCAATCAGCCGTTGATAATAATTCCAGGCTCACTTTGGTTTTCTTAAAACACTTCGTTCAGCCCCTAACATAGCTTGAGGTTTACTGTTTTCTTTATCTTCCAATGAGAGATAATTACAGCCAGACTTTTACCTGGTTCTCCTGCTGTGCCTGTCTCATGAGGAAAGGTGAAGCTCAAATAAGACAGTGAATGAGAAAACGGGTTGTAAACTGTGATGAGTGATAGACACCTAAGGGATCATGATTGTGACGAGGATTGTTTTTCTCGGATTTCACCAGGAACCAGGATTTCAGGCGGCAAGTGGGTGGGAGCTGTCCAGGGTCCTGTGCTCCAGAGAAGAATCGCTTTTATTTCCTTTCTCAGGTTTATGCTCACTTTTCTTCTGCCTGTGATCCTAGAATCTCCCAGTCTTCAGGAGTCCTCAGGATTTGTCCTTGCTTCAACCCCACCAGTCAGGGGAGCCTGGCTGAGTCATCAAGTTTTTCAACCTTGCTATTTGCACCAGTGTCCAGGTTGTTAATATATATGCCTGCACTGTGTGCTGCTGGCCTCCAAGTGCTGGAGGGCACGAAAATATTAACTTCTGTTCATGCAGAGAATTTGCTATTAACTCCAATGCTTCATTTAAAAAAATTCATTCACAGAAACCTGACAAGATTTTTACAGCTTTTTCCAGCTTATCAACCTGGTTCAAAAATCTTAGAGGTTATTTTACCTTTTCTCACCTTGTATTTCCAGGATTGTTTAAAATAGATCTTCCCTGATTCAAAATAAATCATTCTCATGGTATAAAATTTGGAAAGATCAGAAAAGTATAAAGAAGAAAATAATTTCTTTAAGTTTTAACTCCCTGAACATCTACTCCCCAACCTTTTTGAATATGATGTAGGTATTTTTCTTTTTCTTTTTTTTCCTGGCTGGATTTTTACAGAATTAGACTCTTCGGTATTTACAATTTTGAATGTGCCTTTTCTTCCCAATGAACAAACTCTGCCTCCACTTCGGGGTCCTGTTCAGTTCTCTGCTCATCTGTGAAATTACCTGCTGGCCCCAAGCACGTGGGAGATACACACCAGCCTCACCCCTGCCTCAGACCGAGCAGGAGCATGCCATGTTGGTGGGCTTATATATGGCACAGTGGAAGTCAGAACACTGGGCAGCGGATGCCTTGGGTGAGGTATCTCTGTCTTAGAGCCCCTGCAGCCCTACTTACTAGTTCTGTGCTGCCTGGCAAAGTCTCCTAATGGTTCCAGAGCTCAGTTTCTTTTATAGTAAATAGGGATAATGATAGCCACCTCTGAAAGTGGTTGTATAGCTCAAAAGATACAACGCATGTAGCCTATTCCACACATAATATATGCTCAGTTAATAGTAGTTCAATGACCTTCCTTGGCTGTAGAAGAAATCTCTCTCTCTCTCTCTCTCTCTCTCTCTCTCTCTCTCTCTTTTTTCCTGCCAAGGACCCATCCCCTTTCTCCTTATTACAGTGTCTCAATATTCCTCTGGAAAAGCCCTCCTGGTCCAGTCGGTGTGTATGGTCCAGGCAGAGCTGACTTCCCCTCTGGCATCAGGGAAGGGCATAAAACCCCATGAGTGTGGCCATTCACTGTGTAGTATCCCTTTCAACGGTAGTTGGTTCAGTGCTACAGACTGAATGTCTGGGTCCCCACTAAATTATATGGGGCCCTAAATTCTCATGTGATGGTATCTGTAAGTGTGGGCCTTTGGGAGGTAATAAGTTTAGATGAGGTCATGAAGATGGGGAACCCCATACTGAGATTAGTGTCTTTGTAAGAAGAAGTGAAGAGACTAGAGTTCTCTCTCTCTCTCTCCCCGCCCCCCCCCCCCCCACTGTGTGAGGACACAGAAAGAAGGCAGCAGTCTGAAAGCCAGGAAGAGGGCTCTAACCAGACACCTCCACACTGGCACCTTGATCTTGGACTTCCAGCCTCCAGAACTGCAAGAAAGAAATGTCTATTGTTTAAGCCACCCAATCTGTGGTGTTCTGTTAGAGCAGGCTGAGCAGACTAAGACACTGGGCATATTACCTATTTTGGGCCTCAGTGAAATGCACTTATAGAACTTTGTTGTTACTTTTGGAAAGGAGCTGTCTTTCCACTTGATTTGAAGTTGGGATCACACAAGCACCGAGCTCATAGGAGCTTCTGCCCTCTATCCCCACCCTCCACAGTGTGGAGAAGACTGAAAATTAAGCCTCTATAATGGGACGCAGAGTTGAGGGACAGAAAGACTGATTTATTTCCACATTGTGTGACCAACTGGATCCAGCCTTGCTTGAAGCTAGAATACCCTACTTTTTCTTTGAACGAGCCACAAACAGTTTACCACACCCTCCCGCCCCCTTTTGAAAGGTGGTTTGAGTTGGGTTCTGTCATTGGCAATCAAAAGACATTTGACCAAGATACTTTCTTGGCCTCTGCTTTTCAAAAATCGAAGATCCTATTAATTCCTTCTTTAGAGCAGATTTACCTGTGTCAAGGGTAGTCCATTCAGAAGCCCAGAAGTGCCAAGTGGTTAATATTCACTCAGGGTACTTTGCAGCCTGTATCTGAATGCACATCTTCAACAAGTGGGGGAGAAACAGATGCTTGCTAAATCACGATGCATGTTAACCGAAGCTGCCCTGGACAGCTTGGTCTGCTGGCTTGGGGAGCAGAAGTTCATGTTCAATATGCAGTTTGACTTCCCTTTTATGATTTATTCCTAATTAGTGTAGAAACAGTCTTTGTACTCATCAAATATTCCCGCCACCCATTTTTTTTTCTCTCTCCTAAGGAAACCCAGCTACCAATGCACACCTCTTCTGCTTCACTTTTAAATCTTATTCTCTTATAATTAGAATAGACATACTCAGAAAACTAATGAGACCATAACTTCACTTGTTCTGATAAAACCCTGTGATGATATAATTTTTCTAATCAGAACCTTGTTTTTAAGCCATTCAATTCCTTTTTATTTGAGGTTGACTATACAGAAGTTACTTTCCATAGAGTACTACTGTATTTATACGTTCTTCTTAGGAACTCATTTCAGGTCTCCCAAAGAGGCCTTATTTTTGTTTCTTAATGTACAGTTGATATCGTTGTATCACTTCATTCTGTATTACTGACATAATGTGCTTAAATGTACAACAAATGGAAGGGGTTTTAAATCTAGATGTGTAGTAGTTGAGGTATAAGGCTTTTGGGAAGTGGATATTATTAATAGCATTAAGGAGTCTGTTGTTATTGGTTCAGCTGCTGAGTGATGCCATCACTCCAGAGGGGGTGTGTGGTCACCCAATACTCTCAGTTCCCTTCAAAATTTGGGGTACTGGATGCCTCTTTGCCATTTGCTTTGAGTCTGAGTAGCTAATTCTGGGTCAACAGTAAAAGTTCCATTTGCTATCCCGCAACTCTTATTACCTTAACCTAATTAGAAATTATATAAGTCGATAAAATGTGCATGTAAAAGGAAATAGAGCAGTGTTTCCATAAAAACTAAGTTAAATCAGTTGAAGAAAACTTGAAAAGCCAAGTCATTTAAAAATGTTTTTCAGATATGTGTGAGATCATTGTAAGCGGCTAGAAAACAATCATAAAAATAGAGACCGAGCCTTCACTCACACTCCTTCACTCGGTCTCTACATCCTCATCCTGTTTTAACGGATTTGAAACTGGAAATTGAAAGGGAAAGGAGTTTTGTACAAGAAGATTGGGATTTCCAATTTGCAAGCCCCTACTGGAAGAAAGAAGTGCGCTCTACAGCAAAAGGGAAACAAAGGTGCGTTGATATGTTTTAGATTGAAACAAAACCTTTAAGGGGTGCATCTTTCATTTTTAAAGATTTTCTTCTTTCAACTCACTGGTTCTAATCATTCCAGATAACAGGGCTTTCACAGCAGCTCATGGCACCAGCTGCCAGCCTCCAGGCACCTTGCAGACAATCTCTCAGCCAGTGAAGAATGTCACTGCCTTTCTCCTGCAGCCCTCTCCCCTCCTCCTCTCCTTTCCTCTCCCTTCTTTCCCCACACCGTCATTCTTCTCTAGTAATTGTCAAGCTCCCAGGCTCCTTTTGCATCTCAGGATTCTTGCGTCTGTTTATGCTGCTGAGTAGCTGGACATGGAAAACCATGATGACACAGTGGGGTTGGGGAAAGACGTGAGAACCATCTGCTCTTGGATCCCCCTTTGACTTTTTACTCCCCATGTTTCTTCAGTATCCTGAAGTAGTAAAACAAAACAAAACAAAACAAAACAAACAAACAAAAAAAAAAACCAAAAACACCCCAAACAAAACAGATACCTTGTCCTGTATGGGTTAATATTGTAGCAATAGTCCTCACCCAGGATACATATAAGATTCCATTTTTTACACTACTATAATTTTTAATCTGATAAGAGTGGCTGTGTCTATTTCTTGCTCTACATAGACATTTTCTATTAAATTTGAAAGCACTTTGCCCAATTACGGCTTTGAAGTCCTTAGATTTTATTTCCTTATCAGAGGGAACAAGGAGACAGACCTTCCTGCTATCTGTCTACCTGTGTATCTAGTAACCTGACTGTATGCATGCATATATGTGTGTGTGTGTGCATGTGTCTGTGTGCCCATTTTCTATAAAATGTAGTGTCTGACACACAGGAAGTGCCTGACAAACGCGTGTCATTTTTATTATCAATGATGATCATTGCTGATGTAATCAGTCGATAGCAATGGTATCATTGCTAACAATTACTGTTATCAACTAACACTGGTAACAGTGTTATCAATTGATTGATAATTGGTAATGTTCTGTGTAGCTAATAGTTTGGTCCAATCCACTCTTGGGGGTTTTTGGTTTTGTCTTTTGGCCAACTTCGTCTTCTGGTGTCTTCCTACCCTTTAATCTGTGTTTTTCCCACCCTGATCCCTAACTCCAAGCCTGCTCTGATCTACAGTCTCCACGGGCTCTTGTTTCTCCTGGACTTGTATCCTCTAAGAGAGTTCTATTTTCTGCTTTGCTTTGAATCTGGACAAAAAAATAACACAAACATGCCTGTCCTCTCTGCCCCTTTCCTCCACTCTTCTACCCTCCAGACCAACAAGAATCTTTTGAGACAAAGTCTGAAATGTCACAACTTGCCCGTGTATCTGTGACAAGTATTCACACTCAGGTCTACGTGGCATGGCTGTTGGGCCATGTGTGGAACTAGCAAGGATGTTACTGACAACAGAGAGTTGAAAGCGTTTCGGGCCCATCACTCTGGCTTCTTCTTCCAGTGCCCAGAACACCCAGCTCCTAGTTCACTGAGGCTGTAGGTATTTTCCATCTTCATCTCTGCTGGATCCACTTTGTCTTTCCAAGGCTGCTCCCTTTGTCGGAAGGCTTGCAGGCCTCAACTAGCAGAGATGGTGTGTGTTTTCCGTTTTGGAGACACTTGCTACCAGGACCAGTCTTCACTAGCACATGAGTATTTAGGGGCTCTCTCAGTTCCCGGGAGCATGATGCTCTGGGTCCTGAAATCCATACTATAAATGATAGGAAGGGGCGAGATCCCCTTCCACCAGTGAAGTGTCAATGACTTAAAATGGCCCACTGGTCCTTGCATGCTGTTCCTCAGCTCTCAAGATCCCTCACACATATGCCCCTCAATTCTCTGCCCCTTGCGTTGTCCTCCAGCAGCCATGAGTTGCTTGCAGATCCCAGGGCAAGCCTCACTGCCTCGTAGGGTCTTCCCTTTGCCCAGAAAATTATCCTCTTTCTTACCTTGCCTTTTCAACCTATCCTCAGTCTCCTTGGCCCGAAACTCCTACTTACCCTTCAAGTCTCAATTTGGATGTCGATTTTCCCAGAAACCCTTCTCTGTTCCCCCAGAGCCTGGTGTCCTGCTTTGCTGCAAGCACATTTCTTAGTATTACAGAGTATTTGTCTTTTCACTTATTGGTCTCCCCCATTAGATAATAATTTTTAGCAAATTAAGAACCATGTTTATCATTGTGTCCCCCTTGCATAGAGTGGGACCCCAATGCAAACTCATGGCACAATAAAGGAGAGGCTACAACTAAGCACTGTGCTAGGCTTGCTCTGGTCGCTCCAAGTGAGATCCAACCCAGTGGGGCCAGCCCCACTCTGCTGAATGGGGGATGACTGTCCAAATCAGGGCATAGGCACCTTTCAGCTCCAGCAAATCTGTCCATCCAGGAGAGGCTCCATCAGCACGGCCAGCTCACCCATTCCAGAAAGGCATTCATGCCAAGTCAGAGACTAAACACCTTACCAGTGACTGGCACCTGGATTTAGCCCAATAAGGAGAGGAGAGGAAGAGAAACAGACCTCATCACTACAAGGGTATTAGGCTTTGAGACAGCAAATTTTAGGGAATTAAGAAATCTAATCAGCCTGGTGCACTAAGAGGGAATCTGCAAACTCCCGGGTGTGGAAAAAAGCCTGAGTATCCTGAGGGAGATCCTAATTAAAGCACAGCCGATTACAATTCCTCTGAAAACGGAAAATGAAAGGACTAAGAAACATCTGCTGTGGATTCATGAAGGACTGCTCAAGGATGCAGAGTGTGAGCAAAAGAAATCCTTGACAGCCCTGAAGAGGCACAGAGCATGTCTGTTCTCCATTGGGCAAAGCTGGTGGGGACGGGCCTGGTACACAAAGACAGTGGTTTAGGATGGTTTGGTCAATGGGGCAAAACAAGAGAGACCACGGTTTAGTGGACATGACAGGGGAAGGCAAGACCCCCGGTGCAGACAAGAAGGGCGGAATGATCCCTTCAGCCCTCTTCAAATTGCTTGGCAACCAGTGAGCTAAGTCTGAGCTCCACCCTTTAGTGGGAAGGGTTATGCCTGACACTCACTTCCCAAGGTCTCTGTGTGGTTGGCATCTGGACATTCCAGGGCTCCTCTAAATGTCTGGTAGCTAGGCTCAATCTGGTTGGTATCTGAGTCTAAATTGTTTATTTCTTTCTCTGAGGCCACTCTCATGCTCATCCCTTAAAAAGGCAGAGCAGCAGGTAGGGGTCCATTCCCTGGAGCCCAGACCCACAGGTTGTCCAGCTGTCCCCAAGTCTAAGCACACCTGGCTGCAGGATGCAGAGATGATGGGAGAGCCATGAGCTGTTGCCCTTCTGCCTGCACATTAAGTGACATCCTGGGCTTTGCCCCAGGCCCTATCCCTGATAGATCTCCAAAGAGGAGAAGTTTAGACCAGATTAGAGTTAAGTGTTCAGCTATCCTCAGTGGAACCTTGAAATGGCTGAGCTGGAAGAGAACTCAGGGGTCCTATAGCTCCACCTCCCACAAATACAGGAACAAAAGTAAAAACCCTGATAAGATTTAAACAACAATTTCATACAAATAGTGATTTGGATGGAATTTCCAAAGGGTGGTACAGGAAATACATACTATTGAAATACAGAGAAGGGTGTAGACCCTGGCCTGGTCTACATCAAGGCAGAACTTTCAAAGGTCGGGGCGCCTGGGTGGCGCAGTCGGTTAGGCGTCCGACTTCAGCCAGGTCACGATCTCGCGGTCCATGAGTTCGAGCCCCGCGTCGGGCTCTGGGCTGATGGCTCAGAGCCTGGAGCCTGCTTCCGATTCTGTGTCTCCCTCCCTCTCTGCCCCTCCCCCATTCATGCTCTGTCTCTCTCTGTCCCAAAAATAAATAAACGTTGAAAAAAAAAATTAAAAAAAAAAAAAAAAGAACTTTCAAAGGTCAAAGGTCAACAAGAGTCAGGGGAGCCCTCTGGGAGTGAAGGACAGGACATGAAAATTCCAAGACAGAGAGAGACAGCTTCTCAGACAGTAGCACTCAGAGAAATGGATGGAGCTTACTTAGCCCAATGGTGTGGTTATATCTCCAACTGTTCCAGTAATCTGAGGTATAACAAACTACCCCAAAACGTAGTAGCCTGAAACAACCACCATTTTATGGTAGTCTCCTGTGACATCTTTGCATCTTTGCTCAGGAATTCAGGCGGGGCTCAGCTGGATGATTCTTCTGCTGCACGTTGCATCAGCTACAGCCACACATGCTGGTAGAGGCTGGGCTACTGTAGGGCTTGTTTACAGTATGGCTTGTTCACATGCCTGATGCCTTGATGACAAGAGCAGGCAGGATGGCCTTGGGTCACTCTCCTTTTCCATGTAGTCTCAGAGTCTGCCTCTCCCAATGTTCTCCTGCAGAGCAGTCAGACTTCTTACATAGCTCTCAGGGCTACCAGACCGTGTTCTAGGAGACCCACACAGAAGCTGTCAGACTTCTCACGTCATAGCCCCAGACATCCCCCATGTCACTTTCATCACATCCCGTTAGTCAAGGGAGTCCTTAAAACTGGTATGGATTCAAGGGGAGGGGGAGTAGACCTCAGCTCTCAAGCACTCACTTCCATAACAAATATTTACAGACCACCCACCCAGTGCCAGGCCTTTGCTACCTGCTCATGGCGGCTGTAGAAGTGAATCACTCGTGTCCCTAACCTGGGGAAGTTCACATCCATGTGGTGAGATAAAAGCTAGAAAAGGCAGGAACTAAATGGCAGAAGGCCATAGAAAAAAAGTAGCCTGCCTCAGAGGTTGGAAAGCTGTGGCTTTTGGGCCACATTCAGCCTGATACCTGTTTTTATGAATAAAGTCTTAGCGAGCACTGCCATGCTCATTTACTCACATGCTGTCTACCGCTGCTTTTGAGCTACAAGGGCAGAGTCGAGTGAGTGGTGGCAACAGAAATCGTGTGATCTGCAAAGCCTAAAATATTTACTCTCTGCTCTTGACAGAAAATGTTTCCTGAGCTAACTTAAGAAGTGTGGTTGACTTCTAGGAACCATCAGTCCAAATTTGGGGCAATTGTTCAGAATTCTTGAATATGTTTGGATACTGATCCTTGATTTTCCCCTTACTTTCATTTTCAAATATATTTTTACTTCTCTTATGTTGTATATGTTCCATATTATGTGTATTCTATACAATTTTATTTATCTAAAGACTTCTTTATGCAAGCTCTGTATTAGGTCTTGCTTGTGAAAGACTCACAGTCTAATAGTGGGAAAACCAAATACAGATATAACTATACTACAAAGCAGAAAACTAGGCAGGAATGTGAAAAAGGAACAAGGTTGAGACTAACCATGTGCCAGGCTTTATGTGTACTATTCATTTAAATGCCACAATAACCTAATGAAATACCTATTAAAAGACCATTTTATAAATGTGGAATTTAAGGGTCAGAGAAATAAAATAACTTCCTTAACCAAGGTTAGTTAGTAGGTGGTAGAATTGAAATTCTGTTACAGATTCATCATATAAGCTATCCACTGAGGTTTTATTTATTTATTTATTTATCTATTTATCTATTTTCTACTACTATGTTTTCTATTTCCACAATTTGTATTTGGTTCTTTTTCAAATCTGTAGGCAATTTTTTTTCATAGTTATTATACTATTGAGTCTCTTTCATCCTTTTTCTCTTTGAGTATTTTAAACATACAGAAGTGGAAGCTGCATCTCCAATCTGGCCTCGGCCCCAAAACTGTCAGAAATATGGATAAAGTGTAATATACTGAGGACTAGAAAGGCGACTGAATTTCACTAAACACTGAATTCTATGTCTGCAGAATAGTGGCTGTTATTTTTTGCTTATTATTATTATCCTTGGTTCTTCCATGGGATGTGATTCTGACATTTGCTCCATCGGCTGGGTCACATTGACATTTATTCCCCCTGTACTTTGTAGTTTTTCACTGCAAGCTTGTCTTCAGTGGCATTTGTTTTCTCTTGTGAATCGTACATGTCCTGACTTATGCAAGCATCCTGTTGAGGATTTTACCATTGGCCTCTATGGAGGAGCTACAGGATTAACTTGTTCTGGATCAGTCTTTTTGTACATTTCCCAGTTTGGGGTGGACACCATGTGGACAGTGTTAACTTGGATGCCATGCTTCGTGGCAAGGATGGGAGCTTCCATTACTCAGGGCTGACTTCCTCTAGTTCAGAGGATCGGCAGATTCCACTGCTCTTCTCCAAGCAGTGGAAGGGGCAAAAATCATACGTTTTATTTTTGTTTGTTTTTGATTTCAATGTGCTGATCAATTGTATCTCCCTCTGTGCCATCTTTTCCTTTTTAAATTTTTTTTTACATTTATTTATTTATTTATTTTTAATTTTTTTTTTTCAACGTTTATTTATTTTGGGACAGAGACAGAGCATGAACAGGGGAGGGGCAGAGAGAGAGGGAGACACAGAATCGGAAGCAGGCTCCAGGCTCTGAGCCGTCAGCACAGAGCCCGACACAGGGCTTAAACTCACGAACTGTGAGATCATGATCTGAGCCGAAGTCGGACGCTTAACTGACTGAGCCACCCAGGCACGCCTTCTGTGCCATCTTTTGAATTGAGATCTTTTCAATTATATTTTTATGACTACACATGTTCATGTTAGCTATTTCGTTTCTTTTTGTGGTTATCCTCGATGCTTCACTTAACTTCAAATAGCCCAAAATTTGTCTTTATTTTCTTCCTAAACAATAAAAGGATCACAGGATGTTTTTGTGCTGCTTACCCTCCAATAATAAAATGATGTCCAATTTTCGTTCTATTTAAACCTCACAAAGAGAACATCTGATTTATTTATACATTCCTACGTGGTTGAGATTCACACCTGTTAATTTTTCCCCTTCACCCTCCCTCCTTGAATCCCATGCCTTTCTTGAGGCTCATTTTTCTTCTTTTCAAAATACATTCTTTATGAAGGTCTCTTGGTAGTAAGTACTTTTTTTTGGTTTCTGTATGAATATGTCTTCGTTTCACTATTGTTCTTGAAAAAAATGGTTTCTCAGAATACATATTCTAGATTGACAAAGATTTTCTTTCACTACTTTTAAGATATTATTCTTTTGACTTCTGGCTTCCATTTTTGTGGATGGTGAATGAGAGGTTAGCTTATGTCCATAGCCCCTTTGATAGTAATGTGCATTTTTGTTTCTGGGATTCATTAGATTGAGCACACCTATGAAATTGTGCCTTTTGGTTATTCTGAACATTTCTCTGATGGTAATCTTCACATGGTTTCCATCTCCCTAGTCTTTCTATTGGCCCCTTGTGGACACTCG
The DNA here is from genome assembly GCF_016509475.1 of Prionailurus bengalensis. Taxonomy (NCBI): domain Eukaryota; kingdom Metazoa; phylum Chordata; class Mammalia; order Carnivora; family Felidae; genus Prionailurus; species Prionailurus bengalensis. The sequence goes on from NC_057358.1 coordinate 128,824,145, forward strand.
TTGCTTGTTTGTTAGATCTCCTTGCTCTATTCTCTGTGAGTCCTTTTCCATATTTCCTGCCTCCTGTCTTTCCAGACTACAATCTTGGTAATTAATTAAACTTATTTTCCAGTTCAGCAAGATTTTCTTCATCTCTGTGTAATCTGCTACTCAATCTATTCATAGTGTTTCTAATTTTCATTTATTTGTTTATTATTTCTAAAAGTTCCATTTTATTATTTTTCAATATTTCCTGGTTGGTTTTGATAGTTTTTTTTTGAGGGAGAATGGTGTTTTGTCATACCTTCAATACCCTATTATATTTCTTTAAGTATATGTATATATATATATACACATATACATATATATATAGTTTTGTTTTTAATGTTTATTATTTATTTTTTGAGAGAGAGGCAGAGCACAAGTGAGTAAGGGGCAGAGAGAGAGGGAGACACTGAATCTGAAGCAGGCTCCAGGCTCTGAGCTGTCAGCACAGAGCCTGACATGGGGCTTGAACTCACGAACCATGAGATCATGACCTGAGCTGAGGTTGGATGCTTAGTCGACTGAGCCACCCAGGCACCCCTTTAAATATATTTTTTACACTTATTTTTATCTTCCTATGTCAGTTCCAACACTGAGTCTTTATGAGTCTAGTTCTGCAATTTGGGGTGGTAGTGTTGTTCATGATTTTAATCTTAATCATACTGACTTGCTTCTATATGTTATGTAATTTGTTACTGTGAGTGCATGTTCCCTGTAACATCATTCTTCAGAGGCCTCTTAGAGGAGGCCCCAGGGACCCTGGGGGCACTACTACAATATTGGACTACTTTTAGCTACATTTTTGGTTTGGGATATTTTTTGAACTATGTATCAGATATGAATTCTGGACCCGAACCCACATGCAGATAGACTTATGGGTAAGGACCCTTTTTATCTATTTGTTTGTTTTTAGAAAGGGGGGGAGAGGAGGGAAGGAAAATGGTGGGGAAGGGCATAAGAAGGAGTGGGAGAGAGAGACTCCCAGGCAGGCTCCACACCCAACACGGAGCCCAATGTGGGGCTCGATATCACAACTGTGAGAGCATGACCTGAGCTGAAATCAAGAGTCGGACCCTTAACTGACTGGGCCACCCAGGAGCCCCAAGAGGAGAGATCCTTGAAGAGGCTTTAATCTGGTTTACCAAGAGATTAAAAAAAAAAAAACAGTCCAACCTTGCTTTTGGAGAGCAAGTCTTTTAAAAAAAATTATTTTTAGGGTGCCTGGGTGGCTCAGTCGGTTAAGCATCCAACTTCGGCTCAGGTCATAATCTCGCAGTCCGTGAGTTCAAGCCCCGCATCAGGCTCTGTGCTGACAGCTCAGAGCCTGGAGCCTGTTTCAGATTCTGTGTCTCCCTCTCTCTCTCTCTGCCCCTCCCCTGCTCACGCTCTGTCTCTCTGTCTCTGAGAAATGAATAAACCTTAAAAAAATAATTTTTCTTAAATCACTTTTGAGAGTCTTATCTTTAGATATGGGTTCCAAATTCAACTCCCCCGACACCCAAGCCGCCCCACTGCAAGTCCTATATTTTGTCTGCTGTCCCCTAGCTGCATGGATTGTTAAAACCAAAGTTCTTGGCTGCCAAGAATTGTCAGCCCTAACGAAAGTGATACTTTCTCTTCGGACTCTTGTTATTTTCCCATCGTTTCTAGCTTCTGTAGAATTTCCTCATTTGTTTATACTTTACTCAGAGTTTTTATAAATTCTGTGCTGGGAAGGTGTCTCTGGACCTAGGAAGTGAGGTCTCTGTTCCTGTTCCTGAGTGGATATCAAAACCCCAGGCCCAATTTGGATGTTGCCCTCAACCCTTGCTCACCTCTTGGCTTTAAATTCCCTCTTTTTCGCAGCAGAGAATCCTCCCTATTGCTTTCAAATGCTACTGCATTTTTGTCTTGGTTGTAATTATTTTTGTCCAAGAATTCTGTATGAGAGGCTGTGAAGCACCGTCGTTAAGAGTGCAGTGTCTCATGCTGGACTGCTGTGCTGTCCTGCCTCTGCCGCTCTCCAGCTGTGAAAATTTGGACAAGCAATTTAACCTCTCTGTCCCTTCGATCTCCTCAGTGATCGGGTAGATACAACACTGTGCCTACTGCGTAGAGCTTCTGTGAGAATGCAATGGGTCAATCTACATTAAGCACTTAGAACAGTCCCTGGCATGTGATTTGTGCTGTATAATTGTTAACTGGTGTCAATAGGGTATGTTTAGACCAGGAGCTAGTCTTGCTGCTTAACTTCAGGCTTTCTGAAGCAGACCTAACTCATTCCAAAGCCCGTGTTCTTTCCATCACACGGGGATGTCTACCCAGGGCTAGGAGAGGAGCTGTGTGAGTCTGGTGGGATGGACTGAGACTGGCTTGTTAAACTGGGGATACAATGTAGAGAGAAGCTTGATTGTTAAATAATAAAATGCCACTTCCTATAAGTAGGGGAATAAAAGTGAGAAAAAGGGACTGGGTAGATTTGGAGGTGTTCACATAATGGGCCCCTTACTTGGGTAATAAACACTGGTCTTCACGTTTGTGGCAGGGTGGACCTATGGGTGGGGGTTAATTGCCCCCCAGTTTAAATTCATTTAGGTTGGAGGGGGGCAGAATCTCAGGAGCTCAGCACATGTGCCCTTGTGTCTTTGGTAAAGACGTGCACAGTGGCTCACACATCACAGCAGCTCAGTGTGTACTTGCTAATCAGGGAGTAAACACCATTTGAACCTGTTCCTCTTTTCCAGGGGCCAGATGGATTTGTTTTCTATACTCAGATTCTTGTGGTTAGCTAGAAGAACATAGGCAGAGTTAGATGAACTGGCCTGTGAAATTTACCCACATGTAGAAAAGAACTCTGCTGCTCAGTTTCCTCCGTGGCTACCATACAGGAAATGTGAACTAAGGAGCAGACAACAAAGGCATCCAGTTGGGAGACATCTCTTATTGGGTGACACCAGGGAGGCATTGGGTAATGCTTCATTTTAGATTTTTAATTAGTTATCTGAAAGAGAGGTTCAGTAGTGCTATAGGGACTTGCATGTGTGTTTCACCAGGAAGGATGGCAAATGGCACAGAAGAAGAATGGAACAAAAGGGGGCAGAGCCATGGGTGGGAGTGACAGCAAACCAGGGAGGGGAAGTGGGCAGACACTTCTATCCGCTGTGGTCAACATGGAGCGCTTAATGGATAAGTGCTCAGTGAAGCAGAGTCTTCCTTCTTCAAGATATCTGGTCTACCTGTTGGCTGCAGCTCTTTGAACATACCTCCACCCTGTTTCTATGATATTTGCCTCACTCATGCCCTAAGGAGCATTGCCCAGTGTGAGTTCTCTGGAGTTGGGCAGACTGGGTTTAATGTCAATTTTCAGGAATGTAATTTTGAATAAATTGCCACCTCCCTGATTGTCTCATCTATACAGTCACGAGGATTGTGGCCAGGATAAGGCTGAGGTGAGTGATGAGACTAGTGGGTAAAATTTAAGGGGGCACTTACTCTCTGGGTCATGTAGGTGCAGGGATGCCACTGGCTCGGCCCTGAGAATGAGTGCCACCTTAAATTTTTAGCCCTATGTACCCCACTTCCTCACCCTCATCCCCCAACCTTGGTGATGATCATATCTATGCCATAGGACTGCAGTGACAATCAAATAAAACCACACACACGGGGCACCTGGATGGCTCAGTCAGTTAAGCGTCCGACTTCGGCTCAGGTCATGATCTTGTGGTCTGTGAGTTTGAGCCCCGTGTCGGGCTCTGTGCTGACAGCTCAGAGCCTGGAACCTGCTTTGGATTCTGTGTCCCCTCTCTCTCTGCCCCTTCCCTGCTCATGCTTTGTCTCTCTTGCTCTCAAAAATAAATAAAACACAAACACACACACACACACACACACACACATACACACACATACACAAATAGTACTTAGCAGAGTGTCTGATCTACAGGAACTGTGAATATTTGGGGCCTTCCCTTTCTTAGCCCCAGTGTTCCAGTCTCACCAGACTCTGGGAAATTGACCCTAGGAATCTGTTAGAAATTTCCGGCCTCTTGAAGGGGAAAAAGCTCATCATCCTAGAGAAAACAGATGCCTGTCCTTCTGAGAACAAAGATGAAAGCAGGCTCACAGCATGGGCCCTCTGAGTAGCTGACATTTGTAAACAAGAATATACATTGTTGGATATAGAAATGGGATGTTTTATTATATGTTTTTATCGAGTGGAAACTACTCAGGGCAAACACAGATTGCTCCTGCTCAGTAGCCGCTCCCCAACCTCTTTTTCCTTCTGAAAGAGACTACTTCTCACAACAGAAGCTGAAATGATAGGTGTTTACTTCCTCAGACTCCCTTGCAGCTATGGCAGGAGCACAGGAACCTATCTGAGGGTGTTTCTGGGGAGAGTTTTCTTCCCTAATGAAGAAAGATGCCTCCTTGTCACATGGTGAATAGGTGGCCCTGAGCTGTGTTTTTGAACACCATGTCTGTTAATATCATAGCATCACTCTGCAGAATGATGCAATTTCTGAGTTGGAATCTAACTTGGAAATTAAGCATTAGTCCCTAGGAAACAAAATTAACTCATATTTGTTTTATTTCCCGCTCTAGTTTCGGAGTTCTTCTCCAGTTCAGAGCTCATATTTAGTTTTTATTAATGTTTATTTTTGAGAAAGAGAGAGAGAGAGAGAGAGCAGGAGAGGGACAGAGAGGGGGACACAGAATCTTAAGCAGGGTCGAGGCTCTGAGCTGTCAGCATCGAGCCCCATGCGGGGCTCAAACCCACGAACCGTGAGATCATGACCTGGGCCGAAATTGGCTGCCTAACTGACTGAACCACCCAGGAACCCCCAGAATTCTTCTTAAGAGAGAATCTATCCTACCATAACTGGTCAAGACAGAGAAGAGTTTTGACAGGCAGGGAGTAGCATGATGGTGCCTACAGGAGACCAGCCAGGTCTGGAGCCACCAGCAAAGATGGAAGGGAAATGAAGATGGAAAGGTCTGGGCCACTTGTGGGCTGGCCTGAGTCTTTTCTGTTATTCCCTTTGAATGTGAGGCTGGCAATTGCACTGTCAAACAGCTTCAGAGGGCAGCCCGTGGCAACACCATTGAGCAAACACTAGGGAGTTTGTCAGCAGAAGCACATGCTGAAAGCACTCACGGACACCTGCATATGAACAACACGAGAGATAGTGAAAGTTAATAGCATGGTGCTTTCATCCAAGGGTGCAGGGTGGACAATGAGAGGAAATAGTCAACAAAGCCCTTGCTGGATGCGGTCAATTACAGAAGGTTACAAAGATAAGACGAATTTAGAGCTGAGAATTGAGAAAAATCACAGAATTGTGTTTGAGCCACGAAAGGATATGAGTGATCTTCACATTCAGTGTTTTCTAATTTAAATTGTACATTAGAGGTAAGTGACCCCATTGTGAAAAATGCCTAATGGCAAATATTTTTGGCTTTGTGGGTCATCAGTCTCTGTTGCAACTGCTCAGCTCTGCCATTGTAGCATGAAAGCAGTCATAGACAATGAATAAATGAGCGGGCATGGCTGTGTTCCAATAAAACTTTATTAACAAAAATAGATGGTGGGCCGGGTTGGCCTGTGGGATCTAGTTTGCCAACTCATGCTCTAGGATTCCAGAAAGATGGAGATGTAGCAGCTATTCTATGCCAGGCACTGTCTGGACCATAGGAATATACCGACTCTTCCCAGGGTTTTGTTGTTTCCCTTCTGCTCTTTCAACTTTGTCTTTCTTATTTCAATCACTACCATCATCAGCCCCCAACATTAAGTATTTTCTATTGGTCAGACCCAATGATAGGAGTTTTATGTATGTGTTATTTTTAAGTTTCAAACAAACCCTCAGTATAGATTTTATTATTTCTATCTTGCTGACTAAGGAAACTGGGGATCTACCTTTTGCCCAAAGCTCTGGAGCTTATAGATGCTGGAGCTAGAATATAAGCGTAGGTCTTTCATATTTCAAAGTACCTGCTCATTCTAAGATGCATTATAGATTCAGAAGAGGGAATCTGGAGACACACTACCTGGAACTGAATTCTGACTGTGTGACTTTTGACAAGTTTTTTGTCTTCTCTGTGTCTCATTTTCCTCATCTATAAAATGGGGACAACAAGGGGCGCCTGGGTGGCACAGTCGGTTAAGCGTCCGACTTCGGCCAGGTCACGATCTCGCGGTCTGTGAGTTCGAGCCCCGCGTCGGGCTCTGGGCTGATGGCTCAGAGCCTGGAGCCTGTTTCCGATTCTGTGTCTCCCTGTCTCTCTGCCCCTCCCCCGTTCATGCTCTGTCTCTCTCTGTCCCAAAAATAAATTAAAAAAACGTTGAAAAAAAATTAAAAAAAAATAATAAAATGGGGACAACAAAAGCATGGACTCCACGGGGTAAGTGATGAGACTTAGCTAATGTAAGGAAATCTCGTAAGGACAATGCCAGGCATATAGTGGGTGCTACATAAGTATTAGCTATGATTGTTCTTATTAACAAGGGGTCCAGACAAGGAGAGGAGAAAATTACGCTACCTTGGGTAGAATATCACAGGGGCTCTTATAGTGATTGTAAAGAAAAGCTCCTTCCCTGCAGGTAGTTTTGTTCCCAGGGGGGCGTTTGAAAATGTCTGGATACATTTTGATTGTTATCACTGGGGAAAGGGGACAGATCTTAGCATCTAGTGGGTAAGGTCCGGGATGCTTCTAAATATTCTACAATGTACAGGGCGGCACTCCCCCCAACAAAGAATTATCCTGCCCTAGATGTCAATCGTGCCAAGTTTTAGGAACACTGTTGTAATATTTTGAACAATGGGGAAAAGAATAGGTGGACTATAGAATGATGTATTTGGGCTCAACCCAATGATTGGTCAGGGCAAAAATGAGATAACCCCTATGTTCTGAGTTCTTTGTCCTCCAGTATATTGTTCCAACAACAACTGTGGAATGAGCAATGCCAAGCCAGGCTATGGGAGCTGTATGTGTAAAAACTTAGGAGCAGGGAAAATGGACCACAAGCCTTTGATCTGGGAAAAGCATCCTAATTCGTTTGATGTAGACAGTCTCAGTGTGGGGGTATCATGAGAGGCAAGGGAGGAAGGTGGGAAGGGTCCCTGGCGAAGAGCTCAGAGTTGGTAAAAGAGGTAATAGGGAGCCAGGCTGGGCATTTGAGCAGAGGAGTGATGCCTCGCTATTAGGAGCAGGGAGGTTCTGTGCAGAAAGATACTGGAGTCTGCTGGATCAGCTGACAAGTGACTGCAATACTCTTTCTGGAAGGTCCAAGGCTCCCGACAAGGTGGACAAGAGGGAAGGGGTGACTCAGAGACCTCATGGAGGGGCCTCTGTGAACCTGTACATGGCGTGTGCTTGGCCTTCAGTCAGAGACAAATGAGGCTAAAGGCCACTGGCCATGCGTGCAAACCTTCTTCTGCACAGCCCTGAGTGATTCGGTGCCTGCTAATGAGGTTTTCTGGAGGGCTGTTAAAGATCATTAAAAAGCAGTTTTTGCAAACTCAATATTAGTTTTTAAGTAGTTAGCAGGGGTGAACCCTTACCGCTCAATGTTAACCAAAGCAAGTGATGAGTTGCCACTTAGGAAACAGAGGGAGGCAGTACTAATCCCTCAGGTCCCATGGGCGGTGGGGGGCGCTTCTGAATCAGTGCTACACCATTTATTTCTATGTGAGTCACAAAATGCTTTTTGAACACTCTTTCCATTCCTAGAACTGTGCTAATCATTACAGAATAATACTGGTAGCAATAATAGCAATAACAATCATAATTATAATAATGGAAATTTACTGGGCACTGACCATAGATTAGGAACTGTGTGAAGTCCTTTGTAGAAACATTCTTCCTAATCCTGCAACTCAGCTGCAAAGTCAGTATTATTAACCTCATTTTACACAAGATGATAAAAACAAACTCGAAGTCCTTAGAATCTCATGATCTAATAGGAGAAAATGCTTAAACAAATGGTCGTTACATCGTATAACACTAGAAATACTTTACTTTCATTTACTTTCATTTCAGATAAAAGCTCCTTTATTTCTCACAAAACACTATGAGGTAGCTACTAAAATCCCCATTTTCCAGATTGGGAAGGTAAGGCAGAGCACTTCTTTTAAGACTTTTTTTTAAATATTTATTTATTTTTGAGAGAGAAAGAGAGAGAGAGAGACAGAGCATGAGTGGGGGAGAGACAGAGAGGGAGACACAGAATCCAAAGCAGGCTCCAGGCTCTGAGCTGTCAGCACAGAGCCCAGGGCTCTAACCCACAGACTGTGAGATCAAGGTCTGAGCTAAAGCTGGTTGCTCAACTGACTGAGCCACCCAGGTGCCCCAAGCACTTCTAAGGAAACTTACCTAAAGTTGGATAACAAGTCAGAGCAAGAACCAGATACAAGCTCAGGTATTGAGTTAGTTAATCCGACCAACACTCATTTTTTTCACCTATCTATTGACTTGACAAAAATATTGCTCTCAGAGACATATTGCAAGGATCCAACCATCTGATTGCCCTAAAATATTTAGCAGAGCACCTGGCACATATTGTGTGCTCCATAACCCCCTCATCTGGGTGTTTTGTTCACACCTTTATCCTCAGTGCCTAAAGCCTCCCAGACACAAGATAGGCAATCAAAAGAAATTTGTCGAATGCATGTGAAAATGTTGGCTGTCAAACTAGCCATTGTTGTTACTGTGGAGAGATGAAGGGTGACTTTACATCCCAATGTCTGGAAGAGTTTGATCCGGCTCTGAGGAATAAGGTGTGCTAGAGGCAAAGACAAAGTGGGGAATCTTGTCTGACATAGAATCGAGGGATGGCTGAGATGCTCAAGGTGCAAGCCACATCCCAAGCTTGGGAAAGTTCTCTGGAGATGTCTGGGGGGAAGAGATGTATGTGTAGCAGAGGTGGTTGCCATGGAAGCCAACACATCTCCAGCCAAGAAGGTGGCCACCTGGGGAAGAAGACACCTTTGTGCTAAGAACAAAGGCCAGGTTTCCTCTGCAGCAGACATTGCCCCCTGTGTCCTTAGGAGAAAGGCAGCCCATGGGAGGGCAGAATAGACAGTTTTGTTAGGAAATGCAGAGGTCATGGCAGAAGTTCAAGGCGAAGAGTTTTGAGATGGAGGTCGTCCACGGTGTCACACACTGCAAAATTCTATTTCAGGGCTCGGCTGGACAAGGGCTACCCCATGATGCCTGATCCCGTATAGGCATAGGTAGCTGTTGAGTGAACTTGGTGAAGATCAGAATTAAGTGAACATCCGGGATTTGGACTCCAGTGTCTACCCCAAGCTTGAACCACTGTACTCTCCATAAGTCACCTCTTAATAGTTGCAAGCTTTGCCTCACATATCTCCTGAGCGTATCTATGTTTGTGCCCTTAATTCTTCCCAAGGTACCATCCTCCACCCATGTTGGCCAAAATGTCTGCAGTTTTTTTTTAAAGGAGCCAGTAGTCTTTCACCATGAGTCACATCTAATTCTTCCCATCTATACATCATCCCATATTTTCTCTTTGTTTTCTCCTCCATAATTGTAACATTGAGCTCATTCTACTTTTTTATTACACAATTAATTGTTTGTTGCTTTTTTGACCCACTTGGGGCCCTTTAAGGCAGGATGGTTCTCTACATTGTGGTGTTCCCCCTTGACACTTAGTGCTGTGCTTTTGACACAACACAGGATCAATAACCCTTGTTAGGTTGAAATAAGACATAAACAGGGTATATTTCTCTCCATGTATTACCTCCAAACTGGTCTCTCGAGATTTCTGTTGTCTATAGAGCCAAAGTTTTCATAAAATTTACAGGAGGATCTAAAAATGCCCTTGGGCAAACAGAAAGATGCCCAAAAGAGTAGAAAAAGCTAAATGTACATCAACAGGGCACTAGTTGAATAAACCTTGAGATTTCCACATAGCTGTAAGAGAGAATATGTTTAAGGACAACAGTGGAGTGGTCTCTGGAATATATTCTGGACCAAAGCAAGTAAATTAAGCGAAGTGGAAAAAAGCATGTGTAATTTAAGAACATGAGGACAAGCATATAAATTATATATATATATATATACACACACACACATATGTGTACACATATATACACACACATATGTGTGTGTATATATGTATATGTGTATGTATACATATGTGTATGCATATATATAATGATAGGAAGAGAAACCAAACACAGATAAGAAAGGTTACGCATATCTATAAGGCAGTGGAGAAACAAGATGAGGGAAACAGGTAGGGTGAACCCTGGAACCAGGAAGACATTTTACATAATTACAAAGCAAAATCAAATCTAGGAAACAGCAGTCTCTGAAGATTGAAAGCAAAGTGAAATAAATGAACGTGTGTGTTCAACAATCAAATTAGAGAAGAATTGTTTCAAATGACTTCAAAATGTAGATGTAGATAATTACATCTCTAGTGGCATATACTCTATGGATAGAAACACTAGTAAAATAAACGTGGACATCTGCAGTGGTCCTAATGTTGGTGTGGGGTTAATGGGGTTCTTTTTTCTTTTTATTTATTTATTTTGAGAGAGTGAAAGAGTGCCAAGGGGGAGGGGCAGAAAGAGAGAAGGGGAGAGAGAATCCCAAGCAGGCTCTGCGCTGTCAGCACAGAGCCCAATGTGGGGCTCCATCTCACGAACTATGAGATCATGACTTGAGCCGAAATCAAGAGTCGGTTGCTCAACCGACTGAGCCACCCAGGTGCCCCTAATCGGGCTCTTCTGAGACCTGTGTGTGTGTGTATGCCATGAGATAGATTAAGCGCTTGTGTTAATATTGTCAAGGACCAGAATTATTTGTGTGGCGGAAATGATATGAAGGCGTCAGATTGAAGAGAGTAAGTCAAGGCTCTTTAGTCCTGAATTTGATTTGGAAGTTTAACTGTGGCTTGTGATGAATTTCCTCCTATGGAAACAGATCACAAAAACCTTGTTTTCAAGCTTGGACCACTGGAAAGACCTGGATACAATGACCAACCTTGCAGCAGTGAGTGCTCTGAGTCCCCACAGTGTGGTCTTCAGATACCACTTCCCAACAGAAGAAACAAGGACTCTCTATCACCATCTAGTATATTCTATATTTCATTCATTAAAAAAAAGTCTGCCTTCTTCTGCTGATATGTGAGCTCCATGAAGGGAGCTCATCTCTCATTTGCTGTTGTATCGCTAGTTCTACGAGGTACTCAATAAATATATGTTGAACGAACAAAAGAATGGTATGGAAAATTAAGTGTTCTGGCCACAGAGTCACCAGTTAATGTCTCTGGACGCTTCGCAGATTCATATTAACCTAAGTGCAGTTTCTTGTACGTGAGAGGAACATCAGAGTCCCCACAAATAGTAAAATTATCGTATTCTGTTCTCTTCCCTCAGGTCAGTGTGTTTCGTTCCTGTCTAACCACCATTCTTGTTCTCGATTAATTTTCCCCAAGATTTTTAGTTATCTCAGGGGATTTGTGACTTGCGCTTCATAAAAAGTACAGGAGGCTCATCGCTGAAGCTGGAGGAGGAAGGAGTCTCCTCATATCCTCTTTCTGATTGGTAACAGTCACTAGCTGTCAGTGCAAAGAGAAAAAGCCCAGGCTTGTTTGATTCTTGTCTACCTTGGTTTCCACTACCACTACCCCTGGGTCCTGCACACCAGTACTTTCTGCAATCCATTAGTGGATGGAAGCACCAAGTTACTTGGATATGACCAGGATTCACAAAAAATATAATAAAAAGAATAGGTGTCCACACTGTGTCAGGAGGTTTCAGTAAGTATTGTTTCCTGAGACTTTTGTTTTGGTTAAGTGTGTGTCATTGTGGGCTTGTATGTCAGGTCTCGACGTAAAAAGTGTTCTGTATAAATAGTCATTCTCTCTAGCTTTCTTCTTCCCTGCCTTCTCCTCCTCGCCCCCTCTTCCTCCCCCTCCCCCTTCCTTCTCTCCTCCACCCTTCCCCCCTCCTCCTCCTTTTCCCTCTATCTCTGCCTCTCTTTCTTCTGAATACTGGAGGAACTTGTTAAGAAAGGATATCTGATTCTTCACTTCCAGATCTCTTCACGGTGCTTCTTGTCATTATAGTTCAAGCCAGCACCTGACCTAAATATCAGTCACTGTATACAAGGTGTGCTTCTTGGGGAGATTGGTGAGAGGTGCTTCCCAGGCCCCATGCACCCTAGGGACACTGACTGGATAGGTCTGAGTTGAGCCTCAGCATCAGATTTGTAGCTGGCTTCCTGGAGATACTGATGCAGGGTCAAGACCACATTTTACAGATATCCATAAGCAAAAGGGAGAGATTGAATTTGTGCAGGTCTACATCAATGCCAACAAACTGTGTCTGACTTGCTCAATGGTCCCCATTCTTACTGGGACCATGAGCAGCTTGAGGTTGACATACCTCATGTCTGAAGAGATGAAGACTGTTGACATTGAAGCAGCTTCCTCTTTTCATGGAAATATCCATTCATCATTTCATCCTTCTTGAAGGAAATTCTACTGTCATTGGCTCATAGAGGACTCATTCCCAGGCTTTGTCTCAGGTAACAGCGTTGTGGCACTGCCTTCAAAGAAACTGTGCTGCTTGATTGTCCAGTAATTGTCCAGCAATTTGAAAAATCTCTTGTGAAATCAGAGCCCACAGACCACATGGTAGATTCTATCAAGAAAGTGGGATGCCAACACATGGGGGCTCTTCTCAGCCTTGGCCAGCCTTTGAGGTGGCACAACAGATGTTTTCTTGTTTCCTCTGCACACGAAGGTACATTCTGATAATAAAGCAGAGAACCAATGTGGAAAAATCATCTACCTATTTTTGGGCTTAGAGCTTAGCAGTGCGTGTGGCGGGGCTGGTTGAGATAATAGCTGGGGAGCACTCCCAGATCCTCAAATGAAAAGTGTTTCCCACATACCTTATACTGGTAATGGGATGAATATGTTACATCTGCTTCACTGGTTTATAGTCTTATTAGTGCCCTGGAATTCTCCACTTCTTTGATTTATGATTGCTTCCTTGTAGATATGTGTTACCCCTCAAAACACCAGGAAGTGAAGGGGGTCCAGCATTCCCAAGACTCGTCTTGAACCTCAGATAATGCAAACATATATCATTCACTATTAATATATGTCAGGAACCGTTGTCAGCAGATACACACATGTTGATTCATGTAATTCTCCCATAGCCCTACAACCAATACCGTTATTCTCCTTATTTTTGAGCTAAGGACATTGAGCACAATGAGGTCACGTGACTCACTCAGAGTCGCAGAACTTGTAGTCCTGGAGTTAGGGATTGAATCCAGGCAATCTGGCTGCAGAGTCTGTGCTAGTAACTACTGTGCCACATTTCCTCTTAAAAGAGTTTACAGTCTAGTTGGGAAAGAGGGGAGACTTTTCTCCACAGTAAATAAAGTAGCAAGTGTTTTGAATGGAGAAGGGGAAGTGGTAAATACATAACGTGGATGGAGCACGTCATTAACCAGTGTTAAGGCTTCCAAATTAGAATATGTGTAATTTATTCCAGTGGTTTTATAGTACCCTCCTGGTAAGGTGGTTAATAATAGATCATAAATATTTAGAAGTGTGTCAGCTTCTGCTCACATTTCTGATGGGTGGATCTTCTGGATTGGCTAGACTCAGTGAATCTCAGTAGAGTTTGCTCATATATTTGCATCCAATCAAAAGTTCGTTTGGTCCTAGCAGGTTGGCTGGAGGCTAGCTGGTACTGGGTAATAGTAGGTGGTGCTCAAATGTCTGGTGATTTGCTGGTTAGGAGCAATGGGGGTAACTGTGCCACAATCTATAATCATCCAGGGGGCTAGCTCAGGAATTTTCACGTGGCAGGCTAGCCCAGCTTATTCAATTGACGGCTTATTCAAGAAGACCAAGATTGGGAAACCCCAGAGGTAAGCCTTTTGAAGAAGAATCTTGGGCTACCTTTCCAATCTACCATAGTCTGCCCTCTGCAAAATTGTTTACATTCCACTCACACACAAAACGTGCTTGTCCCATCTCTGGGTCCTCTACATGTCATCCAATTATAGAATCAGGATCTCCTGATCGCCATCAAGTCCAGATATGGATAAGGTTTCTTGGGTGTGGTTCTTTGAATGTGGTTCCCCTTCATCTTGAACCCTTGAACTAGTAAAGCTATCTGACCCCAACCCCCCCCCAAAATACCTTAGTAATACAGGGAAGGACAGCCATACAAGTGAAAATAATGGGATGCACATGGCAATCCTGACCCAGAGAAATTCTGAAAGCCCTCCAGGCAGATGCTGCCCTGTCTCCCTACTGTGGACAAAGGAAATGTTCCTTGATGAGGACTCAGGTCAGCTCCTTGATAGGGACTCTGACTCTATTATTTTTAAAGGGTCCATTCTCTTGGTTCTCACCCTTACCTTTTGAGATATACTTCCTTTTCCATAAGAAATGGCCCATGTTGGCAGCTGAATAGTGTTCTCTGCTCACTTTATGCCCATGTAGAGCCCAGAGCCTAGAGGTCTTTTTGCAGTTTGAGCAATATCAGTCTTACTCAGTTAAAGCTGATGGCTCTTTTACTGATAAAAGTCCCTCAACACATTGTGGGTTTTCTAGGTATCAAATAATAACTCCACTCCATTTGACAAAAGCTTATCTCTACTATGGGACAATTGCCCTAAGACTCTGATAAGTCCCTTTCTCTAACTAAGAATGTCTGATAGGCAGCTCATCAAGTCTTTTCATGAGGTTTACAGTTTTTTGGAGCCACATCTTAATTTATCTTTACCTTGAGGCTGTTACTTACTTTGAGAATCTTTTGCCTGCTCAAGACTCGGATTGAGAAACACATTTATGTTACCGTCAAGAAAATTCTGACCCTTCTATGCCTTCTAAATTCTGCTTCCAAAACTGGATAATTGTTCCTTTATCCTCTTTTTTTTTGTGTCTTTACACAGACTCTTAAATAAGCCAACTGATTCTTTCAACATTATGCCTGGAAGTGATTTTGCCAAAGTCCAAAAGCTTGAGACCCTTTGCTATATTTTACCATGGATGACAGTGTTGATGATTGCCCTGATTGCCCCACTGCTATATAATACAGGTCAACATTTTTTCCTGTTTCTCTTGCATTCCCATCACTGTTTCTCCAGTTTCCACTAACACTTTGCTCATCATTTTTATCCCTTTCATTAACATTTTCTTTGCTTCTTCTCCAGGCTCCATCCATTGGTCCCAAAGCCAATGCCACATGTGTAAGATTTTGCTAATGGCAGCATCCAGCCTTTAGGTATCAATTCCTGTACCAGTTAGCTTTTGCTGTGTCACAATACACTCCAAAACTTACTGGCTTAAAATAACAACGATTTCCTCAGCTTCTGATTGTGGATCAGCTGGTTCTCTTGGTGTGGGTCATCGTGGCTGAGCTCTGCTAGGTTGCTCTTGAACGTGTTGTCAGCTGGCAGACTGGTGACTGAGTAATCTATGGCCTCACTTACACACCTGGAAGTTTATAGACTTTGAGTTGGGGCAATAGAGGGGACTTGGCGAAGTGTCTGTCATCACCCAACTAGCTAGCCCAGGCTTCTTCTCATGGTAGCAGAGTTTTAAGGATAGAGCAAGCTCCAGTCCATAAGCACTTTTCAAGTCTCTGCCTGCATTGTATTTCATGTTGTCCCATTGGTCAGTCAAGTTATATAGCCAAACCCAAGGCAGCATGGGAGGAGATAACCAAGGCTGAGGTTACAGGGAGGATAACCACGGCAGCCCGTTTTGCAAGCAATCCATCATAATATGGAGAGATGGAAAGATGGAAAGACTTACTTAAAATCCTATCTGAAGGGGGTGCCTGGGTGGCTCAGTCAGTTAAGCATCCAACCTTAGCTCAGGTCATGATCTCACTGTCTATGAGTTCGAGCTCAGAGCCTGGAGCTGCTTCGGATTCTGTGTCTCCCTCTTTCTCTGCCCCTCCCCTGTTCATGCTCTGTCTTTCTCTCAAAAATAAATGAACATTTAAAAAATAAAATAAGATCCTATCTGAAGGACATTGTCACTGTCAAATTTATTTATTTTTTTATTAAAAAATTTTAAGCTTGTTTATTTTTATTGAGAGATAGAGAGGGGGAGAGGAAGTACACACATGAGTGAGAGGGGTGGGGAGGGGCAGAGAGAGAGGAGAGAGACAATTCCATGCAGGCTGTCAGTGCAAAGCCTGATGCAGGGCTTAATCCCACGAACTGTGAGATCGTGACGTAAGCCAAAATCAAGAGTCGAACACTCAACTGACTGTGCCACCCAGGCGCCCCAATGTCAGAGATTTATCTCAGTGCCTAGATGGGACAACCAGTTGAAGAAACTCTTTAAAATCTTGTCCAGTGGCTCAGCAGATGGTTCCACTCATTGTCACTTACACTTGGAAGACAAGACATACAAAGCAATGGAACTTTAGTAACCTGAGATTTAATACGACCTTTGGATGCAGAATATTTGAGTCAGTGTTCCACTTACGACACCTGGGAGAGTGACTGGCCCAGAGAGTTACTTTCTCTCATGCAAACACACACAGCTGACTTCAGTTACATGGAAGGGTTGAGAATTACAGCGACCTAGCTGGATCATGTAACCTATCTATCTATGAAGGAACACAACTGACAAGGACAGTGGAAGCATAGGTCACATGTTTGCAGTGAAGGCAGATCATGCAACTTCTTGGCACCTAGAGCTGGATTCGGAAATGAAAATCCTTACGGATGCAGTATCAGAAGTGGCGGTATGGTATAAATGAAATCAAAGCCAGCGTGCTTCAAATATAATGCAAAGATAATAGACGTTGATGGGGGTGAAGGTCCTACTCTGGAAGGAAGCCTACAAATCTACAAATCATGGCAAACATTGTGTCTCTGGGTAAATGTGTTCTCTGTTCCAAACAAATAAATGGCTTGGAAGCTAACTTTTAGGTAGAATAGAGTCCTAAATTGGTGAAAGTCTGTCCTTAAATGTTCCTCTCCCAAGGAATGAGATATTAAATTGTTCCTCTCTGAAACAATGGGATGCGTAATTATTTCTCTTCCAAATAGTCTCATGCTCAATTGTTCCTCTCAAGCAATGAAACATTCAATCAGTCCTCTCCCAAACAATGGAGTGAGCTCAATTGTTCCTCTCCCGAGCAGTGAACCATTCAATTATTCAGGCGAATGCAGCGAAGCTTCCATTTCTAGCAGTACAAAGCAAAGCTGTGACCAGGGCAATGTTTTGGGCCCAACTTGCTTATTTGGAGTCAGGCAAGTTCATGATTATTATCACGATCCTTTGGATGATTTCAAAACTTTCTGAATAAGAGATTTCACTGTCTCCCCTCCACCACCCCCACCAGAAGAACCTCTTAGATTTTCACCTTCTCTTGCCAGCCATGCAGAGTAGGTAAGAATGGCCTCTCCATGTAACAGATGAGCTTGTGGCTCCCATTAGTGATATGTCACAGTCAAGGTAAAACTGAACAAAACATATCTGATCTGTATTAGCAGAGCTGAGTTAGTACCACCCAGGTCTATAGGAGACTCACATTCTAGTTGTCTGGGGAGGTGCATCACAAGAATCAGCTGGGTAGTTTCCAGTTGCCCTCCGAGGCTGGAGAACTCCACTCTTCCTGGAGAATCGGAAAGGCTGTACATAGATGACAATGCCCTTGGGCCTTGAAAAATGGGAAATATTCTCACAAAGGCAGAAGACTAGGAAGAACTAGCCTAGTCTTCCAGGAAGAGAGAAAGCCCAGGAAGAGAGAAAATCACACACACGGTCTGAACATTCATAGCATGGGATGCCGCAAGCTGTGCCTCATGTTCAGATATTGGACACCTGGAGCAGGGTGGGGGCACTTGAGTCTGGATTGTGAAGGACCTGCAGTGACATTTTCTGGAGCTTTGCTTTTCTTCTGAAGCCCTCCAATCACACAGAAGCCAAGAGAGGGGGAGTGATTGACACAGAGAGCCCAGAGAGGAGTACTGTCTTGGAGATGTTGAAATGAGCCCTGATTACACAGGATGTGGGGAACTTCCCTGAGGTCACCGGAACCGATTGTCACACACACAAAAGTGTCAAGTGTGTCCGTAAGTGACAAGAGCCAACTCTCTTGCCTGACACCTCTTCCTTTGAACTTCCAGTCTCCAGGTCCCTGTTGCTTCTCAAAATTCTTCTGCATGCAGGGAGTGAGACAGAAGCTGCCAGGCGTGCCCATGCTAGAGGGACTGCTGATCTTTCTTGGACATGTGGATGGCATTTGTGGGGATGGAGAGGGCGGGCTGCCTCCTGGAAGGAGGAGGGCATATCCAGTTAATGAGGAAATGTAAACAGGTCACGGGATGCAGACATGCTCCCCTTAAACACCTAAAATCATCATTTAGGGGTGACACATAAAAAATAACACATATCCTTAGTCAAAATGGGGACAAGCAGAAACATATCAAGACAAGTGAACATATAGTATCCTATATCATCACTCAGAACTCACTAGTTTAACATGTGCTTGGTCTTGATTGTATTCTTTTCTATGCATAGACAGCTATATGTACATCGTTTTTAAATTTTATTTAATTTTATTTTTTTTTTAATTTTTTTTTTTAATTTTTTTTTTCAATGTTTATTTTTGGGACAGAGAGAGACAGAGCATGAACGGGGGAGGGGCAGAGAGAGAGGGAGACACAGAATCGGAAACAGGCTCCAGGCTCTGAGCCATCAGCCCAGAGCCTGACGCGGGGCTCGAACTCACGGACCGCGAGATCGTGACCTGGCTGAAGTCGGACGCTTAACTGACTGCGCCACCCAGGCGCCCCTTAATTTTAATTTTTTTAATGTTTACTTATTTTTGAGAGAGACAGAGCATGAGGGGGGGAGGGGCAGAGAGAGAGGGA
The DNA here is from genome assembly GCF_016509475.1 of Prionailurus bengalensis. Classification (NCBI taxonomy): domain Eukaryota; kingdom Metazoa; phylum Chordata; class Mammalia; order Carnivora; family Felidae; genus Prionailurus; species Prionailurus bengalensis. The sequence goes on from NC_057358.1 coordinate 128,843,048, forward strand.
GACACAGAATCTGAAGCAGGCTCCAGGCTCTGAGCTGTCAGCACAGAGCCAGACGCGGGGCTCAAACTCATGAACTGCAAGATCATGACAGGAGCCGACATCAGGCGCTTAACTGACTGAGCCACCCAGGCGCCCCAGGTCTTCGTAGATCTCAAAAAAATATTTCAAGCCAAATTCAGATTATACTGGTAGTACCTGGTTTTGTATTCTGTGTTTTCATTTCACCTTCTCCCATGAGTATTTTCATATGTAAATATACCTTGGAAATATGTAGGATCTTCATTTGTGAATCAAATATTACTGATATCATGCCTATTTTGGGCCATTTGACACATATTAACTCATTTACCTCTCACAGATATCCTATGAGGTACATACTTTTTTCCCCCATTTCTTTAATCGTGGTAAAATATACATAACATTTACCGTTTTAAGTGTTCGTTTCCGTAGGACAAGGTACATTCGCATTGTTGTGTGATCAGCACTATCATCCAACCATCCCTAGACTTTTCCTTTTTTAAAATTTTTTAATAAAATTTTTAAAGTTTATTTATTTACTTTTTTGAGGGGAGAGAGAGTGAGTGGAGGAGGGGCAGAGAGAGAGAGGGAGACAGAGAATCCCAAGTAGGCTCTGTGCTGTCAGCTCAGAGCCCCATGTGGGGCTCGAACTCATGAACCATGAGATCATGACCTGAGCTGAAACCAAGAGTTGGACGCTTCACTGACTGAACTACCCAAGTGCCCCTCTAGGCTTTTCTGTCTTCCAAGCCAAAACTGCACCCATTAAACACTAAGCCCCCATTTCACTGCACACTGCAGCCCCTAGTAACCTCATTCTACTTCCTGTCTATGAATCTGATAATTCTAGGTATGGAATCACACAGTATTTGTCCTTTTGTGACTGGCTTATTTCTCTGAGCATGATGTCTTCAAGGGTCATCCACATTGTAGCACATGTCAGCATCTCCTTTATTTAAAGCCTGAATGGATATACCCCATTAAAAACATGTTTTAAGTTTATTTATTTATTTTGAGGGGGAGAGAGAGAGAGAGAGAGAAAGTAAGAAAGAGGGAGACAGAAAGAGAATCCCAAGCAGGCTGCATGCTGTCAGTGCAGAGCCCAATGCAGGGCTTGAACTCACAAACTGTGAGATCATGACCTGAGCTGAAATCAAGAGTGGGAAGCTTAACCAAATGACCCACGTGGACACCCCTGGATATATCCCATTTTTTAAAATCAATTCATAGATAAATGGACACTTGAGTTGCTTCTGCCTTTTGGCTATTGTGAATAATGCTGCTGTGAACACAGATGTACAAATACCTGTTTGAGTTCCTGCCTTCAATTCTTCTGGTATATACTCAGAAGTGGATTGCTGAGTCATTTGATAATTATATTTTTAATTTTAAGAACAAATTTAAAATTTATTTTTAACATTTTATTCCCAGTTATTGGACATATTGCTATTTTGTATCAGAGTTCTCTAGAGAAACAGAACCAATAGGTGATCAATCGATCAATTGATATGAGACAGAGAGAGAGAGGGGGAATAAAGATTCATTATAAGGAATTGGTTCACACAATTGTGGAGGCCGACAAGTCCCAAGATCTGTAGGCAGCAAGCTGGGGACCCAGGAAAGCCAATATTTCAGTTGAGTCTAAAGGCAGGAAAAATTCAATGTCTCAGCTCGAAAGCAGTCTGGTAGTAGGAATTCTCTCTTATCTGGGGAGATGTCAGCCCTTTTTTTTTTTTTGTTCTATTCATGCCTAATTTAGTTGACTGGATGAAGCTCACATTGGAAGGACACTTTACTCAGTCTAAACTCACCCAAACACGCCCTCACAGATACACCCAGGATAATATTTGACCAAGTGTCTGTGACTTGTGACCCAATCAAGTTGACATACAAAAATAATCATCACACATTTTGAGGTAGGTAATATAATTATTGCCATTTTACAGATGGAGAAGCTGAGGCAGAGAGAGATTAAGTGATCTGCCCATTGTTGTGCGGTCAGCAATCAGCACAGCGGGGATCTCAACTCCTCTAGGTTAGATTCATTACTGCTCTTGGCCTCTGACCATTTTTAATGCATTAAAATGCATTAAAATATGTATAGCCCCTCTCTCTACTGTGTTGGACATTAACACATGAAGACAACACAGCCTCAGACAACGTTGTATATATACATGTGTTTCTATTTTGTTAGGATTAATTTCAAAAAGCAGAATTAAGAAGAGAAAGGGGCGTGAACATTTTAAGGATCTCAATACGGACAGTATTGCCATCCCAAATGGTTTTATTAATTAATCTTCCGCCAGCTATAAATGGTGGCACTGATTTCGCTATGCCTTTATCCACCCTGATTATTTGATATTTAAATGTATCATTGGCAGTTTAATCGGTTAATATGATTTCACTTTTTATCCTTCAAACTATTAGTGAAGTTAAACATTTTCTTCCCCGTTGTTGGACAAATGTACTGCTCCCATGTGTTGATGACCTGATTATTCTTTATTTTTCTAACTGGCTTCTCTGAGCTTTTGTCAGGGACCTGTGTGCAGTGACATCTTTGATGGTAAATGACAAGGTAAAAGTAAAAGGCCACTTCTGATGATAAACCTTCTCAGGATGAATCCGTGTGCCCAGGGCACATTCCTAATGAGGTTTTGTAACTTGGCGGGGAATGGTAACTTGTAGGCTGGTGTGTTAGTTTTAGGTGGTCTTGGTTTGGCATTTTCTGGACCAGTGATACTCAGGTGTGGTCTGTAGACCAGCAGCACCAGCAAGACCTGAGAGCATGTTAAAAAATGCAAATCCCACTGAATAAGAATCTCCGAGGCAGAGCCCAAGATAAGGTCTGGATTTTATTTTATTATTTTAAGTATTTATTTATTTTTGAGAGAGAAAGCATGAGCAGGGGAGGGGCAGAGAGAGAGAGGGAGACACAGAATCTGAAGCAGGCTCCAGGCTCCAAGCTGTCAGCATGGAGCCCAATGCAGGGCTCAAACTCATGAACCGTGAGATCATGACCTGAGCCGAAGTCAGACGCTCAACTGACTGAGCCACCCGGGTGCCCGACAAGGTCTGGATTTTAACAAACTCTCCACATACTACTCGGCAACAGGGAACAAACTACTGGCAAGTGCTGTCATGGATGAACTTCAAAAACATGATGTTTGGTGAAAGAAGCCAGACACATGGGACAAGTATTGTGTGATTCCATTTCTATGCATGTCCAGAGAAGGCAAATTTATACAGACAGAAAGGATATTAGTGGTTGCCTGGGGCAGAGGGTGGGAATAGGAATTAATTGTCCATGGGCATGAGGGGGCGGGGGGATGAAAATGTTCTAAAATTGGATGAAAATGCATCTAAAATTACGATGCCATTTAGTAAAGTTACTAAAAATCATTGAATTGTACACTGGAAATGGGTGAATTTTATGATATGTAAAATATACCTCAGTAAAGCTGTTAAAAAGCCAAACAAGCTCTCCAAGTGATCCTGATGCTTTACTCTGATTTAGATGCACTGATATGGGCTCACTGATCTACCCAGTGTTTCCCAAACTTGGTTGAAGATAAGCTTCACCTGGAGTGCTTGGTAAAAAAAAGAAACCAAACCAAAACCAAACAGATTCCTGGGCCCCCACCTAAGCCCTACTGAATTATAATTTCCATTGGATGGGCACGTATGGGCATAAGGACTCTTGTCATTCTTCGGTCACCATTGGGAAAACACTGAAGAGAATTTAAAACAATCTTTCTCAACCTTGGCCATACAAGGCAACCCTAGCTATTAAAAATACAGATACCCACAGAGGTTCTAATTTGGGGGGACATTAGGAGTTTTAAATTCTACCCAGCTGATTCAAATATGCAGTCAAGTTGGGGACCACTGCTAATGGTGATTACTTCTGGAACTTTCCAGCTCTTGTGTCTGTTACTCCTGGGATAGACTCAATCCTCATGGCTAATCCTCATATTCTAAGGTGGCTGCTCAAATTCCAGGCATCACATCTGTGCTTGAGGAAATAAGGTGGAAGAAAAGAGACAAAGGATGAGCATATCCTCTTCCTTTCAAGAAGCTGTTACCAAGGGCGCCTAGATGGCTCAGTTGGTTAAGTGTCCAACTTTGGCTCAAGTCATGATCTCAGTTTGTGGGTTCAAGCCCCGTGTCAAGCTCTGTGCTGACAGCTCAGAGCCTGGATCTTGCTTTGGACTCAGTGTCTCCCTCTCTGTCTACCCCTTCTCGGCTTGCACTCTGTCTTCGTCTCTCTCTCTCTCTCTCTCTCTCAAAAATAAATAAACAAAAAAAAAAAAAAAGAAGCGGTTACCAACTACCTTTATATATTCTTTGGACAGAACTTAGTCACATGGCCACACCTTTCTACAAGGAAGGTTAGGAAATAGAGTCATTTAGTTGCATAGTATTTGCTGCATTTTCTTGCTTTTCTCACTCAGTGATGCCTTTTGGAAAGCTTTCTAAGTCCTTAGGTAACTTTAACTCATTTTCTGTAGTTAATGGTAGGAATGCTCCACAGTTTACTCAGCCATTTCTCTATTGACGGACATTCACTTTTATTTCCAGTACACTGCCTCTTAGAACACTACTGAAATGGACACCCTAGAATTCATGTCTTCATGTACTTAAGCTTTTATTTCCATAGGCATATACCCTGAATTGAAATGGCTGCATTGAAGGAAATATGTATTATGAAATTTAATAGATGCTGAACACATCGTTTTCTACAAATGCTATGGCCTTCACATTTCCACCAACAATACATAAACGTACGCTTCTCAGTTGATGCCCACTGGCAACTCCCATATTAATCAGACAGGAGCCATAATACTTAGTTTGATACTTAGGATTCTTCTTCCTTTTTCGTGGCTGTTCCTGGGCATTTTTCATTCATATGGTATTGAAATTCATGTGGAAATGGAAAACTTTTCAATGGAATAGAATAGAGAATCCACATGTTGATCCCAAAATACTTGAGAAGTTCCATCAGTAGATGAAAGAAAGGTAATTTAAAAGGGATTGATTATGGGGCGCCTGGGTGGCTCAGTCGGTTGGGCGGCTGACTACAGATCAGTCTGTGAGTTTGAGCCCTGCATCGGGCTCTGTGCTGACAGCTCAGAGCCTGGAGCCTGCTTCAGATTCTGTGTCTCCCTCTCTCTCTGCCCCTCTCCTGCTCATACTCTGTCTCTCTCTGTCTCAAAAATAAATAAAAACATTAAAAAATAAATAAATAAGAGGGATTGAGTATGTACCTGGGAGAAGAGAAGAATGGATTCGCATAACAGGCTGTTTTAGTCTCCTCAGGCTGCCGTAAAAATATACCATAGATTGGGTGGCGTACACAACAGAGATTTATTTCTTCCCAGTACTGGAGGCTAAAATGTCCAAGATGAAGGTTCTGGAAGGGCTTGGTTTCTGGTGGGGATTCTCTTCCTGTCTTGTAGACAACCATCTTCTCATTGGGTCCTCACACGGTGGAGAGGCAGATCATTTCTCTCATGTTTCTTATAAGGGCACTAATCCTGTAGTGTCAGGACCCCATTCTTAGGACCTCATTTAACCTGAACTACTCCATTTGGCCCTACTTTCAAATATGTTACATTGGGGTTTAGAGCTTCAACATGTGAATTTGGGGAGGCACCATTCAGTCCATAGAAAACACTATGTACAATAATAAATTCCATATAGATTAAAGTTTTAAATATAATTAGTATATTTAAATACATATATATGAATGAATAAAAATCTTATAAAGTGTCCAGGGAGCTACATGTACAATCTGATCTTGAGAACTTCCTAACCATAGTTACAGATCCAGATGCTTTAAAAGATAGAAATGTTTGACTATATAAAAATTTAAAACTCTGTATGATGAAAGATACCATAACATAATCAGTGGACAGAATTAATAAATAGTAGATCTGAAAAAGTTTAATATTGCTAATAGATCAAGACATGACATCTATAAAATAAAAATCTGCTTAAAATTTGACAAGGAAAAGATAACACAACAGGAAAATTGATTTGAAAGGGCAGTTCAATACTTCACTCTTTTTTTTTATTTTTAAAAAATGTTTTTTTATTTATTTTTGAGAAAGAGAGACAGAGCATGAGCATGGGAGGGGCAGAGAGAGAGGAAGACACAGAATCTGAAGCAGGCTTCAAGCTCTGAGCTATCAGCACAGAGCCTGATGCAGGGCTTGAACCAGTGAACCATGAGATCATGACCTGAGCCGAAGTCAGACGCTTAACCCACTGAGCCACCCAGGTTCCCCTTTTGCTCTCTTTTTTATTGAGACCTAACATCCAGTAAAGAACTCAGTGAATATATATGTATACAACTGTGTAGTTCCCATACTGATCAAAACAGAATACCATCAACACCCCAGAAAATTCCTTCCTACCTTTTTCTAGTCAATACCACCACCCCAGAGGTAATTTCTGTTCTGATTTCTATCAACCATAGAATAATTTGGTCTGGGGGCACCTGGGTGGTTCAGTCAGTTGAGCATCTGACTCTTGGTTTCGGCTCAGGTTGTGATCTCATAGTTCATGGGTTCGAGTCCTGCATTGGGCTGTGCTGACAGTGCAGAGCTTGCTTGGGATTCTCTCTCTCTCCGTCTCTCTCTGCCTCTCCTCCACTGTGTGTGCGCTCTCTCTCAAAATACATAAATTTTTAAAAAACGTAAAAAAAAAGAATAATTTGATCTGTTCTTGAAGGTCTATGAATGGAATCATATAGTATGTGCTTGTATCCATCAGAGTCCAACCAGAAGATGGAAACTACTGGCTTCTTTCATTTAACCTAATACAGATAATGTGAGATTCATTCATGTTATTGTATGTTTGGATGTTGTGTTCCTTTTTGTTGTTTATTTTATTGTTCCAGACCAAATATACCACATTTTATCACTTTCTCTGTTGTTAGACATTTTGATCATTTCTAAGATTTGACTATTATGAATAAACTGCTCTAAAAATTTTGTACATATTTTTTGGTGGGCATATACACTCATTTGTCTTGCGTATACATACATAACAGTGAGATTTCTTGGTCACTTATGACCCTTGCCAAAATCTGGAATTGTCTTTTTAGTTTTAGCTGTTCTCATGGGGGTGAGTCACTGTCCTATTGTGATTTTGATTTGCATTTGCCCAGTGTTGAATACCTTTACATGGGCTTATTGGCCAGTTGAATATTGTCATTTGTGAACTGCCTATTCAATTTTTTTTTGCCCATTTTTAAATTGGGTTGACATTTAAAAAAATACACTTTCTGGTGATGAGTCCTCATCAGATACATATATTGAGAATTTCTTCTAGTCTGTGGCTTGGCTATTTACTTTCTTATCATTTCTTTTGATGAATAGTAGTTCTTAATTTTAATGAGGTACAAATTATCTATTTTTCATTTATGATTATTGTTTTCTGTCCTATTTTTAAAATTTCACATTCCCCAGGGTCATAAAAATATTCTCCCACATTTTCATCCAGAAACTTTCTATTTTTGCCTTTGATGCTTAGGAATGTGATCACCTCAAATGAACTTTTGATGTGGGATAGGAGTCAAGGTCCTTTTTTTTTTCTTTCATATGAATATCCAGTTGTTTCAGAATCATGTATTAAAAGACCATTCTTCCCCCTGCCCCCAAATGAGTTGCATCGGAGTGCACGCCACAAATTAAGTGCAATGTATGTGAGGATTTATGTCTCACATACATTTCTATTGTCTTTCATTGTTCTATTTATCATTGAGCCAATATCACACAGTCATAATTACTATAACTTAATAGTGATAGTTGAAGCCCTCCAAATTTGATCTTCACGATTTTCTTGACTACTCTATGTTCTTTCCACTTTCATGTAATTTTAGTATTAGCTTGTTAATTTACACACACACATGCATGTGCGCACATACCACTTCTGGTATTTTGATGGGAATTATTTTGCATTAATCTATACATTCATTCAAGGAAGATTGACATCTTTATCATAGGAAGTCTTCTAAATTATAAATATGGATTATCTATTTATTTAAACACACCAATGTCCCTTAGCAATGTTTTAATTTGTTTTGTTTCATTTTGTTTTGTTTTTTTGGTATGGAAGTGTAGCACTTCCAGGATTTGATATTTTTGATGCTGTTGTAAATATTTTCCTTTTTAAAAATTTTATTTTTTAATTGTTTGCTTTGGCATATATAAATGGACCTGTTTTTTGTATACTTATATTGTTTTCATTGACTTTATTAAATTCACTTATTAACTCTAATAATTTCCATGTTGGATCCTTTGGATTTTCTCCTTACACAATTTTATGAATCATTTTCTGGGAATAAAGATAGTTTTAGTCCTTCTTTTTGAATCTTTATGACTCTTATTTCTATTTTTTTTGTCCTATTGCTTTAAGAATTCCAATACAATTGAATAAATGTCACCCTAGTAGAAATCTTTAATCTTGTTCCCAATGTCGCATTTCACCATTAAGTATGTTAGTGGTAGGTATTTGTTGAAGACATCCCTTATCAGATTGAAAAACTTTTTCAATTGAATTTTTCTTTAAGATCATGAATGGGTATTGAATTTTATCAAATGCTTTTTCTTCATCTTTTGAAATAACCATATAGTTTTTGTCTTTCTTCTGTTTATGGTGAATTATAGGACTGATTTTTTATATAAAATCAACTTTGCCTTCCCAGAATAAATCTTACTACATGATTTTCTCCTCCCCCTCCCCCCTTTTCTTGCTATTTATGATTTTTACTTCTATGTTCACAAGAGAGGTTGACATGCAGTTTTTCAATAATGTTTCTTGTAATCTTTATTTTTTCAATGTGTTCCTGGAACAAATAAAAATAGCCACTGAATTAGACTGAGAATATTCTGTTTTGGATTGTTGCTTCTGTGTTCATGAAGGATATTGACCTTAATTTTTATTTCTTAGAATGTTGTTGTCAGGCTTCAGGACAAGATTATAAAGAATTCATAATACAAGTTAGTGAGCGTCCTCTGTTTTTCCATTATCTGGAAGAGTTTTAAAAAGATTTGTATTATTTATTCCCCAACTGTCTGATAGCACCCACCAGTGAAACCATTTAGCTATAGGATAGCTCACATTTTCCATTTCTTTAGCAAGAGTTTTGGTAAATCATGATTTTCAAGAATTTGTCCATTTCATCTGTTTAAAAGATTTACTGGCCTAAAGTTATTCATAGTATACTCTTACCTTTAAATGTCAGCAAATTCTATAATGATGTACCTGATTATTCCTGATATGTGTAGTTGTGTATTTCATATTTTCTCTTTGTCTTGCTCCATTTTTATTTATGTGATTAATGTTTTCAGGAGTTAACTTTTGACTGTGTTACTTTCTCTATCACAGGTCTTATATTTTACACTGTCTTATAGTTTTTTCTGCTCTACTTTTGTTCCCTTTCACTTTCTTTAGGCTTAATTTATTTTTTTATTTTTCAAGTGTATCGAGTTAGAAGCTTAGATAATTGATTTTCAACTTTTCTTCTTTCCCTAATATATGCACATAAATACACACTTTCCCTCCAGGTTCTGCTTTAGCTTCATTTCACAAATATAGATATTTAGTGTTTGAGATATTCAATATTCAGATGAAACTATCTCCTAAATTCCATTCTAATTTCCATTTTGCACATGGGCTGTCTGAGATGTGTTATCTAATTTTCAATCATTTGAAGATTTTCTAGTTATCTTTCTGTGATTGAGTTTTAATTTAATTCCACAGTCATCAGAGTATACACATTAAGTTATTGCCTTCTTTGGAAATTTTTTGAGATGGGATTCCTAGCAAATAGTCTGACCTGTTTTGGTGAATGTTACACGTACACTTGCAACAGATACATATTTGGCGTGGTTGAATGTATTCAGTTTGGTCCGACTGGTCAGGTTGGCCACATGGTTCTAATCTTCTGTAGCCTCACTAATATTTTCTGATTGGTCTGTGATTATTGACATGCGTGTGTGACAACTTACAACCCTTGTGTGGTTTTGTGTCTCTCTCTCCTATTGGCTCTGCCTACTTCAAGTTTATATAAACAGTATATTATGAAGTACTTTCAACTTGAGGATAGCTGTATATTCCAATTAAATTTACTCTCTTGTTATAATATGTTCCTCATTTTCACTCATAACTCTCTCCTTGCAGCTGCCATTCCTTCGTATTAATGGAGCTACGCCTGCTTTCTCTTGCGTAATGTTTGCTTAGTATTTGCATGTTGTATGACATATACTTTTCCATCCTGGCAACCTGTCCTTTATGTTTAAAATGTGTTTCTTGGGGCACCTGAGTGGTTCAGTTGAACCTCTAACTCTTGATTTCGGCTCAGGTCATGATCTCACGGTTGTGAATTGAGCCCCAGGTCAGGCTCCACGCAGAGCATGGAACCTACTTAAGATTCTCTCCCTTTCTGTCTGCCCCTCTCCTCCACTCTCTCTCTCTCTCTAAAATAAAAAAAATAATTAAAAATAAAGAAATAATTAAAATGTGTTTCTTGGGGTGCCCGGCTGGCTTAGTCGGTAGAGCATGTGACTCGTAATTTCAGGGTTGTGAGTTCGAGCCCCACATTGGGAATGGAGCCTACTTTAAAATAAAATAAAATAAAATAAAATAAAATAAAATAAAATAAAATAAAATATGTTTCTTGTAATCAGCACATAGGCACATCTTGTGTTTTGTTTTTGTTTTTTACTTCAGTCTGACACCCTTTTAATTGGAGTATTTATTTATTTAAATTTAATACCGCTACTGATATAATTGAGGTTAAATTGATCAAATTTATCATCTTGCTGTTTTTTATGGGTCCTTTATGTTCTTTGCTTTATTACTCCCTGTTTACTAGTTTTGGTATTTATCATGTGCGTATTTTCCTTCGTCTGTTTTATCTCCTCTAATTTTTTTTATTGTTTATCACCTTCAGAACACTGCTACATCTTTTCTGTAGTTTAACTCCACTTAGCCTCATCCTGTTTTTTGTTGTTGTATGTTTCCCTCAACACATGCCTGCTTTCTAAGAGGCATTGTTACTATTGTTGCGTTAAGCCGTAAATATATTTGTTAATGTGACCCATATATTTATCCTCTCCAATGCTTGTTTATTCTTTCTTGAACTTGCATGCATCTGTCTGGAATATTTCTCTTCATTCTGGAAAGCCTCATTCCTGGTGGTGTAAGCCTACTGGTCACAGATGTTCTCAGTATGTGTTTGTCTGGGGATGTCTTTATTTTATCTTCGTTTTTGAAGCACAGTTTTTCTGAGTAGAGTTCTAGCCTGGCCATTGTTTGGTTTGGTTGGTTGGTTGGTTGGTTTTCCCCAGAGCTTTAAAGCGGCCATTCCTTTGTTTCTGGCATTCCTTGTATCTGCTGATGAGTGAGTCACCTTATCCTTTTTATTTCTCTGAAGGTGATTTCTCCTTTTTGTTTGCAAGTTCGCAATTTTCGCTTCCGCAGTCGTGGTCAGTGTGAAGTTCCAAGGCGGCTTGAGGCGAGTGAGGAAGACGCTGGGTAGCAATGTGGTTGTGCTTGTCCGCATGGAGACTGCCTCCCTTTGTGGGAAAAGGGGTGAGCTCGGTGGTCTCTTCAGTTTCTGCAGGCCAAAGGTCAGTGAGTCTCTGGGTCAGCAGGATGGTAGAGGGAGCATTGGATTGGGAGCCCAGGAACTTGGCTTAACGTCTGAGCTCCTTCCCTAACTCCACCTGTGAAGTGGAGGACTTCAGAAAGGGGCACTGCGGTTGCCCGTTCCCCTCACTCCAACCATCTGTGGTCTGAGGTCAGGGTCATTAGAGTCATCCTGTTGACAGGGGACTTCAGCACTGGACCAGTGATCATGGAGGCTGGTTTCTGATCCTAAAGTGCAGTAACTGGAAGTTAGTAGTGAAGATACGGATGCCAGCTATTCATTGCACGTCGGTGTCATTCTAGCCTCTGTGCCGTGGACTTTGCCTGTGCTGTCTAACTTAATCCTCAAAATAAACCTCCACGTAGCTTTTATTACTTTCCGTTTTATAGATGCAATCACGGAGCCACAAGGAAGCCGAGGAACATGCCCCAGGCCACAGAGTGAGGAGGAGGAGGAGGAGGAAGAGCAGAGACTGGAGCCCAGGGAGTCTGGCCCCAGGGCACCCCCTCCTCTTCCTGCCTTTGCTGACACTTCATCATCTCAGAGTAGAATCATTATAATGGATCGATGGGTGTAGTCTCTTAAAATTTACAAAGCATTTTAAAATTCTGTTCGTTTGATCGAGTGCTCTTAACATTGGTTTTATTGCTTTGATTTTGGAACCGAGAAAACGGAGGATCGAAACAGCTAGGGGACTTCGCACAGATTCACAAATTGGTCAGGAGCAGAGACATTACTGCAACGGGTGCCCCTGACTCAGAGTTCAGGGATTTTTCTGCAGCTTGGCAACTAGCTCTGTGAAAGGAGAAATAATCACCTCCCCGTGGCATGCTTCACATATGAGAATGTGAGAAGCTGTTCCGGAAGGTGTAAAATGTCTTATGAACATGTGTCCTATGGCCTTGGGTTCAAAAGCAGGTCCCCATCCTGCTTGTATGTGGATCTGTCCACAGCACCTTCCAGCGCACTCCTTAACGTGCTGCAGATGGGGAGTGACTCAGGCGGCCAATCTTCGTTCCCGCTGGCGCTTCAGCTGCTCGAGGCTGTGACACCCTGTGGGTCCCCAGTGGTGGGGCGGACATGACAAGTTAATTCTGCAGCAGGCTGGGCTGGAGCAGGCCTGGCAGCCATGTAATGAGAGGGGCCCTTGTTGCTGCTGCTAGCGAGGGTGAAAGTCACATATGACAAGTAGATTATCAGAGACCAATTGTATTAGGAAGGAAGGAAGTGAGAGTTCCTGGTTTCCCTGGAGAACTGTTCTGTCCACCTGGTGTGATTTGGTAGCAGGGGGAGGGACTGATCCAGGAGGAACCAGACAGGCTGGTGATTGCTTTCTCAGAGGAAGATTTCAGGAAGCTTTGATGTTGCCAGTTGCACAAAGTAAATCTCAGCGATAATGGCCCCTATGTTTTTAGGGTTCACAGAATCACGTAACCCATAGAAGCTTCTCAATGACTGACACCGAATCCTCAGTACCTCTTGTCCCTTTGGACCTTGATTCTTGAATCCAGTCCTCACCCACCCCAACTCTGTGACCCACACAGCCAGTGGCCAGTAAGAGGGAGTGGAGAATATGGCATCTCCCTTGGTAACAATAGTATCTAGAGGATGTGGTCCAGTTCACCAAAGGCTTCACGGCTGAATAGCAATCTCCTTAGAATTGTTCTTTCCTCCTGCCCCACTCCAGTTCTGTTCTGATTTGTACCTGAATTGTGACTCAGCTCTTCACATTTGGGCTTGCTGGTTGACTTCAGTTTGCCTAGGTTGGCTAACCATGAGCAGTAAGGGTTTTGCTTTGACTTGCCTGGTCAGCTGTTTTCTTTCCCAAGTCGTCGATAAGAAACCTCAGTCCGGCTCTCACCCCTTGTCACCCAGATAACACCACAGTCCACTGAACTGATGCTTGACTAGGTGTCCCGCCCAGGCACCTCACAGATCCTGGGCTCTTCCCCAGACCTGGGGGATATTTGTTACAGAGTTAACTGATCTTTACCCAGTGACTTACCCAGGCTACAGAAAAAGGAAGCGAATGAGGATTTGCCCAGAATCAGAGTTGAGGGTAGTAATACCCACACTAATACTATTTCTACCACTGCTTCTACGACTACTTATAATAACAACTCCCAATATATACTGAGCACTCGTGTGCTGGCATAAGCACATTACATATGGTGGATCTGTTATTGTCCCATTTTACTGATAAAGAACCAGAGGTGTAGAGGCTAAGTAATTTATCCAGGGTCAAAAGGTAGTCCTCCCTCCAAACAGAGGGAGTGAGGAGTGTGGCAACATGGCCCCTTGTTTGAGGCCCGTGTTGATCCAAAGTGGGAGGAGAAGAGAAGGAGTCTCTAAAAGTAATAAGTCAGGAAGGAGTGCTGATGTTTCCAAGTAATGAAAATCTGCCTCAAGCTGGCTTACTGGCACTGACCCAGAAGTGGAGAAGGTTTCAGGGTCTGTTTGATTTAGGGGCTCACAATGGATGTGGGGCCACAGCTCCAGGTCCCCCCCCCCCCCACCTCCCTTGGTTCTTCTCTCCTTTGTAGTTTGCCTTTCATCTCAAGCTGACTTCTTATGTTAATGATACAGATGCTGACAGCTCCTGGGGCTACTTGGTTCTTCGCTCACATCTAGGAGCAGGGAAATGGCCTTTCATCCAGCAACCAGTGAATAAAAGTCTTGCACCTTGTTCTCTTTTGACAGCATAAGTCCTGTTCCCACAAGAGGATGCCATGGCTGGTGGTATAGGCCTAGGGACAAGGGCACAGGATTGGGGTGACTGTTTGAGTTCGCAACCCCTGGATTTTGTGATCTAATGAATGCTTCCGGCTCTGCCATTAAAAATATCTAGAAAAATCCATGCCAGGGTACCTCCTTCCCAGCCATCTGGTCATCTCTGCAGTTCTAATTCCCAGGAAGTGACTGCTCTCTGTCTGCCTCCTCCCATGGGAGGTGGGGAGAAGAATGGAGACAACGGTAAAGGGAGGAAGCAGACTGGAGAACATGGGTTGCTCTTGTAGTCACTCACCCAGCCTTTAAAAGGTGACCAGTATGGGATGCAACTGAGGTCTTTTTCTGCTTGGTGTCTTGGGGATTGAAGGAAAGAGTAGATGGAGGAAGTAGATAGAGCTTATGGGCTGCACCTAGAGCCACTGGTGAGCTGTAGGGGCTCAGTGCGAATGGGTCTATAGAGAACTTCATCCCAGGAAGAACCTCAGAATGCCCTCTTCAGTTCTGGCTATATGCTCCCTCTGGCCACTGGACCAACCTCAGATCACAGGGAAGTGGAGCTGAGGGCCAGGCTGCCATCCCAGCAGGAAAAATGCAAGAATGGAAGAGCGGGGGCATAACTTAGTCTCAAGTTGACATCTTTCGAAGGCTGGGGCCTCTTAATGTCCTCTCTGTTCTCTGCTTCTGCTTCCTAAAAGCCTCCTGTTTCTGATCAGGTGCTGGGTTTGAATCCGAACCTGGCTTTGGCCCCACCCCCATTGTTGACCTAATTTTGTCTTTAAGTTCCCTAGGTTCGTTCCCTTTAGGCTCATCTTTGACTTCTGATTTTGAATTCTCTGCTGTTTTCACTACTTGTGGCTACCCCTGATAGGGATCATAATAACAACAGGCACCATTTACTGAGTTCCTACTCTAAGCCTGGAGCTTTACAGACATCATTTTCACAACCCTGCAGGTTGGTTATTATTACTTCCATTTTACTGTGAGAACACAGAGGCTCAGAATGCTTACATAATTTGCCCAAGGTTTCTCAGCTTGTTAAGTGGCAGCATTAGGGGTCAAAACCATTTCTGTCTGACTCCCACATTCTTTTTCTTTTCAAAGCACTCTGCTATATCTCACAGAGCAAGCGAGAGTAGAGAACCAGGTTGGAAGACTGTATCTTCAGGTTGGAGGGGGCAGATGTACAAATGGCCCCGACTCCACTCCTTAGGGTTTTACCTTCCATTTGGGTCTCTTTCTGTCTGGTTCCTCCTGGGACACCATGCCAAGCCTCCAAGGGCCACAGCGTCCCTTTCAACTGTTGAGCCCAAGCTTGACAAGACTCTCTTTTCCTCCATCCCTTTAACACAACTGAGACAGGCTGATATTTTCAGAAAGATTTTTTACTAAACACTAAGGGAAACTGAAAGGAAATAATTGCAGCAAATACAGGCAGTATAAAAATAGCCAACTTTCCAAATACACATTTCTGGCTCTAAGAATCACAGTGGAAACAGCAGAAAGCTTTTCTGCTGCCCAAACCTGATGCTAAGGAAGCTGTCTTCCCCTCCCCCCCCCCAAAAAAAAGCTGCTACAAAGTCCATTTTAGGGGAGCTCAGCTACATGCATACCTCTGGTCAGGGATCTGACAGGTCTGTTAAGAGTCTGGCAGGAGAAGAATGAATAGGGCAGGGCGTGGCTGCAGGACCCACATCTGCCTGTGTAATCTCATCTGGTCCTTTGGCCTTGATTAGCACCTATATGCGGGTGCTGCTAGCCCAGACTGCTCCCAGGAAGCCTCTGGACATCTCTCTGCTTTGATGTCCCATGGACTCCTCTACACTTGAACCCCTCATTTGTCTTCTCTCGAAACACCTTCCTACTCTTCCACTAAATGGCACCACCATCCAGCCAGTTGGGCAACATAGATACCAGGAGGAAAGTCACTGATGATTATTCCACCATGTCCAATCGGCCACTAAGCTCTGTTAGATTCCACCCCCCGCCCAATCTCTTCACTTCTTCCCGGCATCCATACTACCTCTCACATTCAAGCCACCTTCATCTCTCACCTGGTCCATTACTCCATTCCATTTTTGTCTCCTTTTGTCTAGTTTTGTGCTAAACACAAATTGAATTATGCCATTTTTCCTGCCTAAAACCCTCCAGGTGGTCTCTATTGCCTCAGAACAGAATATCCCATTTTATCTGACCCTGCTTATTCCTCCAGTCTTGTATCTCGGATGCTCCTGCACTTCTTGTACTTGGGGACTTGGACCTGGTCCTGCCTACGTCATTCCAAACCATGTTGGTTTCCTCTAGTGTGCTGTGCTAACACCAGGGCTTGGAACACATTCTTCTCTCTGACCGGAAGACCCCTGTCCCAAGCTCTCTTGCCTGCTGTCACCTGTTAGTCTTAACTTGGATGTAACTAGCTCCAGAAGGTTTTCTATACCCCATAAAAACTGGGGTTAAGTGCCTCTCCTATAGGTACTGACTTATACTTATTACTTATACTGTCTTCTAGCTTTTAGGATTTCTGCCCAAGAGCAGGAATGTGTGGGGAAAGCAACCATGTCCTCTGACTCACTGTGATAACACCATGTATGATCATAGTGCCCGGCACAGACTGGTAGCACTCAGGAAATATCTAATGAATAGATGAATCGATGGAAGCATGAATGAAGATGGGGTGACCAGGACCCTGGCAGGGGGAATGATGTGGCTGCTGTAGGAAACAAAAGACCAATCCATTCAGCAATCATTTCCAGAATACCTCTTCCATATTCAGCTGTGTGATTGGCAGTGTGGACCCAAGAGACAGGGCCCGTCGTCTCTCAATCATCATGAACTTGACCTCAGACCACTTGGCTCTTGTTACACTTTCACTGCTGTGAATCTTCCCTTCGAGCAGGCGTGAGAGGCTCGTCTGGCCCACTTTATAGCCACATAATTAAGTTTTAAAAGAAAAAAATATTCGTCCCTTCCTTTCCTCTCCTCTTTTTTCCCTTCATTTTTCTTACCTTTTATGTCCCGTCTACTCCTTTCCTATTTAAATGAAACCCCCATGCCATGCCTGTGTTTCTCTCTACTTTCATCTTCCTCTTTTAATTCATTTGTGATGCTCCAGATCTCACTTTTATTGTGATTTATTTAAGAATGTGCTGGTGGGACCAGGGCTAATGCATTTCTGAAGGTGGTGTGTTAGCATCCTAATTGATTACCCAGAATCCTCTGTGACTAACCCACTCCTGTGGTTGTCCAGGCAAGGAGGGGCTGGTGAGCAAAGCTGCCCAAGAGTTGGAAAGGGATTAGTGTTAATTCCTCCCAGACACCTCCCTGTGATGCTTCTCGGTCAATAAGAGATTATGTGGGGAGAAGGTTTAAACACACCCATGCTTCTTCTCATCAGCTGCTAATCCCCTCCTCTCGATTCCCACAGCAGGTGCAGGTGTGGGGCCTGAGGTGTGGACCCGCCAACGCAAGCAGGGCCCTCCAGGGCCTTCCTCCTTGTCCCAGACCCGTTGTCAGGAGAGCCCTGAGCAGCAGAGGCTTCTGGTGGTGTTTTCAGACAAATGGGCCCCTGGGATGTGTGATCAGGAGCTGCTGAGTGGTCTCGTAGGAGGGAAGGTGGACAAGGAGAGGGTGTATATAGGTACAAGATGGGAAGAGAAAGTAGGAAGGCAGGCGAGTTCTCAGCAGCATGGCATCACTGTCATGCTTGGCAGCCTCAGGGGTTGTGGCCGACAGACTCTAGGGTGTTCCCTGTGAGCCTCACCTCTGGGTGTTCTCACCCTTGTATGATCCCCTCCTTCGGTGTGGCTGGGCCCTGTCACTTTCTTCTAACCAATAATACATAGAAGGTGATGGGGCATCACTGCTGGGATCATATTATGGTATGGAAGTCTCATTTTGCCAGCTGACTCACCCCACATTCTCTTTCTCCTTCATCGTGTGTGTGTGTGTGTGTGTGTGTGTGTATCTGGCTTTGAAGAAGCAAGGCTCCTTGAGTCCTTACAGCTGCAGGGAACCGAGTACTGCTGACACCTGAATGAGCTGGGAAGAGGATCTCTGGCCTCAGATGGGAACTCCACTCTGGCTGACACCTTGTTGCAGCCTTGTGACCCTTAACTACAGGACCTTAAGCCATGCTGGGACTCCTGATAGAAAAGCATAGATACTGTGTGCTCTCTTAGGCTCTGCTAAGTCTGTTGTAATCCGTTCTGGTGATGGAAATCAATAGTGATAGAAAACAAATAGAGTGGCCCCTTCTCCTTCTTGCCTTGAGCACCAGTGGATACTTTTATCTTTTTCCATCATCAGAAAAGTCTCTTGGAAAAAGACAGTGAACCCATTCATACAGGCATGAACTTGACTGACCGCAGCTTGGGTTGCTTCTCTCTCAATGGAGGCACCCACACACAGATGAACCTTAACACCTGTGGCTTCTTGTAAAAAAAAAGTCTATTAGCAGTGCCTGGGTGGCTCAGTCGGTTAAGTGACGGACTTTTGATCTCAGCTCAGATCATGACTGCACAGTTTGTGGGTTCGAGTCCTGCATCAGGCTCTGCACTGATGGTGTGGAGCCTGCTTGGAATTTTCTCTCCCTCTCTCTCTGCTTCAATCCCACTCATTCTCTCTCTCTCTCTCTTTCTCTCTCTCTCAAAATAAATAAATAAACTTAAAATTTAAAAAAAAACTCTATTGGGCATTAACACCTTATCAAATATATAAGGAACTCATGCTAATCAATAGCAAAAAACAAAACAAAACAAAACAAAAACAAAAAAAACAAAAAACGAATAAATCCGATTTAAAAGTGGGCAAAGGATTTGAATAGATATTTTTCCAAAGAGGTTATACAGATGGCCCACAAATACATGAAGAGGCACTCAACATCACTAATCATCAGGGACATGCAAATCAAAACTGCAATGAGATATACCACCTCACACCTGATGGATGGCTATTATCGAAGAAGAAAGGAAATAACAAGTGTTGACGAGGGTGTGGAGAAATGAAAAGCCCTGTGCACTGTTGGTGAAAATATAAATTGGTGGAACTATGATGGAAAAACAGTATAGAGGTTCCTTAAAATATTAAAAATAGAACTACCACGTGGTCCAGTAATCTCACTTCTGGGAATATTTCCAAAGAAATTGACATCACTGTCTCAAAGAGACATCTACACTCCCATGCACTGCGGCATGGGACTCCTATTATTCATAGGAGTCAAGACATGAAAACAGTCTAAGTATCCACTGGTGGCTGAATGGACAAAGAACCTGTGATATATACACAATGGAATATTATTCAGCCACACAAAAGGAAATTCTGCCATTTGCAACATTGATGGACCTGAGGGCATGATGCTAAAGGAAGTAAGTCAGACAGAGAACAACAAATACTGTATGTAGGCTGTCACTTACACGTGGAATCTGAAAAAGCCAAATTCATACAGAGTGGAAGGGTAGTTACCAGGGGCAAGGGTTGGGGAGATGAGATGTTAGTCAAAGGGTAGGAAATTTAGCTATAGGATGAATACATTCTGGGGATCACTAGTACACAGTAGAAAGACTATATTGTCAGGACCGTGCTATTTACTTGAAAGCTGTCCAGCGAGTAAATTGACACACACACAAAGGTCATTATGTAAGGAGGTGGAGGTGCTAACTAACTTTATTGTGATAATCATGTCACAATGTATACTTGTATCAAAATATCACATTGTACACTTTAAACTGACAGGCGCTGCATTTCAATGATACCTCAGTAAAGCTGGGGACAAAAAAGGGTTATTGGTCCTTTCTGTTAGTTTAGATAGTTCAGTGTGTTTGAATCCTGTCCCCTTTTTGGGGGTGGGCAGTTGGTGGCAGTACTTTGAATTTTTCATTCTTTCTTTTAAACTATTCTTTACTTGGCTGGGCTTTCAAGATCTGCTATTTAGGCTCCATTAGAAGGGAAATTACTTTCATTGTCAACTTCAAAACCCCTTTCTCAAAGCAAATCCCCTTTAGGCCAGAGTGGCTAGCCTCAGGCCAGAGGCTCCGTGCTCCCTCAGTAGATTCCCAGTTAAAAGACAGCCCTGAAGCCAGAACCTCTCTGGAAATGAAGGCAGCTTTCTGAGAGGGAGCAGGTAGGAGCGTTGGTTTTGGACATCTGGGTGAGAACAGCTTTCACTCTTTCTACTTAATTTGAAGGAGCATGGGCTCTGAAATCAGATAGAACTAAATTTTGCCATCTGTGAGCTATTTACTGGCTGTGAGTGACTTACTTAACGTCTCTTGTCCTGTTTCTCTTTTCAACATACGATTTTTGTGAAAATTGAGTAAGGTAATGCGATAAAGAGTTCTCAGCACCATGGCCAGCCCCCAGCTGTCAGCCAATACTTGTTCATTGTGTGTGTGTGTTTTCTCCTCTGTCTGTGTGTGTAAGGGGAGGGGTGTGAGAGAGGACAAGGAGAGAAGTTTCTCAGCGATGAAATCCTCAATCTCAGAGCAGGAGGGGCTACTTCTCCTTCACTCTGTTTCCCTCTGATTCCTCTCCTCTTCCTTCTTGCTCCTGAGTAAATCCATGAAGTGCCTAGGACAGTGCCTGGCCATAAATGCTGGTTTTGCCGCTGTTGATGTATTTCTATTGTATTTGTTGTCATCACCACCACTGTCTTTACTGTCCTTGTCATCGTCAACATCATCACCATCATCATCTCCTCCCTCCCAGCTTACCCTCCCTTCTGCAGAAGAGGTAATAGACTTGTACTTTTCTTTGTAATGCTGAGGCTGGGAGCCTGTGTAAATTACATTTCCTGAACTCCCCTGCCATCTGGCTCCTTGTTCAATTTTATCAATAAGGAGACACTGTCAGAAAGGGAAGGCTTTGCATTGGCTTCTTCTTTTTCTGCTCTTGGCAGCATCTCTGGAGAGGGCTGCTTCGCACTGGAATGATCTCGGTGTCAGACACAGCACCCGATTCTTGGCGATCAAAGCCTCAGAAGGGGACGTCCTTCCATGTGTCTGCCATCATCAGCCCTTCTCCATGGGTTGAGCATGGACTGGGGCCCGCTCTCCTGGGCAGTTGCTGCGCTGACCAGGCGGCATGGCTACAGCACTGGTGTGAATGCACCCTGGTCTCTGCCTGCGCCATTCCCCCACCCTTCCTCCTGCCCTAGGGTGCTTGCTGCTTCCTGCAGTTTTTCAGTCCCAGGTCATCACACCTTCTGCTCTTTGCTTTCTCAGCCTCAGCAACACTTTATAATTCATTCCTTGGATTGCATGTTCCCTTTTCAAATCTCCTATTTGGATTTCTGTTTTCCTGCATGGACATTGACTCTTAAAGGCAGTGACTTCTATCTATTCACCTCACAGGAAGAGAGATTACAAGTAGTTTAGTATCAGAGCTCTTAGGGTTAACTGCTTTCCAATGCCTTCCCGTCTTAGAGCACCAGCAGATGGAAATTAAAGCCACTTCTTAACTCACTTTCTCAAGGTTGTAGAAGGAGAAAGGGAGTATATGCATCTCCCTTTTGCCCTCCCCTCTGGATGTCCATGGAGATCCCTGAAGCTGATTGTTTCATCCACTTTTATCAGTGTGGGTCTTCAGAATGCCAAGAATCATTTCACCCATTCTTGAATTCTAAATTCTTTTAAACTTTTCCTCCTCCCTCCTTACTTCAGCATCTGATATCTGTCTTTCTCCTCGTCCATCATTGTCAAAACAATCTTGAAGGAGCGTCCTTCACTATTCACTAAACTAGCTCCTATAATGATTTTTGAAAAGCTAATATTACTGAAAATTCTACTCCATGATGTAGGCAATATTTTTCAGATGAGAAGACTGTGGCATGGAAAAATTTATCATCTGCCCACGATCACTGAGATAGTAAGTGATGGAGCTGTATTCCAAACCAACTCTGCCTGATTCCAGGGATCATACATTTAATAACTATACTATTCTACCCTCCACCCACCCACCCATCCATCTACCCATCTGATGGTTAATGAGAGTTTAGTACATGCTGAGCACTGTGACAAGCACAGTAATGGAGAGTTGGAAGGCTCAGCCCATATTACCTAAAACACCACAGAGGCAGTTACGTCCAGAGCCAGCCCTGAGAGAATGGGCAGGAGGCCTGGGGATGGAGTGATGAGTAAGGGGTGAGAAGGTGAGAAGGTGAGAAGCAGAGAAAAGAGATGGGGCGCCTGGGTGGCGCAGTCAGTTAAGCGTCCGACTTCAGCCAGGTCACGATCTCACGGTCCGTGAGTTCGAGCCCCGCATCAGGCTCTGGGCTGATGGCTCGGAGCCTGGAGCCTGTTTCCGATTCTGTGTCTCCCTCTCTCTCTACCCTTCCCCCGTTCATGCTCTGTCTCTCTCTGTCCCCAAAATAAATAAACATTGAAAAAAAAAATTAAAAAAAAAAAAAGAGACAGGGTGAAGATCAGCTGTGAGGTGAGAAGCAGGTCCAGGTCAGCTGCAGGGAAGCCATAGGAGGCCTTGGTCTTCTCTTTCTGCTCTCCAGAGAGCTGGGGTGAGAGCCTCCATCGATGTTCTAGAACCCCAAAACTGAGAGCATGTTCTCTTTGATATGGCATCAAAGTTCTCTCAATATCTCATTTCTCTTTTTTTCCTCAGGCTCTTTTGTTACTTTTACAACAACAATTAAATAAACTGACTAATGAAATAACTAACTTAACTACTATACCTTTAATAAAATTTTAATTTTTCTGGGAGAAATAGTTAAATGGGCCCATATTGATTCAGTGTAATGTCACTTGAGGGAATCATAAGTGTCACACCATTGGGGAAGTGATTAAGGAGTCATTTTTTAAAAATCTAGATAATATTCCAAAGGGTATGAACTTTCTGAGAGAAGAAACTCTAACTCACCTTCATGAATCTTAGTAAAATCTCTGACACATTGGGGAATCTGTCTGATTCCAAAGCCCTGAAGTACCTTCTGCCTGAGTCATTCTTTTCCTATATCTGTATATGTTTATTCTGCTCTGTGCCAGTTAGCATAGGCCAAGTTGTACTATAGTAACAATTGTGCCCCCAAATCTTTAGTGAATTAGAACAGTGATTCTCAACATGTGGTTCCTGAACAGCAGCATCAGAATCACCTAGGAAATTGTTAGACATGCAGATTCTTTTTTATCTTTTTTCCCTTTCCTTCCCCTATGTTATCTGTTGTGTTTCTCAAATTCCACATGAGTTAAATCATACATCTGTCTTTCTCTGACCTATTTCTCTCAGCATAAAAACAGAGAGGGAGGCAAACCATGAGAGACTCTTCAATACAGAAGACAAACTGGAGGTTGCTGGAGGGGAGGTGGGTGGGTTATGGGCATTAAGAGGGGACACTTTTTGGGATGAACACTGAGTGTCATATGTAAGAGATGAATCACTGGATTCTACTCCTGAAGCCAAGACTACACTGTAACGTTGACTAATTTGAATTAAGAAAAAAAAAGAAATGCAGATTCTTGTCTCTCCCTTAGACCTACTGAGACCATCTTAGGATGGGGCTGATCAGTCTTTGCTTTACCAAGCCCTCTGGGTGTTTTTGTGCACACTAAAGTTTAAGAACCACTGGCTTAGAACAGTAAAGACTTGTTCCTTACTTACCTTACAAGAGCACTGGGGGTTGTCTGTAGCTCTGTTCTGCATCATCTTATTTTGCCAGCATATGGAGAAGGCCCTGTTGGGACTGAAAAGAGAGACATGATGAACCAAGAGCTAGTTCTTAAGACTCTGCTCTGAAGTTAGGTATCACTTGCTCTCATGTTCCATTGTCCTTGGCAAGTGGGAAGGGAAATGACGTCAAGACATATAACCTTGTCACAGAGAGGGGACACAAAGAAGGGAAATAGGACTATGGTATTAGTTTTATTTTATCATTTCTCTCTAGATTTACAAATGGTAGTAAGAGTACTGTCTTGACAAACATTTTTCAAGGTCATGGAACAATCATACTTTTTCCCATTGTTGAGATTGCATTGTTCATGAGACGAATGGTCATTTTTATGGTTCTGCACTACTGTGCACCCCACAGTTAACAAATTAATCTGTAGTATGTCAAGTGGTAAGAAGCAAAATGAAAAGAAATGAAGCAGGGTAGGATGGATGGAGCTATTTTATATAATGTGACCAGAGAAGACTTCTCTCATCAGGTGAACCTTGAGGAAAGATTGCTAAGAAGTGAGGGGATAGGTGAGTGGTGCAAGAGAATTCCAGGAAGAGGGTAAAGTCCTTCAGGTGGTGATATGGTTGCCATGTTGGGGAAACTAAAGAGACATCTGAGTGATTGGAGCAGAGTGAGCTAAGGCTTAAATTGTTGGGCCATGACTTGTAGTGAGACATAAATTTTATATGGGGACCCAGTACACACACACACACACACACGCATGCACACACACTCTCACCAAATTCAGAGTCTTACAAAAGAATACTCGCCTTTACTATATGCAGTGTTCTGTAATATTGTCTATTCTATTTTATTAAAAAATTCCGGTCATGACTACGTAAACTGATTACATAATCTGCCAGTAGTCAGAACCTACAATTACACTGGGATAGGCTGAGAGTGTTAGGAATTAAAATCAGAGAGGTAGTGGGGGGGGTGGTGGCCAGAAGATGGGCTTTTCACATTCTTGAAGGGGGCTGAGTAGGAAGGCTAAGAGAACACTTATTGTTGAGGAATGAGTTATGTTTCTAAAACATGACCCCGGCTGCTCTTTGGAGAATGGAATATGATAAACCAAAGGTGGAAGGACAGAGAAGAGTAAGAGACCATTGCAACAGCCCAGGTGAGAGGTGAAGGTGGCTTGGGTCAGAAGATTGGTAGAAGAGATGGTGAGAAGTAGTCTGATTACAGACTTACTTCAAAGCTAGACCAAACAAGACTTTCTGATGGTTTGGATGTAGAGTGATAAAGAAAGGTGGAAATCAAGGATCATTCCAGTGGTTTGGACTGAGCAACTGGAAGAATAGAGTTACCATTTATTGAGAAGGGTCATCTGAGGAAGAATTAGATTCAGAGAAAAGAGTGGGATCAAAAGTTCAGGTTGGGGGCATGTAAACTCTGGAGACAACTAGGTAGAGAGGTGAAAAAGCCAACCTTATATTTCAGTGTGAAATTTAGTGCTGGAGACATACTCTTTGACTGATTAAGTTTATGAGTGGTGTTTAAAGCCCTACCAGGTAGTATTACCCATGGATGTTAAAGACGTATAGAAGAAGGAGCCCCGAAACACACCAAGAGTTGGGAGCTGGCAAAGATGAAGGGAAGCCATCAGAAGAGTGAGACAGAAAATTAAAAGGAGGACCAAGAGTGGGCAGAGTCCTTCACAAAGGTTGGAGTTGTCATGTGTATCAAAGGCCACTGATGGGTTAAGAGTTTAGGACCTAGAATTGACTGTTGGATCAGGTGGTGTGGAGGTAGTTTGGTGACCTTCAAAGGAGCCGATTTAATGGGGTTGGTGCAAAACATAGCCTGATTGGATTGGGTTCCTGAGAGAATGGCAGGAGGTGAAGGAGAAACAGAGGGTAAGGAAAATTCTTTTGAAGAGTCTCCCTTTAAAGGGGAGCAGGGAGAGGGATGGTAGCTCTTAGGTAGGATGTCACATTTGGAACTGTGACAGTATCTTTCAGCCACCAGGAAAAGACCAAGGAAACTTCAGAGACTTTGGCCAGAGACCTTACATTGGTGAGGTGCTGAATTTATTAGCAAGTACTAACAATTCTAATACTAACTTCTGGCAAGCAATCTGTTTCCTGTAACCGCATGCATCCTAGAGGAAATGGCACCAAGTATATGCTTCCATCAGGCTCTTGTTCCTGGAAGCAAGGCCATGGAGTTTGGGGGTGTGGGCACGGGAATGAGCTCCTGGCTGGCTGACCAGCTGCATATTTGTGGGCAATTATTCAACACACATGAGCCTCAGTTTCTTCATTGGAGCAATTGCTTTTATAACTGTTGTGAAGCTGTACGTTTATTTAGAGAATGAGATGAGGTAATTCTTAAAATGCACTTACACTGTGCTTTCAAATTATAAATGTTCAGGGGCGCCTGGGTGGCTCAGTCAGTTGAGTGTCTGACTTTGGCTCAGGCCATGATCTCATAGTTTATGAGTTCAAGCCCCGTGTCGGGCTCTGTGCTGACAGCTCAGAGTCTGGAGCCAGCTTCAGATTCTGTGTCTCGCTCTGCCCCTCCCCTGCTCATGCTGTCTCTTTCTCTCAAAAATAAATAAACATTAAAAAAATTTTAAAAAGAAATTATAAATGTTCAATAAATATAGGTCATTATAACCTTCATTGAACAGTGCAGGTTAAGGAAAACGCTTTGTACTTGCCCAGTCATTGGAAGACCTACAAAAGCCAGCTCTCCCTGGCCTCCCCGGTAGGGCAGGGAGGACTGAACAAGGATGACCTTGAATAAACTTCTAGATCAGGGAGCAGGGCCCAGAAGAGGAGCTGCTGAGCTCTGACTCCTGGACATTTTCCTGCCAGAACAATAGAGCAGCACAGCATCCTTCACGGCCATCTCCACCCCTCCCCCGGCCCGCCCCCTTTGATGGAGTTATTCAGTTGTTCATCACGCCACAGTGGCCACCAGAACCTCCGAGTTCTCTTGAACCTCCACAGTGTATTTACTGCTGAGCAATGCTGCCTCGGAACAATTAAATCAAATGACAGTTGTCAAAAAGCATTGGCACTTCTTTGGCCTGTGATCGCCAGACTCCACTTCCTTTGTATGCTGGCACCTGGAATCTGTAATAACCTGCCTGGCTCCCTGCCTCCATCTTTCTCCGATCCTCTGCAGCCCAGGCCATTTATCCCCACAGCAGGCCGGGGCTGCCTCGGGTTCTGGAACCAACCAGCTTATTCATCCAAGGAAGAATAAAAAATCCCAGATACTCAGACTAGCTGAGGATCTCACTGTGACCTGTACTCCAGCCCTAGAGCAAGCCTGCCTCTTGTTTCTTGTTCCAGGTTTTGCCTTGTCAAAGATGAAAGCGCTTCTCCCAAAGCCCTCTCAGACCAGCACCTTCTAATTTTGCCTTCCTCCTTTCTGCCACTGAGGCCACCTTACCTCCAGCTTATGCTCAGACTTCCCCCTAATCTCTAGGGCCTGTTTTGATCTGAGCTAGGAAAGGCGCCACCTCAGTAGAGTTCAGGCATTGCTTTAGAAACTTTATGTATTTTATTCCTTTTATTATTTGCATCAGTCATCTGGACAAGGTTAAAGCAAGACTGATGTCTTTCCCAGGGGCACAAAATGTGGTAAGAGAGAGAGGATTGTGTTTTGAGGGAAGGTAAGTATTTGGGTGTGAATTGCATCCAAATGATTCACCTCCCACCCTCCAAACTTTGCTTTCCTTTTGCCCTCTACTCAGGAGTTCCTCATCTGATAAGTAAGTTCTAGAAATATGACTAGGCTTGGTATTTTAGAAGGTAGTTGACTGCCTAGCAAAGGGATGATAATGGCTTCTCTCTCTCTCTCTCTCTCTCTCTATTTCTGTCTCTCTCTCTCTCAGACTTGAATGTTATCACTTGGTAAATGTGGGGTTTTGCCCTATTGGGTCAGACTAGATCCATCCCTGACAGGCATCAGGTGAACATCTCTACATTCTCCAGGTAAATCTGCCAGAGGGCAATGCCTGTGGCTTTGGGTACAAGCCCAACAACAATAAAATTTTACTGACTTTTCCCATTTGTCATTGTCCCTTGTGAGTGTCTCTCCCTTGGGATGAAGCCAGGATGGCTAGATCTGAATATTGTTTTGGGTTCTAAGGACCAAAACTTTATAATGAATTCCTGAACATCATGTCTGTCAGACTTCAAATCCAGGGCTCTGAATGTATAAAACTATAACACAAGGCATTAAATGCAGCAATAAAGGCCTTTCTGCCACCAAACAAAGCCCCAGCTCTGATGGGATCTCCTATGTACAATAAAATGCTAAGCGTTTGCTCAAACATGCCTTTAATCCCAGGCAGAAAATTCCATCCACAAATTTCCTCTGGATATTCTACAATGGCTTCAAATTTCTTATGTTTGGCTGAATGAAACACCATCACTTCAATACTGGGAAATACAAAGGCTTTTTCAAAGGAATGTACTCTACAAGAAGTGTTCTTTTTATTTTATTTTTTTAAACTCCAACAGTTGAGTTTCAATATCTGATGTTCGCAATTGTAGTTACCAATTTCTTTACGTCAGGCCCATACATTTCTGTGGCAGGAGAGAGAAGAGAGGGCTTAGGTTTATTAAAAGAACAGTAAAACTGTCTCTGAGACATTGTCCTGTGCTGGGCTGGTTGTGTGGAAAATGAAGACGCGGTTAAGTCTGAAAGAGGTCACTCCGGGTTTCAAAGATCTCTCCCTTTGTAGAAACCGAGGAATTGCTCATCCATGTGGAGATTTCCCTCCAAATCTGCACTGAGCTCACCCTCAATCTTCATGCTGATAGGCTTAGTCCACTTTTCTAGCATTCCTCTGCGGCCCCCCTTAGCACTGATTTTCTGCACCACATCCATTGAATGCCATTTCCTGAGAGATTCAGGATACGCTCTTTTCGGGCCAAATGCTCATCTTGCTTCTGCGATGGAGATTCTGGCCTGAGCCCAGATCCCACTCCCTTTCATATCTGAGAATGGAAAGCATGGTGGGAAGGGTGTGGGGCTCAGAGGAAGAGTGTAGTTGTATCTCAGTTTTCCTGTCCCATGACTTTGGGTAGGGTATCGTCTGGCTGATGTTATGTGCTATCACAAATAAGGCCCCAACTCGAAGAGACAGTGTAGCAGATGCTTCTTTTTGGTTCATTTACCAGTTTCACATCTTTGCTCCTTGTTACTGGCTAGTCTTCCCTGTGGTGGTGACTCAGGGACTCTGATTCTGCCCGCCTTGGGACTGCATCCCCCCCCGGGCCCTCAGCGTCCCTTTCATTCCATCTAAATATGGGGAAATGGAGGGTGGAGAAGGTATAGCTACTCCTTAGCCAACACAGGCTGGAGGTGACGCACATACCATCAGTATGTGCCGTGGGGCCCCAAGGGGATGAAAAGTGAACTTGATATGTGATTTTTGGTAGGTGAGCTGCTTTCAAGCAATAATCTCTAGTGTTGAAGAGATAACAAAAATCTTTGGTGGGCAGTTCGCTATTTCTAAACCTCTAGAAATTTCCATTCCTTATCTGAGAAATGGAGCTTCTGGAGAGGTTAAATAAATTGTCCAAGGTCACACAGTTGGCAAATGATGAGGTTAATACTACAAGCCATATCTCATAGCTCGTATTCCATATTGTTAGTACCTTACCTGATGGTATCATAAAAACGTTTCAGGTCATTCTAGACCCTGTCCCCTCCACTTTTGCCTCATAGCTTAATAATAAACTTAGGAAAGACTATTTTGAGTTGACCAACATCTATCTTTATAAAACAAAGAGATAGAGGGGCACCTGGGTGACTCAGTTGGTTAAGCGCCTGACTCTTGACCAGCTCAGGTCATGATCTCACAGTTCGTGGGTTCAAACCCCACGTTGGGCTCTGCACTGGCAGTGTGGAGCCTGCTTGGGATCCTGTCTCCCTCTCTCTCTCTCTCTCGAAGTAAATAAATAAACTTAAAAACCCACAAACAAATAAACAAAGCCAAAGAAATAGATGATAGGGTCCAGTGGTGGATTGAAGAATATCTCCCCAAAACTCAGGTCCACCCACAACCTCAGAATGTGACCCTATTTAGAAATAAGATCTCTTCAGATATATTTAGTTAAAGATATCAAGGTGAGATCATCCTGGATTTAGGGTAGACCCAACATCCAGTGACTGGTGTCCCTGTGAGAATACACGGAGACACAGGGAAAAAGGCCATGTGAAGACAGGAGCGGAGATTGGAGGGACGCAGCCACAAGGTAGGAAATACGAAAAGTCAACACAAGTTGGAAGAGGCAAAGAAAGATTCTCCCCTAGAAACTTCAGAGGGAGCACGGCCCTGCTGACACCTTGATTTGGGGTTTTTGGCCTCCAGAATTGGGAGACAAAACATTTCTGTTGTTGAAAGCTACCATGTTAGTGGTTCTTTGTTATGGCAGCCCTAGGAAATGAAGGCTGGCTCTTCACAGAGGAACAAACAGGGGAACCTTCCATTTCACCCAAAGGGGAGCTGCGAGCAGGAATTCCCCAGAGCAAGAGGCTTTGGCCCGAGGCAAGGAAAGAACAACACATGTGTTTAACCTGTGGTAAATCATGTCCATTTCTGCGAACCTCAGTATCAGATGAGGAATTTGCTTTAGCAGGCACCAGAAATTCGGGAGCCAGTCAGTTCTTTGGGCTCTGGATTCAGCATCTCAGGCAAATCTTCACACTGTAGCACTTCTACTGCTGAAAGAACACACACTTGAGTTTCAAACCTCAGCTCTGCCACCGTTCTGTTTGTGTGACTGTGGGCCAGTCAGTTAATGCCCTCACAAAGCAGAACATCTCTGCCCCTTCCTTGTAGAGCTCAATCCTATCCTACCTGCAGAGTGTCCTTTATAATGTTGTCACACAGTCGGAACTCAAATTAGTCTGGCCCCCACTACCAATCTGTGCCCCTGATTTTAGCTGGGCATTTGTTCATTACTTATTTTCAATCGTTTTTTAGATTTTAACCTCCATATCCTGTTTTCGTAAACGACGTTTTCTTTTCTTTTTAAATACTTATTTTTGGGAGAGCAGAAGTAGGGGAGGGGCAGAGAGAGGGAGACAGAGGATCCAAAGCAGGCTCTGCATGGACAGACTGGGAGCAGTGAGCCCGATGCGGGGCTCGAACTCGTTAACCATGAGATCATGACCTGAGCCGAAGTCAGATGCTCAACCAACTGAGCCACCCAGGTGCCCCTTACCCCCATATCTTTAAGGACCATGCCTGTCTGGGTCACTGTTTTGTCTCTAGCACCCACCTGACAATATTGGTGGGATAAAGAATTGAATTTGCCTTGCACCTGATCTAAGTTCTTAGAGAATATGGGCTCCCATTCTCTTATTTACTTTGTATTCTCTCCAAGGCTCCCTTGGAACTGAGAGAGAAAATATGCTCAGGGGTATTGTTTTTATTGAATTATTATGAGGAGTGAGAAGGCAAGGAAAGTTCTTTGGGTTCAGAAAGAGAAGAGTTTGAGGTGAATGCATTTTGGGACTTTTAATTGTCGAGGACGGATGGCTCTCAGAATCAGAGAGCTTCATTATCTTTTTAACTTGTACATATAGAGATTTATGAGAGTCGGCTTCGATGAATGTATTCAGGATCATTGACTCCAAAGAAATTGTGAAGCACAAACCATTTTCTCCCCGGAAGGACAGATTAAAAGGTCAGTGCTTTTAAAGTCAGTAAAAGAATGTGTTCTCTCTCTCTCTCTCTCTCTCTCTTTAAAAACTTTCTGGGAGGGGGGGCATCTGGGTGGCTCAGTTGGTTAAGTGTCTGACTTCGGCTCAGGTCATGATCTCATGGTTAGTGGGTTGGAGCCCCACGTCGAGCTCTGTGCTGACAGCTCAGAGCCTGGAGCCTGCTTCCAGATTCTGTGTGTCCCTGTCTCTCTCTGCCCCTCCCCTGCTCACGCTCTGTCTGCTTTCAAAAATAATAAGTAAACATTACAAAAATCTAAAAAAATAATAAAAAATAAAAACTTTCTGGGAAGAAGAGTATCGGAATTCACAGGGACAGAGTGAGTGTTGGCACTCTGCTCTGTTCCCAGAATCTCGGGTTCTGACGTCATGTCCCCAGTAGTGTTCTGCCGGTCATGTCCACGTCTGTTCTTCCTTCTGAGCAGAACATGGTATCAGTGCGATGGGGAGCTGACCACTCAGCAGTCACTGGGGGAGGGCAGGGGCGTGGGGAGCCCTCAATGGCTAACTGGGCAAATCTGAGGGTGGTGGCAGTCCCTGAGTGGGTGCCAACTAGGATTTGTTTCAACAGTGTGCTCTAGCCTTCAAAATAATGGATATGCTAATCATTTCACACTGTATATGAATATCAAAACAACACCTTGTACACCTTAAATATATACAATTTTTATGTGTCAATCATACCTCAAGAAAGGTAGAAAAAATAATGCATTAGCACACATCTACTGAGGTCTTGTAATGTGTGATATTAAGCACTTACAAATTTTTTAATGTTTATTTATTTATTTTGAGAGAGAGAGAGAGAGAGAGAGAATGAGCGGGGAGAGGCAGAGAGAGGGAGACAGAGGGAGAGGGAATCCCAAGCAGGCTCCGCATTGTCAGCACAGAGCCCGATGTGGGGCTCGAACTCACAAGCTATGAGATCATGACCTGAGCCGAAATCAAGAGGTGGATGCTTAAATGAGCTGCCCAGACGCCCTGATGCTAAGTATTTTAAACCACCACTTTCATTTAATCCTCATAATTATGCAGCAAATTAGGTCCCATCACTATCAGCTCTCTTAATTTGACAGGTGGGAATCTGGGACTCAGAGAGGTTAAGTAACATGCCCAATGTTGCACAGCCCAGAAGGACAAAGGTAGACCTTGACCCTCAGTGTTTTTATGCTCCTGACACTGAGAGGAAGGATGGGGTAGCTCAGGGCCAGGAGCTAAACCCATTGTGCTAGAGGCCCCGTTCAAATGGTTTCACATCCCACAAAGTTCAGAGTCAAAGCTGAAAAGGCAGGAGACCCAGCAACATGTCTTGTCCCTTTTCTGTAATGCCTTAGAGTCCAAAGTCCAAGACACTGGCTGCTCACAGAGTCTGGAGAATGGGGTTTCTAGAGCACTGCCCATGGTGTGATCCAAAACCACGCTGGGATGGGATCCTCTCGCACCTGATTTTGACCTTCTTCACTGATGTGTTTTCCCCAAGTCCAAACTCCTGCCTGGCCAAATTTAAATTCCTTTGCAAGGTATCACTTCTACCTCCCTAAGTTCTGGACTGCAGATTAAGGACCCACCCATTTCATGACCAGGTGTCTTGGTCTGAGGCCAGGAAGATCCGGGGTACAGTTTTGGCATGAAAATAGAGCATCCTCGAGGCTTGTTGGGGTTAGAAGCATGTAAACTGATTTTAGGGGAAGGAGTGCTGTGCTGCCCTGTCCATCTTGGCAGAGGTCTCTGTATTGGACTCAGTCTGTCCCAGTGAATAAATCAAGGGTTACTTTGCTTTCTGGGTACAGCCTATGTATGTTTCCCCATCAAGGGCTTAATGAAGTGATTATTTATTGTGAGCAAAAAGTAGAAAGTCTGGAGGTGCATTGTCTAGATTTAAACCCACTAACTGGGTGACCTCAGGTTGTTTTCTTTTTTGTTTTTGTTTTTGTTTTTTGGTCATCTGTAAAATAGATGTACGAGTATCTCCTACTTTCTGGAAGTTCACATTGTACCCTTTCGCTTTTACAAAAGACCTATATTAGTCCAGTAATGACTTTTTCCATAAAAGCGAAAGCCCTGTTTAGATTGCTTTCAGATAGCAAAAACATGTAGTAATGTAGGTCGTTTGTAAAAGTGAGGGGGTTCTACTTTTGTATGGGGTACCTGAAGGGTCCAACTTCAACTCAGGTCATGATCTCGGGGTTGGTGAGTTCAAGCCCCACATTGGGCTCTGTGCTGACAGCTCAGAGCCTGGAGCCTACTTGGATTCTGTGTCTCCCTCTCTCTTTGCTCCTTCCCCACTCACACTGTCTGTCTCTCTCTCTCAAAAATAAATAAACATTAAAAAAATTATTTTAAAAAATACTTATTTCTTTTTGAAGGAGAGAGAGAGAGAGAGACAGAGCATGAGCTGGGGAGGGGCAGAGAGAGAGAGGGAGACATAGAATCTGAAGCAGGCTCCAGGCTCCGAGCTGTCAGCACAGAGCCCACCGCAGGGCTCGAACTCGTGAACCATGAGATCATGACCTGAGCCAAAGTTAGTCGCTTAACCAACTGAGCCACCCACGCGCCCCAAACACTGATCTTTATCATGGTTTGTTGTGAGGATTAGGTGAGTGATTTCATGTAAAATGTGCTTAGAGCAGGGCACGACATGTGCTAAACATTCAACAGATATTAACTGGGATTATTCCGTGGACATGATGTAATTTCTGACTTGGACTGGGAATTCAAATCTGACTTGGGTTCACAGCTTAGTTCTGCCACTTCTGAGCTGTGTGATATTTGCTGAGTCCCTTAGCCTCTCTGTGCCCCAGTTTCTCCCGACTTGTAAGCTGAGCTGAATGCTGCCCTTTGATAAACTTTTTCCCACCCATCATGCCCTTGGGCATTTTCTTCATCATCCTCTCCCAGACCTCTCCTTTCCCATCCTGGTTCCCGCTATGGAGAATCAAGGCCTGGCAGAGAGCAGTGAGCAGTTCTGGGCTTATTTGGGGGTCAGGCCAGCCTACCACTGTGGGGGCGGTTGGTGTTGAGGTTAGGTCCTGTAAAGAAGGTTATATGTAGTAAGGGGAGGTAAGATATTTTGAAACAGAAGGAGTTGAAGAAAGAATGTGGAGGCTCAGAGGGCAAGGCTGTCTTGCTGTAAGAGGAGCATTTGCCTTTTATCCATGTATGTCTCAAAGTCTGTGACAGGGTTCCTTAAGATCCCCAACACTGGCCACTGGTTTCTCTCCTGCTTCTTTTACTCCATTTTGAAAGGGAAATGCTGCTATTTATGTAGAAACTGGTCAGTCAGGCTCACTTTGCTTTCTTGGCCATTCTGTCTTTCAGGGGGTCTTGGCCTGAGATCTGGTGTTCTGACCTCCAAGAAGAGTCTTGGTGAACAAGAGGTGGTGGAATTTGAGTTGGGGTATCCTGCCTTCTCTGAGGGTAAACACCAAAATGGTTACTGTGGCTCAGTTCCTACCACGGAGTCCTTAGGACTCTAACCCCACCTGAATCTTTCTGTCCTTCTCAAGAGTCCATGAGGAACCTCATAGGGGCTCACCCACTCACCATTTTCTTCCACCTCCTGGCACTTGCTAGTACTTCTTCCCTTGATGCAGACCACTAAGTGACCCTTCAGCTGCAGGGTCACCCTCTCTGTCTCAAAGCTATTGATATGAGATAATGTTCCACCTCCTTAACAATTTAAATTTCTTCTTCTCCAAAAGTCATCAAGTGAATACCCAGGGATTCATCATCTATTTCGCCCACATTGGCCTCCTCTCACATTGGGTTATAAAGTTTTGGTTCCTACCAGAGGACTCAGAGATGTGGCTATTTCATCAGATCTACCTTATTGTGGCATCAGCCTGCTACCCCATCATACTACTTGGTTTCTTAGGACTTTGACTCAAGTCCCTAGACTAAAGTCATTGGTTATATTCACATCTGGCTTGATTCTGGCTTTTCTTTGACCTTCGTCTATTCCTTCTACTAATTTCTATAAAATAAATTTCTCTCAAATTGCTTTGTCCATTAGGGATGCCAATCAGGGTTTTATAAGGTGTCTATGGTAAGTACTTGGGTGTGGTTTCCATGAAGCCAGGAACCATGTTTATTTCATTCACTGGCTATGTCCCCATTCCCTAGTAGAGTACCTGGCACATATTATAGTCTCCGCAAAGACATGTTGAGTAAACTAGATATTTTCCCAGATGTTCTTCTCTCTCTTCCTAATCCAGTGGACTCGTTCTTATCCTATAGTATTTGAGCTAAGCCTCATCTCTTCTTAGAAGCCTTCCTTCACTCTCTCAAGTCTGATTAAGACACTTCTCCTCTAAGCCCTCATAGGAATGGGCTTGCCTGTGCATGGCCCTTTGCTCAAAGAACATAATAATTTATTTACATGTCTGTCTTATGCAAGCACCTTAAAGTCAGGAACAATCTTTAATTTGTCAAGTCTGATAAATGAAAAAAAAAAAAGAATGAATTAACGTGTGCATTGGTTCCTAATCACATCACATGTTCAAGCATTGACCCTCTCAGGTGCTTCTTGATATCCCATCAGTTATTAAAGCAGAGATATAACTTGCTGTGAATCCAGATGGCACAAGGTCCTGAGTTTTTGTGGGGCAGGGGCCGAGATAGGACTCAGGAGATGGAAACTCCTGACTTCCACCTAGAAGAACAGCCTGGCCCATCCTGAAGCAAGTATGGCTTCTAGTCAGGGGCTCCAGCAATACAGCATCAGAGAAACTTTGCTCCTAGACATGCTCTGGCCCTGGCACTCCATTTGAGTGATGTGACCAAGAAATTTCCTGTGGCCACTTCCTGGCTCATGGTGTTGCATTGTGTTTTACCTGGGGGAAAGGATGCCCATCCTTTTTTTTTTTCTGCACAAAATTTGTGTGTTTTAAAAAATGGAGTTCTGATCGTCAAACATATTCTTGTGAATTGGGTCCTAGCTGCCTTTGCTTAGGGTGCCCAAATGCCAACCATCAGCTGTGGCCTCCAGCCTAGATCCCCAGTGTCACCCCCACAGGGACTCCCACATCTTGTTGACCTGCCAGAAACATGACCGATGCTTGCCTGGGGGACCCGGTTCCTTCCAGGTTGACCTGAGCCCGGCAGGTCTGGTCCTCATTTTCTGTTCTGACATATCTCAGCCCCATGGAGAGAAGGAGAATCGGACACAGCCATGGCTAGGAGGAGGAGGAGGAATGACTCTTTGCCCCCAGTATTTTTTTTTAAGTTTATTTATTTATTTTGAGAGAGAGCAAGCAGGGAAGGGACAAAGAGAGAGGGAATCCCAAGCAGACTCTGCACCATCAGCATGGAGCCCATGGAGCTAGAACCCACAAACTGTGAGATCATGACCTGAGCCAAAACCAAGAGTGGGGGGCACTTAAGTGACTGAGGCACCCAGTGCCCCTCCCCCAGTAGTTTTGATGTCAGCATGGACAGACCAGGATATTCTGACTGGGAGAGCACCCTGAGGCCCAGTCATCTCCATTGTCACT
The DNA here is from genome assembly GCF_016509475.1 of Prionailurus bengalensis. Classification (NCBI taxonomy): domain Eukaryota; kingdom Metazoa; phylum Chordata; class Mammalia; order Carnivora; family Felidae; genus Prionailurus; species Prionailurus bengalensis. The sequence continues at coordinate 128,880,300 of NC_057358.1, forward strand.
GGGATAACATTAACAATCCTTTGTTTCTGGGGAGCACTGGGTTTTTCCTTCAACATTTTCTAGTTTTGGGTTTTTTTTTTCATGTTCACAAAAGCCTTGAAGAAAAGGAAAGGACAGATGGTTTTATTGGTTTTATTGTGGAAATGTGGTCCACTGGTCAAGTTGTACTGTTCTTTTCTACCCTAGGACTCAGACAGTGCATGCTGTTCTCCCTGCATGCACTGTCCTCTCCTTACCTCTCCTCATTGTGTTTTATGTCTCCATTCTACTCCACCTCTCCATGCTTCCATTCCATCCCAAAGGTTCTTACCGATGTGACAGTAGTGTCTTAGAACAGCCAGAAGCTTTTCGGTTGAGACACTGGCTCTACCTCTTACAAGGTGCATGACATCACATCTCTCAGCTTCTATTTCATTATCGTAGGATGTGGAGAGCAGTATCTAGTCCATATGGGGAGGGTTAGAACTGCATCATGGGACACAAATGAAAGATTGTTCCACATACACAGGTTATGATTATTATTATCATGTGCAAGGCCACAATGCTAGCCACTGGGGGTCTCTGTGGAGTCTTGCAATTCATAACAAGGGACACTGGGGCCCCTGGGTGGCTCATCTGGTTGAGCGGCCAACTCTTGGTTTCGGCTCAGGTCATGAACTCATGGTTCCTGAGATTGAGCCCTATGTTGGGCTCTGTACTGACAGTGCTGAGCCTGTTTGGGATTCTCTCTTCCTCTCTCTCTGCCTCTCCCCGGCATATGCACGCATGGACTCTCTCTTACAATAAATAAACATTAAAATATATACATTCATAGCAAGGGACACTATTAGTGCCCTTGTTGACTTTATATGGCACAAATGTGTAGTCTTATGAAAAGTATAATGTACAATGAGAAGAAATATTACGCCTAACCTGGAGAGTGTATGTGTGTGTGTGGGGGGGGCGGAGCTGAGTCTGTATGTATGACTGAGAGCTTCACGGAGAAGGGAGCATTTGAACTGGGGCAGGAAGCAAGATGACATTTTGTCAGATAGACAGGAAGTGACAGCAGAAACTTGAGGTAAGCTACTGCATTTCTCTGAGCCTCCCATCCCTCAAATGTAAAATGTAATGTAAAATGTATAAATCATGTGAAAAATACTAATGGTGAAAATGCTTAGATAGAACTCAATTTTGCTTGGACCTGTTTTAAGTGAAGCATACACATTATTTCCTTTAATTTCCACAACAATTTTCTGGAATCATGTACTATTATAATTTCGACTAATCTTATAGTCAAGGCTCAGATAACACCAAATGGTTAAATAAATGTCCACGGGTGCACAGTATTATGAAGCACTGGGATGGATGTGAAATGTTCACACAAGGCCTGGGGACTCCAGGGCCCCATGTTGCCTTCCATCAGGGAGGCAATGGAAGTGGGACTCCAATCCCAGAACATGCTCCTTCTTACTCTGGTCACACAAATGCTTAGTTTTCCCCCACATGAGTTCTGGAGCCCGTTCCAGAGCCTGGTGTGGCACATCAGCCTAAGGAATATCTAATGAAACATTTTTGTTAAACTCTGTGTAAATGTGCAAGGGCTTCCTAAATGCTGATTTATAATTAGAGGGCATCCAAGAAAGAAGATTCATCACTGCTTCCTAAATATATATGTTCTGTGAGCAATTCTGCAAGAATGTGGAAAAGGAAGAATAGGAATCAACAGTCCCAAACTCGCTCCAGTCATAGCTATCCCAAGGTAAGAACGTGGAACCCACTGGCAGAAGAAATGAAAGTGAACCCCCCCATGGAAGAGTTCTGCTCTGTGTTCAGATACTCACATTGGCTATTTCCCTCCCTTCCTTTCCTAACCTGAATGAGGTTTGGAGCTGACCTGACTGGGAATCGGATGCAGGTAACAGAGACTATGGTAGATAATTTCAGCAGGAATTATTTCAAACAGAGTAGTAGAATGTTTCCATATCTTTGGGAAGGTTGGAGCAGCAGCCATTGGGCTTGGGGCTATGCAGAACAACATGGAGGAACCAATGTGCCCATGGAGCTGCTTCCTCAGCAGCGTCAAGAATTTGGGGAATCAAGAAGTTCCAGGGCAGAAACTATTGGCTCCAGCGACAATACAACTGAGTTACCGTGCAGGGCTCAGTGAACTGGCTGTGGCTGCTTCTTCCGAGCTTGTTCAGAGGGGCTCTCCTGGTGCTGGGCATGCATGTCTTTAAAGTTCTGAAGCCCTGCCCTGTGACCTTGACTATACTGCTGTCTTATGGGTGACCTTGTGGAAATGATTATACCCTCTCCATGCCTCAGTTTTCCCCATCTGTAAAGTGTGCATAATAATCCAACCTGTCAGGTTTTTGTGAGACTTCAGTGAGAAAACTCATGGAAAGAGCCCAGCAGAGTGCTAACCTCTGCTTAGTTATTCCTTCCTTTGCTTGATGACACAGTATGGTTTCCTGATTGTTGAGCTTTGCTCCCAAATCCTCAAATACTCCCTTCTGCCTGTCAGAGGCTTACAGTTTCCACATGATGCTCATAGATTGTTAGAGCCAGAAGGGAATTAGTTAGGATTTCATCATTTTTAACACCCAAGCAGCCCGGTAGCTATTTCCCCCTGGGATCTAATGTTTCAGAAGGCTATGTCTAAAACAGTGCATCTGTTAAGCAATAATTAATTTGTACTCATGCTTTTAAAAAACCAAAGGCATTCCACAAAAAGACCTTCTGACAGGCATGAATTAATCAGTTTTCCTACATTGAATGAATATAGTTTGAGTCTTAAAAAAAAAAAGAAAACTTGACATTTCAGTTTGCTTGAGTGGCCTCACTTTGGGTTCATGTACAATTTCTATTTGGCTTTTGTAACTGAATGTGCACACGCACTCTTCCTGTGAGAACCAGCGGGCCAGGGACCTGTGTACATGATTGGCTTCTGGCCACTTGAGCCACGTGAGGGGTGCCCACTGAGGCATGTGAACAGAGTGGGGGAGGGGAAAGTTCTTCAGTCGGAAGTTGAACTGTAGTTACTCAAGGAAGGTAGAAAGAGTGATGGAAGGCCATAATCCAACAAAGGCCCTCTGTTCTAGAACCTTCCATTCAATCTTCACAACAAGCCTGTGAGGTTGGCATGTTATTGTCATTTTACAGATGAGAAAACTGAGGCTTAATGGGGACGGGGGCGTCTACATTTGCAACAGCAAGGGCTGAAACAGGTCCACATTTGGTAGCTACATTTGTAGTGAGCTTAGCATAACATGTAGAGATGACAGATGTCAGATGTCAGATCACTAAGCTGTACACCTGAAGTTAATGTAAGAGCGCATGTCAACTATACTCAAATAAAAAAGAAATTAAAGAAAAGGAGGTCCACATTTGCACAGAGGTCCAAGTTAGCCACAGGGCTGGGTCTCCTGGCCCTGTGGCGGGTGTTCTTTCCACAGGCTAATGCGCTCCTGCTGATACTCTGGCCACCAGCCTAGCCTCCTTTGGCGCTTTCCCTCCTGCCTGGAATTCTTCCTCCCTCTCTCCCCCTTAATCTCTAGGCTCGGCCTTTCTTACCAGAGAACCTCTGGGGTCCAGACTGCTTCACAACAGAGGCACAGCCCAAGTAGAGGCCTTTGGAATTTGCCATAGCTACAAGCCCAACAGCTTCCCACTGTGGGTCGGGAAATAATTATTGTCAGTAATTAGAACTAAATTACTCTCGTGAAAACACACAGAACTGCAGAACCAGCACCGTGGCGTCTTAGATCCCTCTGTCCCAGTTGTCTTTCTCTCTCTCTCCTCTTGGCTAAGACTACTATGACCCCCAGAAGTTCCCCCTCCATTCCAGACTCCAGGCACGGGTCCCAGTCATCCCAACCTTAGACCTACTGTGTGTGAGGTGAGGAGGCTGGATTTCTGAGCTCCTGTCTCTCTAGATGGTGAAGCAGGAGGAAAGCTGGTAATAATAACAGCAGCCGCTCATGGCAGTCAGACAGAAGGGAACAAAATGCAGCTTCATGTGCAGTGGAACTCTAAGGGCTTACAGTCAATGGAGGCGTCCTGAAAGTTCACAGGCCTGAGTGAAGACAGGAGTGGAAGAAAGGAAGGGAGGAAGGAAGGAAGGAGGAAAGGAAGGAAGGGGGGAGGAAGAGAGGAAGGAGGGAAGGAAGGAAGGAGGGAAGTAAGAAGGGAAGGAAGGAAAGAAGGAAGGAAGGAGGGAAAGAAAGAAGGAGGGGGAGAAAGGAAGGGAGGAGGAAGGAAGAAGGGAGGGAAGGAAGGGAGAAAGGAGGGGTGAAGGAAGGAAGGAGGAAGGAAGGAGGGAGGAAGGAAGGAGGGAAGGAAAGGAGGAAGGAGGGGGGAAGGAAGGAAGGAGGGAAGGAAGTGGGGAGGAAGGGAGGAAGGAAGGAGGGAGGAACGAAAGAGGGGAGGAAGGAGGGGGGAAGCAAGGAACGAAGGAAGGAAGGAGGTGGGGAGGAAGGGAGGAAGGAATGAGGGAGGAAGGAAAGAGGGGAGGAAAGAGAGAAGGAAGGAGAGAAGGAAGGAGGGGGGAGAAAGGAAAGAGGGAAGGAAGGAAGGAGGGAAGGAAAGAATGGGGGAGGCAGGATGGAGGGGAGGAAGAGAGGAAGGAGGGAAAGAAGGAAGGAAGGAGGGAGGAAGGAAGGGCTTCTATGGCTTCCTTTCTGATTATGGCAGGACTACAAGGCAGTTTCAGAAAATTTAGAAAATAGGGAAAAGTACAAAGAAAGAAATAAAAATCATCCCAAATCCCAATATGCTGAGGTGGTTGGTATGCGTATTTGGAGTATTTTCTTGAGTTAGATTTTTGTCTTCTCTCTGCCTCTCTCTGTCTCTGTGTGTCTGTCTGTCTGTCTGTCTGTCTCTCTCTCTCTCTCACACACACACACACACACACACATGCAAGCACACGCACGCATGCATGCACAGAGGATAATTTGGTTCTTCCCTAGGCTCATCAGGAAGTACCAAGTGGCATATCAATTTGCTTCCGCCACCAGCATACGGAGGGTTGACTTGCACTTGCAATGACAGGGAACGAATGAGCATTTTCCCTCCCAGGGGTGGTCTTTAGGGCTGGAATTTTCGCCATGGAGAGAGGAGCCGTCCTCTGTAGAGGGAGCTGGGGAGACTGCCTGGAGGGAAGAAAGAACAGTGCTACCCATAATGTTTTCTGTACTGATTCTGTCGCTTTGAGTTCTCCGGCGACCTTACGGAGAGGAACCAATACTCACTAATGGCCCTAGAAGCCAGATTCCATTTGGTTCAGAAAGAGAATGCCTTCCGAAAGAATGTATTTTTTAAACCTGAAATTTAGGGAGTAAGTTCATGCTTGCTACCCTGATGTTCTCACTGGGTGACGTCATCCTGAGTGTGCAGGGCTGTGTGCAGCCTGTGTGCGGGGCTTCCTCTGACCTGTTACAGTGCACTTCCTCATGCCCTTCCTGGGCTTCCCCGGTCCTTCCCCAGGAGCCTGTCTCTGAAGGTCGGCTGGGCAAAGTTGGGACTGACACCCGTGGCCTCAGGAAAGAAGGGGCTCCTGGGAAGCCTGCTGGCTCCATTAAGTTCTCACAGGAACTCCCGGGGCTGACAGAAGATTTGTTGCTAGAGAGAAGGCCGAAGATGGATGATGGCTATCACTGCTTCTGCAAAACACAGGAATCTTATGTGTCCTTGGCTCCCCTTAAAAAGAGACTACAGGCCCCAAATGGAGTCACTAGTGTTAAGCCTTTGTCACCAAATGAACACTCAAGACCTAATTTAATTACAGTTTCAACCTGTTCCGTGAGTGACATCTTAAACGGGTCAATCTGGGCTCACCTGATCAGAACCAGTGAGGTCATCTGCCTGATAGACACCTGCCATCCCCTAAGGGAAGGTGACTTTGCCTGGAACAATCCAGTCTTTGCTAGTAATTTCCTTCCCCCACCCTCTCTTCCTTATAAAAGTCTTTCATTTTGTGCAGCTCTTTGGAGCTCTTTTCAGTTTGCTAGATGGGTTGCTGTCCAATTCACGAATGGTTGAATAAAGACAATAAGAACTTTAAATTTTACTCGGTTGAATTTTGTTTTTTAGCACTCCGCAATTAGGAGTAGGGGGACCTTGTAAAATTTACTTAACTGCTCTGTACCTCAGTTTCCACTTCTGTACAATCAGGGTGATAGGAGGGCCAACCTCAAAAGAGGAGTCTAAAGATTAAATGAGAAAATACTTCTCATGCATGAGACATAGTAAGTGCTCAAAAAATACTAGCTGCTAGATGATGTTTCTCTTCTGCCTCAGTAAATGAGACTAGTATAAACCATCATATGCCTATGATACTTTCATGGGAGCCACCAGGGAGGTTAGTAATTTTGGGTGCCCTCTTGGAACTCTGGCCCTTTCTCTCCCACCACAAAAACAGCCTCATTGTAGGCTATTTGGTGGCTTGCCCTCCAACCGCCCAACCCCCATTCATCCTGGAGATCATCCTAAGGGATGCCTTTCCTGCCCCTCCCACCCCCTTCAAGACCCTTGTAATAAGCTCTCATATGCCTTCATGCTCTCTGCATTCCTTCCCAACATGAAACAGCCACTAGGGAAATGGCTGAGCGATTACTTGATTAATATATCACTAGACCATAGAACCACTATAACAGGGACCACTTCTGTTTTTCTCACAATTGGTACCCATTGCTGGGCACAAGTAGGTACTGGAAAGAGAGTTTAATACGTGGTGTTGCAACTGTAAATGAGAGGAGTGTTCCTGTGAGGAAAGACTTGCCTCTTCTCTCTGTTGGAAAAGAGACTCCCTTGGACAGTGGTCCTTTAATTATTAGGAACTAATTTTGTTACATGCCTCAGTGTTCTCATGTTTAAGAATCTATGCCCCCCTGCCACATTTTCTTCCTGTTCTCCCACTTAAATAATACATACTGGACAGAGACCCAGCTCCAGAAGTAGGAACTAAATTCCCTTCCTTGGGCGAGAGAGAAATGTAACAGGAGATAGGAGCTGTCAGGGGGTAAGTCATGGATGGTCCACTTAATGAGAGTTTCTGCTGGCTCCCTGCTTTCACATTCCAGCTCCAGAGGAACCTGGGGCAGGGGTTTTCTCATCACGCTTGATACAGATGTTCTCTCCCTTCTGTTAACTGGAAGCTGAAGGTAATTACTACCAGAAGCACAGCTCCGCCAGGCACATTAGCCTGGTGGAGACTTCACTGGGCTGCAAATCGTGACTCTAATTAGGCAGTTGCTGATGCAGGGAGCTCAGAATCTAGTTTAAAGGCTTGCTTAGGCCTGGAACATCTTCCAAATGTAAGTGGTCTGAAAAGGTTTGGGAAGAGGAAAGAAGGGAGGGGGATGCAGACGGGTTGAGCAGGGAGTTTGTGTGGATGGAAAAAAAAAGGTTGACAGAGAGAGAGAGAAGACAGAAAGAAGACATAAGGAAGGGAGGAGACTTCCACCTTCACCCTTGATGACTAGAAAGGGCACCGAACTTCATTTTAGAAGGTTTGAGCACCAATCCTTGGTATAATAACTTTGGGAAACCGTTTGGCATTATCTACTAAAGCTAAACATACACCTGTCTGATCTATGATCGAAGCAATCTACTGCAAGGTTTCTATCTAAGAGAAATGAGTATCTATTCCCACCATGAGTCATGCACAAGAACATTCATGGAAGATCTATTCAGACTAGACCCAGTGGCACAACCTTGATGTCCATCAACAGGAGAATGAAGAGATACTTTGAGGTGTTTCCTACAGTGGGGTACCACACAGCGAGTTTAAACAGAACACAAAGCAACTACTAACAATTGCAAACCCCAGGGGATTTTGTTGAGCAAAATAAGGCAGGTCCAGAAAAGGTACATTGTGTAAAATTTTGTTTTTATCACGTTCAGCAACAGGCAAAACTAGACTTTGGAAATAGAAGAATAAGGATAGCAGGGCACCTAGATGGCTCATTCGGGTAAGTGTCTTACTTATGATTTTGGCTCAGGTCATGATTTCCCGGTTCATGAGACTGAGCCTCGCCTCAGGCTCTGTGATGATAGTGTGCAGTTTGCTTTGGATTCTGTGTCTCCCTCTCTCTCTCTCTCTGCCCTTCCCCTGCTTGTTCTCTCTCTCTAATAAATAAATAAATAAACAAACTTTTTTATTAAAACTTTTCTTAAATGTTTTTATTTATTTTTGAGAGAGAGAGAGACAGAGCAGGAGCAGGAGAGGGACAGAGAGAGGAGACACAGAATCCAAAGCAGCCTCCAGGCTCTGAGCTGTCAGCACAGAGCCTGACATGGGGCTCAAACTCACAAACTGAGAGATCATGACCTGAGCCGAAGTCTATGCTTAATTGACTGAGCCACCCAGGCGCCCCAATAAACAAACTTTTTAAAAAAAAGAGTAAGAGTTGCTTCTTATGAGGGGAGAACTTACTAGGGAGGAGCACAAGGGAGTTCCCAGAGGGCTGTAAATGTTGTATATTTTGACCTGGGTGTGGCTACACAGATGTAAAAACTATGTAAAAAGTAAGCCTACTATATGCCAAACATTGGTGTCCTTTATGTAAATTGTAGCTCAATGAAAAGCTTTCTAAAAGGAGAACACCAAAGCAATGGGTGAAGAATGCTGTCTTGTGGTTCAAACTTGCCTCTCTTTGACTGAATGAGGAAGAAAATCTTTTACACGCTTATCTATCTTAAGCATTTATTTGGTGAATTGCCTGTGCCTGTTCAAGACCTGGTCCCAACAGGAATCTGGGTTCTTATCTCCCTAACTTGAACAGCCTTGTTAAACAGCAGTGCCTCTGAATCCTTGTCTAGTTGTTTGTTGCAAATCCTTCCTCCCTGTTCATTTTCTGTCCTCAGCTTTTTTTTTTCCAATGATGGTTTTTACGTAGAGAGTTTAAAGTTTTAAGTAATGTGATCTATCATTCTTTTCTCTTGGCTCTTCCTTTCATTGCCTGTTTTTGTGTTCTTCCCAAGCTTCTTACTTAAAATATTTTTTCTTAATGTTTATTTACTTTTGAGAAAGAGAGAGAGAGAGACAGAGAGAGATAGAATGTGAGCGTGGGAGAGAGGGAGACAAGATTCCGAAGCAGGCTGAAGGCTCTGAGCTGTCAGCACAGAGCCTGATGTGGGGCTCGAACTCACAAACCACAAGATTTGATTGAGTTGGATGCTCAACCAACGGGGCCACCCAGGTGTCCCCCAAGCTTCTTACTTTTGAGAAGCTGATGAAGCCAAGGTAGCTAGAGCCGCAGAGGGAGTAAAGGGACACCAGCAAAACTGGGGTGAGACAGGTAGTGAGGGGATCAGATAACACACGTTTTTTTGACTTCAGAATGTATACCAACTGCAATGGATCATCAAGAAGGGAAGTCAGCAGAGCAGGAATGCAAATTAATTTGTGTGTGATGAAGGTCACTTTGGCAGCCGGGTAGGGGATGGATGGGAGGCATGTGAAACCAGAAGAGCTGTGGTGACTATGGTAGTGGTCCTGGGGAGAGTGGCACAGAGATGGAGAGATGGGGACGCGTCAGAGACGTGCATTAGAACTCAGTTCCGTGGGATGCAATCTGGCGGGTGAGGAGGGAGGCAGGTCTTGGTGAAGAAGCCCAGGCTAACCAAAGACAGATGAACGCTCACCCATATGTGTTTCCCTGGATTTCTGATTTCTGGGTGTGTGTATTTGCTTATTTGTGCTCTTATCTCTTTGTCAGCACAGAATGAGTTTTTAGTGGTTCAGTGGAGGCTGCCATTTGTACGCCCCCACCCAAAAGTGAATCTCTCCATTGCAGAGTCCTGGGTAACCTCTCACTGCCTTGTCGATTTGTGAGGTCTCCCTTCCTGGTGAGGAACCAGTCCTATTTCTCAACCTCCTCGAACAGTGCTTCTTCTCCCTCTTCCTCCTCCTCCTCCTCCTTCCCCCCTTCTTTTTCTTCTTCTTCTTCTTCTTTTTCTTCTTCTTCTTCTTCTCCTTCTCTAATGTTTATTTACTTTGGGAGAGAGAAAGTGCACACAAGCAGGAGAGGGGCAAAGAGAAAGTGGGACAGAGGATCTGAACTGGGCTCTGGGCTCTGCCCTGACAGCAGAGAGTCTGATGCGGGGCTTGAACTCAGGAACCACAAAATCACAACCTGAGCCGAAGTTGGATGCTTAACCCACTGAACCACCCAGGTGCCCCTCTTCTTTTGCTTTTATCACACAATTCTGATGTTTGTTTTGATTCATTTGTGTTCTTTTGGAGGAAAATTCTCTCTTTGATTACTCTTTTTAGAAAGTTCACAGCTGTTTTCTCATTAATCTGTTTTGTTTGTATTATTATCACTCCCCCCCCCCCAGGTGAACTTAAGAATCCAATAATTAATTTCCAAACAAATTCCATTAGGAATGTAACTGGAATTTTATTAAGCCCATAAATTAATTTCAGAAGCATTAATGTATGAATTTCTCATACACAAATATTTTTGCCTATATGTTAAAAATGTTTATTGTTATTTTTCAGCAAATCTGGGGGCATACACTGCAGATCTTACTTATTCTTCAAAACGTTTTTCCCCCCTCAGAATTATATGTTTTGGATACCACTGTAAAGTCATTTTTTGGGGTCATTTTTCATGGATTATTATTGATACATATAGGAAATATACAGACTTAAAAAATATCTTCTGTGAAGTTACTTTATAAAACTAACTTAAGGGGCCCCTGGGTGGCTCAGTCAGTTAAGCACCCGGCTCTTCACTTCAGCTGAGGTCATGATCTCATGGTTCGTGAGTTCAAGCCCCACATCGAGCTCCATGCTGACAGTGGGGAGCCTGCGTGGGATTGTCTCTCTCTCCCTCTGTCTCTTCCCCTCCTCCACTCGTGCCCTCTTTCTCTCTCAAAATAAATAAATAAACTTAAAAAAACACTAACTTAAAAGATATGTTTTAAACATAGGTTCTCCGGAGTTTTATAAAGGTACCATTGCATTATGCTACAAAGTGATAATTTCGTTATCTTTTCAACAAGCATATCTCCTCCTGTTTTATGCTAATTGAATTGCTGAGAATTTTCGGAAAATGCTAAACTGTAATAATGACGAGTATCTTCTTTACTTGCTTCTGCCACTGGTTTTAATAAGAATTCTCTTTAGTTTTCCACTCTTAAGGGTAATGTTGATAGTTAGCTTAAGATATAAAGTCTTACTATGTTAAAAAAAAAAAACTTCTCTTTCTCATTTCTTCCCAAAACAAATTTGGGGATTATTGAATGTATTTGAATGTCATTGAGCACTTTTTCTTCCTCTATTAAAATGATTATTCCTGTTTCTCCTTAAATATATTCATATGGGATGTTGCATTAATAGATCTTATAATAATTATCTTTGCATTTCTTAGATAATTCCTACCTGGCCATTGTGAATAATTATCTTAATTCTGCCACTGGTTTGGTCCAATAATGTATTATTTAGGATTTTACATGACTTCCCAATTTTACTACAGTTTTTATCCTCACTTCTTGCGTTTCGGAATCAGGGTTATGTTGGCTTTACAAAATGAAAAATGTATTCATATTTTTCTAAGCCTGGAACAATTTTAATAGCATAGGGATTTTAGTCCCCCGAAAGTTTGAAAGTACTAAATCTCAGAACTGTCTGGTATAGGAGTTTTTGCAAAGTAATTCTTTGATGAATTTTTTAGTCTTCTCCAGTAATTTGTCTGTTCAAATTTTCTACCTTTTCATGAGTGAAATTTTAAAGTGTCTGTTTCCCCAGAATCTTTCCATTTCAATGAGATTCTGAAGTTTAAGTTTTTTATAGTCTTTCACTATTTTATTTTTTTCCTCCTCATCAGTAGCAAGATTTCTTTCCTCATGTAATTATTCTTCCTGATTTAATATGTCAGAGGTATCCACTTTACTAATCTTTGAAAGAATTATTATTTTACCTTTAAAAAACAATAAAATATATCCTACACACAAAAAAAAACTACATTTAAATAGAGATACACTTAAGTGCTAAAACTAAAATAAACATTTTATTCTAGTTTTGAGGTAAATAGAGATAATACCGGTTACCCAGATTCATGCACTCCAAATGGCCCTTTCCTCCCTTGCTGAGAAGTAACCACATCCTGAAATAGCATATGAGTCAGTGGCATATTTGTAACATAGGTACTTTTTCTAAATAAGATCTAATTTAGTTTTGCCATTTTTGAACTTTTTGTGAGATGACCCATGCCATATGATTTTTTGTTCAGTTGCAAGTTTTTGAAGTTTGCTGTAGTTTATGCATGTAGTGGGGCTGATCCTTTTTCACTGCAGTATGGTATTCCCACAAATGAATTATAATACAGTTCCTCCATCCTGTTTTGAAAGGACTTCTAGATGAAGTGTTTTATTATTTTTTAAATTTTTTACTTATTTATTTTTTTGAGAGAGAGAGAGAGAGAGAGGGAGAGAGAGAGAGAGAGAGTATGTGAGCAGGAGAGAGGCAGAGAGAGAGGGAGAGAGAGAATTCCCAAGCAGGCTCCATGCTCCGTGCGGAGCCCAACATAGAGCTCGGTCGTACAACCCTGGGATTGTGACCTGAGCTGAAATCAAGAGTTGGGAGCTCAACTGACTGAGCCACCTAGGTGCCCCCAGATAAAGTGTTTTTTATGACAACTTCTGCTGCCATGAATATTCCTGCACATATTTTCTAGTACCCCTGTGTCCTTTCTCAGATATATAAGAAGGAGAGAAATTTCCAGATCATAGGATATTTGGAGTTTAACCTTACTAGGTTATATTCTTTTCTGATGGGGTTGAGCAAGTTCACGCAGACACTGGAAATGCTTTGGAACACCCCACACCCTCACCACACTTAGCATTGCCAGGCTTTTTAATTTTTGCCAAACTGTGGGTATGAAATAGTATTCTAGTCAGTGTGAAATCCCAGTGGCATTTTAAAGATAAAGTTGTGCGATTATTGGGAACAGGTAATTTATACGCATGGTTCAAAGACAAAGTCTTGTTTTCAACTTTGTTCTCACTATATATAGTCCCCATTATCCTGAGTCAGAGTTAACCATTTGTTAGTTTCCATAACTTCCAGACCTTCTTTATGCAAATGCACACAGATACGATTATATATTTTTATTTTATTCTTTTTATACACAAAGTGTCGCATATGTTTTTTTCAAAGTGTAGCATGTTATATACACTCTTATCTACTTTGCTCTTTTCACTTAACAGTGTGACTTGTAGATCTTTGCAAATCAGTAGGTAGATAGCTTCGTTTTTCTTTTCTTTCTTTTCTTTTTTCTTTTGAGCAGGATAGCAAATTCTATTGTATGGATTCACCACATTCTATTTAACCAGTCCACTACTGAGAGGTATTTCATTGTTTCCAGTCTTTAGCAATCATAAACAAGGCTACAATAACTTACCATTTGTAGAAGTCATTTCCCCAAGTTGGGACTGCAGGGCCAAATGGTCTGTCTAGGCATTTGAATTTTTTCCATACAAACTTGACCATCAATACTTCTATTTTGTTAAACAAAACCCATTAATATTTCGATGGGGATTATGTGAAAGCTCTAAACTGTATAAGAAGAATTAAAGTCTTTATGACATTGAATTTACATATCCCAAAACACAGTAATTCTGTTTGTTTCCACAAGTCTTTTCTAAACGTACATTTTGAATACTTTTTGTTATTCTATTTTCTAGGTAGTTCATCTTTTTTATTGTGATTGTATATGGGGTCTGCTCTTGATTGCTGATGGGTGTTGAAGGATACAAAGAGCTTGTTGGATGAGTATATGACAGATATGTTAATTTTCTGTTACGTATGTTAACTCCAAGAAGCAGATGCCAAGATGGGAGTTAGACATGCCAGAGACTGATTAACAGAAATGCTCTGAGAGTGAGGGAGGCTGGGAGATGTAGGTGTGACACTGAGTGAGGAGAGAAAGGCTGGGTGGAAGCATGTCAGAGTGTAGTCCAGTTCTGAGGAAAGTTCAGCAAGGCCACTGGAGGTGGTGGTGGTGGGGGGTGGTCCTGAAGCCAAGGTCGCCTGTTAGGGGAGCCATTCATCTTCCCTGAAACGCTCAGCCCTGGTGAGAGCAGCCAGTGGGCAACATGTTCTCTGTAGGCATGTGGTGATGGATTTCAAGCAGTGCGGCTAGCTGGTCAATTAGGCACCCTGAGGTCTGAGAGCACATCATTTGGCTACCACAGTCCACCCCTGGCATTGCACTTCTCCACATGGACTTGGGAGCAGCTCTGCCATGGTTCCTGTGGGTCTTTCCTCCTGAGGGAAAACACAGCAGATAGAAGGGAGTGGAGCCCTTGTCACCGTAGTGATCTTAGGGCTGTAAGTACACTCATCTGCTCCCTTCTCCATCCATTCTGGATTCCCTCCACTCCCCTCAGCAAGTTGGTGGCTCTTCTGGTAGTATGCCCCAAACCCTCATTGACAAGAACATGAACTCTTCATAATTGTATCCTTCTTGGTCAGTTATAGTGGTGCCCGCATTCCACACTATTCCACCCTGACCTCCTGCGTAAAAACCCTACCTCCTCATGCTGATTGAGATCCATTACCCCTGCCAGTGACAATTCTCCTCACCCCTGGTCCCTTGTCCCAGGAGTCCCAAGTATGGTGAGAGCCACATGTTGTAGCTCAATGGAACCCTTGCTATGTTTCCTGCCAAGGTTCCTCCTTGGGAGATAAGACCTTCAAACCCTGCAGAGTCCGGAGAGAATGGGAGGCACAGAATACCCCAGCAGGTCATTGGGAGCGTCCATAAACACAGCCGCTCCTACTTCTACCCCTTCATCCATTCTGGGCCCATCCTTCTATTTGGGGATCTAGTATCATGCAAAGCTTTCTAATTTAACACATACATTGCATCCTGAAGAATGGTACCCCATTGTCTTCAGTGTTACCCTAAATCTGGCATTCCATGTAAGCTTTAGAAGGCCACTGCAGTGTCCCATGAGGAAGACTGCCTCTGGGTGGTTCAGTATGTGAGCCCACCAGTGGAACCCATGAGTATGGGCCCACCAACACCTCTGTTACCTTGATGTGGTCACCCCAGCCTGATGTCATTCCATGCAGGATTCTATTCCTATGGATCAGGTATTCCAGAAGCCTCCATCTCCTAGGAATGGTCCTGTCTTTGTATGCCAGCCCTCAGCACAAATGAGATGCATTCCAGTGCCCAGCAGCTGGGTCTGTAGTTATATGTTCAGAGTCGATGATGCAGTCACAGATCTGAGAGGTGCCCACTCATGACCACCATATTGAGCTACCTTCCTGCACTTTCTTCTTATTTTCAGTTTTTTTACTTGATTTTTTCCCCTGGATTACAATAACATAATCTGAAACTAATGATTGTTTTACTTCTCCCATTTTTCATTGCTTTTTGTTAAATTGTGGCATCTGAAACATCCAGTGCAGTGTAAAGTAAAAGTGATGATTATGAGCAGACTGGTCTTGTTTCTAACTTTTGCCAGCCCAAACACCCTCTGTTTACCCTTTCCAAGTTTTAAACTCCCAGTCTCCTTCTAGGGTAAGATCATTAAAGGGAAATTGGGGCAGCTGCCCAGTCCTTCATGTCTAGGATGGATACCAGTCATTTAAAAGCTAGAAATTCCAATAGGACTCAGAGGCACACATGGAAAAAAGCTGTTGCACAGTATAAACGCAGCAAATATTTCTCCTCTCCCAAATGCCTCAAAGTCTGATAGAGATGCTGTTTTCTCTATCATGGATTATTTGCTACAGACACAGATGCCTAGGAAAAGCTGTGCTGTGGAAGAGGCTGTAGCAATCTGCATCTTGAATCCACCATAGTGCTAAGAGCCCATGAGTTCCAGAAACTTCCCTTGTTGCTGTAGACCGGTGGTTCTCAGGCTTCGGTATGCATCCGAATCTGCTGCTGGGCTTGTTAAAACCCAGATTGCTGGCCCTACCTACTACTACTGGAGATTCTGATTCAGAAGTTCAAGCGTGCAGCCCAAGAATTTACATTTCTAGCAGACTTCCAGGCCAGGCTGATTCTGCTGGTCTCGTAGCCCCATGTAGAGCACATCTACTGGTGACCCACACCTGCTGAGAACAGAAGGTCAGTGCCTCTGCTTACCAGGCCGTCTGAACAGCAGACATTATCCTTGAAGAGGTCCTTGTGGTCCCTTGGCTTTTACTTATGACCCAATGTAAGGAAGGTAGCTTAGTATGGCAGTCTCGGATGGGTGCCCCTCAGATCTCTGACTGTGTCGCTGACTTTGATAATGTGCCTATTATCAAAGCCCAGCTGCTGGGCTCTGGAATTCGTCTCCTTATCTGTGCTGCCTTTATAGAAAGAGCCACTTGCCTGCAGATAAAGGTACCATCAGCTGAATTCACCAGCCAACATCAAAGAACACGTGCTCTAAGGCTTGAAGGCCCAGGTCTCATCAGTCAGAAGCTGGCCTTATACAAGCCTCTAATGAACTGCCAGGTCAGAATGCCCTGCTCAGACAGTAAAGTTCAGTGTCCAATGTCACATGTTCTGGTTGCACCAGAAGCCTCTAGGGCATGTCTTTATACTTTAATCTGACAACTCTGTCCTATATTGTGAGGGGTTAGTTGAGTTTTGTAGGTGGTGATTCCTACATATTTGATTTATTGCTATCATACCTTTTCTGTACACCTCTTCCTCCTTTGGATTCATTGTGCTCTTCCCCCATTTCCACGTTTCCCTTCTAATAATCTGGAAAATTCTGTGTTCTGTTTCAATTCTGGAGTGATTACTCTAGAACTTTTAACATACTTACAACAAAGTCAGAAGTTCATCAGTATCATTATTCTCCTTCTGAACAATGCATTCTAACCCCTCCCCACCCTCTTCTCTTGAGGTTTGTTTGCTTGCTAGCCACCACATTAGTCTACCTTCTTTTAAAGTCTAACATTGAGACATTGTTTTTGTTTAATCAGTGTTTGTTTCGATGTGTACATTTACGCATATGCTGTGAGATGTTTTACTCCTTCCTAAAATGAACCCTCTAAAGTCATTCTTTATAAGAAGTTTAGCAAGAGTCTATGCATAAAAGATTGTTTGTTTTTTTCCATGAAAATGTCTTAATTGTGCCAGATTGTTTGTTTTTTTTCCATGAAAATGTCTTCATTGTGCCATAGTGTTGACATGATATTTTTACTGGGTATACATCCTAAGTCAACAGTAATTTTCTGTCCTAAATTTGAAAATGTTATTCCACCCCTATCAGCCCTATCAGGGTTCCATTTTTTTTTTTTGCTGGGAGATGTCAGCTGACATCTTAATTGTTTTCTGTACAATTTATTATTTTTCTCCATCAGCCTTTAAGATATTTTTCTTCTAGGAGCGCCTGAGTGGCTCAGTCAGTTAAGCGTCCGACTTCAGCTCAGGTCATGATCTCATGGTTCGGGAGTTTGATCCCCGCATCGGGCTCTGCGCTGACAGCTCAGAGCCTGGAGCCTGCTTCAGATTCTGTGTCTCCCTCTCTCTGACCCACCCCCATTCATGCTCTGTCTCTCTCTCTGTCTCAAAAATAAATAAAAATATTTTTAAAAATTGAAAAAAAAGATATTTTCCTTATGCCATGTTGTGCAGTTTGGTTGTGACCAGTTTAGGTTGTAAGTTTTATTATTATTTTTCATCCTGCTCATGTTTCGCTGGGGTTTTCAAGCCTGAAGCAATGCGATTTTGCGTGTATTCAGCAAAGTTTCAGCCACTGCCTTGTCAAATGTTGTATCTTCCCCTCTGTCTTTATTATCTCCCCATGGAACTCTGATTAGACACATAATAAACTTTCTCCCTTTCCTCTATTCTTATAACCTCTTTTTCACACTTTTTTCTTTTTGTCCCTCCGTGCTACATTTTCCATAATTTTACATAATTTCTTCAGCTCTATCTTTATTTACTAGCCATCTGTTCAGATGTGTTAATCTGCTCTTTAACTTGTGGGAGTCTATACTTGTTATTATTATATAGACATTTCTTTCTAGAAGCTCTTTTTGGTACTTTTTCAAGTCCGCGTGGGTATTAGTGGTAGCGATCTTACCTTCCTGTATCATACTTTCAGTAACTTGGTTTCGTTTGGTTTGATATTCATAACATTTTTAGTTAGCCCCCCACCCCCAATGGGATGATATCTGTGTAGAACTAATCAATATTTTTTGTACTGTGGGAAATTATAAATAGTATAAAATTGGAGTGTGTAGTTCGGTGGCATGAAGCACATTCACATTGTTGGGTGACCATCACCCCCATCCAGCTCTAGAACTTGCTCATCATTCCCAAACTGAAACTCTGCACCCGTTAAACAATAACTTCCCCCTCCCTCTTGCCCCCTCTCCCTGGTCCTTGGCAACCACGGTTCTACTCTATGAATTTGACTACTCTAGTACCTATGTAAGTGGAATCATACAATATTTGCCCTTTTGTGTCTGGTTTATTTTCCTTAGCATAATGTCTTCAAGATCTATTCATGTGAGGCTTCTATCAGAATTTCATTCCTTTTTAAGGCTGAATAATATTCCATCATATGTATATACCACATTTTATTTATCCATTCATCTCGTCATGAACATTTGTGTGGTTTTCCACCTTTGGCTATTGTGAATAATGCTGCTATGAACATTGTTACAAAAATATATATGTTCAGGTCTCTCTTTCAATTCTTTTGGGCGTAATATTCAGAAGTGGAATTGAGGGATCATATGGTAATTTTATGTTTTATTGTTTGAGGAATCACTGTATTGTTTTCCGAAGCGACTATACCATTTTATATTCTCATCAGCAATGCACAAGCATTCCAATTTCTCCACATGCTCACCAACACTTGTTATTTTCTGATGTTTGTTTATTTGTTTAGTATCTGACCTAATGGGTATGAAGTGATATTTCATTGTGGTTTTGATTTGCACTTTTTTTCTTTTTTTTTTTTAACGTTTATTCATTTTCGAGACAGAGAGAGACAGAGCATGAATGGGGGAAGGTCAGAGAGAGAGGGAGACACAGAATCTGAAACAGGATCCAGGATCTGAGCTATCAGCACAGAGCCTGACGCGGGGCTCGAACCCACGGACCGCGAGATCATGACCTGAGCCAAAGTCAGACGCCCAACCGACTGAGCCACCCAGGTGCCCCATTGATTTGCATTTTCTTAATGAAGAAATGATGTTGAGCATATTTTTATGTGTTTATTGACCATCCACATATCTTCTTTGGAGAAATGGCTATTCAAGTCCTTTGCCACCTTTTGATTTGTTGTTGTTGAGCTGCAGGAGTTCTTTATATATAGTGGATATTAATCCTTTATCAGATATATGATTTGTAAATATTTTCTCCCATTCTGTGGGTTCCTTTTTACTCTGTCAATAGCATCCTTTATTTATAAAAAATTTATTTTTTTTTAATTTTTTTTTTCAACGTTTATTTATTTTTGGGACAGAGAGAGACAGAGCATGAGCGGGGGAGGGGCAGAGAGAGAGGGAGACACAGAATCGGAAACTGGCTCCAGGCTCTGAGCCATCAGCCCAGAGCCTGACGCGGGGCTCGAACTCCCGGACTGCGAGATCGTGACCTGGCTGAAGTCGGACGCTTAACCGACTGCGCCACCCAGGCGCCCCTATAAAAATTTTTTTAATGTTTATTTATTTTTGAGAAAGAGAGCGTGCAAGCTGGGGAGGGGTAGAGAGAGGGAGACACAGAATCTGAAGCAGGCTCCAGGCTCTGAGCTGTCAGCACGGAGCCCAACGGAGGGCTCGAACTCACAAACCATGAGATCATGACCTGAGCTGAAGTCGGACGTTTAACCAACTGAGCCACCCAGGTGCCCCACTAGCATCCTTTAATGTACAAAAGTTTTAAATTTTGATGAAGTCCATTTCACCAGTTTTTCCTTCTGTTGCCTGTACTTTTGATGTCATTGCCAAACCAGTGTCACAAGGTTGCCCCCCTACGGTTTCTTCTAAGAGTTTTCGAGTTTTAGCTTTTACATTTTAAATCTTTGACCCATTTTGAGTTAGTTTTCATATATGGTGTAATGTAGGGTCCAACCTCATTATTTTGCATGTGGATATCCAGTTTTCCCAGCGGCATTTATTGAAAAGACTGTATTTTCCCCATTGAATGATCTCAACACCCTTGAGGAAAATCATTGTCACATCTTTGCAAGCGTTTATCTCTGGGTTCTCCATACCATTGGTCTATGTCTGCCATTATGCCAGTACCACACTCTTTTGATTACTGTAGCTTTGCATTAAGTTTTGAAATCAGGACATGTAAATAAATCCTCCAACTTTGTTCTTTCTTCTCAGGATTCTTTTGGCTGTTCAGAGTTTCCATGTGAATTTGAGGAAGGAATTTTTCTATTTTTGCAAAAAAAAAAAGCCATTGGCATTTTGATAGGGATTACATTGAACTATAGATCACTTTGACTTTATTTTAAATAAATTACATATATGATTATATATTCCTGTATCTTCAGTCATTGTGGGTATGGTTAGTTGTTTCTGCTGCCTTGCATTATGATGCCTAATTCCCACATAAGTCCTGTGATTTATGATTATGAGATGATGTTTTGAGAAGTGTTATCAGTGGGAATTTTGGGTGTGTGAATTCCAGAGAGGAATACATTTGCTATTGCCAGTGGCTTAGGGAAAATTATCATTCCAGAACACTTTATAATTTTATTTTATTTTTGAGGACAATGGTCTAGGTAGTTAAAACTCATGCAAGTGTAAACTTGGCATTAAGGATTCATGGGATTAAATCTTGAATCTTTTTTTAAAATAATTTTTTAATGTTGTATTATTGATTTGAGAGAGAGAGAGAGAGAGAGCGAGCAGGGGATGGGCAGAGAGAGAGGGAGACACAGAATCAGAATCTGAAGTAGGCTCCAGGCTCTGAGCTGTCAGTGCAGAGCCCAATGTGGGGCTTGAACTCATGAGCTGTGAGATCATGACCTGGACTGAAGTCGGGCGCTTAACCAAGAAACCTACCCAGGCACCCTTTTGTTTTGTTGTTTTTCATTATTGGTTTTCACAGAAACCTGAGCCAGTATGGACCAGAATCCATATTGTTTATCTCTGAAGGTGTGTGTGTGTGTGTGTGTGTGTGCGCGCGTGTGTGTCTCTGTGTCTGTGTGTAATTTTAATTCGCTGAGGATGGTGTTGCCCTTAGAGGGGTTGGCTTTATGCAAGGGTCTCCCAACTGTGTATCTCAGGTTTTGTCCTTTGATTATGTGTCTTGTCCCCATGATACATGGAATCCTTTAGAACCTACGGTCTAGGTCAGCAGCAGATGACCTAAGTCCTGAGGGCAAATGGTGCTACGAGGCTCACTTATCTCTTTGTATCTGTTCTTTTTATTTTGTTTTTGGCCTTTTATGATTTCTCTTGCTTCCTCTCCAGCTGAATGATGTATTCAAAAGCTCAAGCCCCATATTTCATCCAGCATTTTGTATGTTGTTCTGAGATGTCTCCCTGGACTTCTGTTGTCATAGTCTTAGTGTTGGAAAGTCCAGGAATTCCTTCCAGAGTTTAATTAAGAATTCCATTTTACTTACTTGTACTTCACAAATATCTGCCTTCAACATTATCATTTTCTCCTTTCCTGATGTTATTTTAGTTCGTTTTAAAAATTAAATCCTTAGTTACTCTAATTACATGATTTTCTATTTAATAATGACAGCTTTTAAAGGGCTTGACTTTAGGTAAAGGGTAACCTTTTCCATTGGGTTTGATAAATATTGTTCTCATTTTTGCTATTTTCTAGATAGCATGTAATTATAATTTTTATTTCCTCTTTGAACCAATCCTTATTTAATAGAATGTTGTTTAATTTCCAAGAGGTTTTCTCACATTGTTTTGATTACACTTTGTGATTACACTAGCTTTAATGCAATGTTGCCAGAGAATATGGCCTCTACAATTTCTACCGTATAATTAAATTCTGTAAACACCACATGAATGCTTACAAAAGTATATTTTCTGTTTGATGTTAATATAATTGCATATATATTTTATTAATTTTATCACACTGTGTAAATTATTAAATCTTCTCCATCATGCTTTTCCTTTCACATCCACATCTTCTTCTGTCAAGGGCTGAGAGAGGTGCATTGAAGTCTTTCACAAGAGCTGTGTATTTGTAAATTTCTCATCTAATACAGAAAAGCTTCTTCATATTTTTGCCTTATTTTTTGACCTTTGAAATGTATGATTCTTTTATCTTAACTCTGGAATTAATATTTTATCAATTTAAGGTGACCTTTTTGAAATGATTTGTGCTTTGAATTATTTTTCTGATCCTATTATTGTCATAAATCTTGAAAGACTTTTGTTTACATGGGCTCAAGACTTCCTTTTTTTTTTCTTTGAGATGTAGTTTACATACCATACAATTTACCCATTTAAAGTGCACCGTTTGGTTGTTGTTGTCTATTTACAGAGTCATACAATCATTTTCATAATCTATTTTAGAATATATTCATTAACCCAAAAAAGAAGCCCCACACCCATTAGCAGTTACATTCCCGTCCACCCCCACCTTGCACCCTAACCCTAGACAACCACTTATCTATATTTGTCTCTATAGAGGTACCTGTTCTGAACATTTCATGTAAATTGAATTATATAGTATGTGGTCTTGGGACTGATTTCTTTCTTTCACTTAGCACAGTGTTTTCAAGATTCGTCCATGTAGTAGAATATATCAACACTTCATTGCTTTTTATTGCTGAATAATATTCCATTATATGGATACCAAATCTTACTTATCCATTCATTGTTGGACATTTGAGTTGTTTTTACTTTTTTTACTATTATGAATAACGCTGCTATGAATATTTGTGTACAGATTTTTGCATGAACATATGATTTCACTTCTCACCATGTATACCTATGTAACCATGCACCCCTCCCACATGGATTCAATCAAGAAGTTTTGCTTTGTGCTACCACAGATATGTGCTTCCTTTCCTTGCATTCTTGGTTACTGTTTATTGAAACAACATCAACTTTTATTACGTTACTTACCGTTAGTCCTATCTTTCTCTGGGTCATTTCCATTTCACAAAGGTTAAACACATGAGACCTTAAACATCCAAGAATATATTTTATGTGTTTGGTTTTTTTAATGCTTATTGTTTTTATTTTTGAGAGAGAGACAGAGTGCAAGCCGGGGAGGGGCAGAGAGAGGGAGATACAGAATCTGAAGCAGGCTCTAGGTTCCAAGATGACAGCATAGAGCCCAATGCAGGGCTCGAACTCACAGACAGTGAGATTGTGACCTGAGCTGAAGTCGGACACTTAACTGACTGAGCCACCCAAGTGCCCCTACTTTATATTAATTTTAAATTATAATTTAGTAGAATGTAAAATATAAGTTCAAAATTCCCATCATACACTAACACTTGAATATGTCCTGACTTCTCTTAGTATTTGATGCTATTTAAAAATTCTGATGTAGGGGCGCCTGGGTGGCGCAGTCGGTTAAGCGTCCGACTTCAGCCAGGTCACGATCTCGCGGTCCGTGAGTTCGAGCCCCGCGTCAGGCTCTGGGCTGATGGCTCAGAGCCTGGAGCCTGTTTCCGATTCTGTGTCTCCCTCTCTCTCTGCCCCTCCCCCGTTCATGCTCTGTCTCTCTCTGTCCCCCAAAAAATAAAAAAAAAAATAAACGTTGAAATAAAAATTCTGATGTAAGCAATAGTAACAAACACATATCACTTCTGATGTGCCAGATTATTCTAAGTACACAATGTGTATCCATTTATTCATTGCTCCTTAAAAGCCCCATAAAAGTGGGTATTATTATTATTGGCCCTCTTTCTAGAAAAGGAAACTGAGGCATAGAGAAGTTAGGTTGCTAGTAATTGGCTTAGCTTTATTTGACTCTAGTGAGGGGCTAGACCATGACTGCTGCCCTAAAAGCATGTGCGCGCGCGCACACACACACACACACACGCATACACTCCACACTCTATTATTTCCATTTCTGTGGAAAACCCTGAACCATTCATAACTTCTCCAAATATTTCCATTCCTCTGT
This sequence comes from Prionailurus bengalensis, assembly GCF_016509475.1. Classification (NCBI taxonomy): domain Eukaryota; kingdom Metazoa; phylum Chordata; class Mammalia; order Carnivora; family Felidae; genus Prionailurus; species Prionailurus bengalensis. Next base: position 128,904,326 of record NC_057358.1, read on the forward strand.
ATCTTTTAAAATATCATTTGGGATATCTGTTGTCCCTCTTGCATTAGTCAAGAATTCTTATGTTAATGCTGCATCACAGTCCACCCCCAAGTGCAATGGTTATGTTAATGCTGCACCCAAGCGCAATGGGCGTTTAATAATCGTGCATTTCTCACTCAAGTGCTCTCAGATCAGCTGGGATGGCTCCTCTTGGTCTGCATATCTGAGTGTTAGTCAGGTCAGCTTTGTTCCACATCCTCCTTCTTGGGACATGGTTAAGACATGTCCTCTCTAGAGCGATGCAGTTCAGAGAACAAGAGGAAGATCCAAACAGGCAGACCTATTTTAAATCTTGACATGTCGGGGCACCTGGGAGGCTCAGTCGGTTAAGCGTCTGACTTTGGTTCAGGTCATGATCTCACTGTTTGTGAGTTTGAGCCCTACATCCAGCTCTATGCTGTCAGCACAGGGCCTATTTGAGATTCTCTGTCTCTTTCCTTCCTTCTCTCTCTCTCTCTCTCTGCCCCTCCCCTGCTCGAGTCTCAAAAATTCTCTGTCTCAAAAATAAATAAATAAACATTAAAAAAAATCCTGACCATGTCACATGTGCTGATACTCCATCGAGCAAGGTTAAGTCAAGGCATGGGGGGCCTTGAAGCCATTGATGCCATGGTAAAGTTGTGGATGCATAATTGCTGCAAGGGAATGAAGCATTGGGCTGGTGATTTCATCTGTCACAGCCAGTCTTCCTGGTCACATATGTGAAATGCACTCACTCTCACCCTGAGATCCCTAAAAGTTTCATCCAATCTAGCATCAAGCTCAAAGGTCAGAAAATTGTCTTCTTTTTCATTGGAACTTGAAGAGTACCTACAAATAACACCTTTGTCTGCCTCTTTTGAGTACAGATATGATGGAAAAATTGTACAAGGGATCAGAAATATTAGCTTCATTTAAAAAAGGGGTGAGACGCCTGGGTGGTTCAGTTGGTTGAGCATCAAACTCTTGATTTCAACTCAGATCATGATCTCGCAGTTCATGAGTTCAAGCCTGGCCAAGGGCTCTGTGCTGGCAGTGTGGAGCCTGCCTGGGATTCTGTCTCCTCTCTCTGCCCCTCCCCTGCTTGCTCTCTGTATCTTTCTCAAAAATAAATAAAAATTAAAAAAAAGAAAGATTAGTATCATTTCAAGCACAGTGGGATCGGGAAATAGGGCTTCAATCTTAGCAGTTTTGGGGTTCCTTTAAAAAAGTTGCACACCTCACTACAGAGAGTCTGAGTCCATTGCACAATTTACCACTGAGAGAGCAGTTGCCTGGAAAGAAATGTCCCTGCAAGCTGGTGGGGCTGAGAAGGGAGAGGCAAGACTGCACCCTACACTCCAACCCAGTGGTTCTCAAAGTGTGGTCCCTGAGCCAGCCATATCAATAAGAACCACCTGGCAACTTATTAAAAGTGAAAATTAACAGGCCCCACTGAGACCCATTGAATCAGAAATGCAAGTGGCGATGGGGAATGGCGGGGGCAGCCATCTGTGTTTCAACAAATTCTCCGGGTGATTCTGCTGCCAACATTTGAGAAACACTCTTTGACCCAGTGGTTCTCAACCTGGCTGTGCATTGGAATTGCCAGGGAAATATTTGAAAGTGTTTTCTACCATTCCATGATAATATGTTTGGGTCCAGCCTGAAAACTGTCCTTTGTAGGCATCCAGTCTCTTTGCTGTCTGTACAGGCAGGCAGGCTTATCGCTGCTGGTCTCCTTTGAAGGAGCCCAGAACTTGCTGCTCAGTCCCCAGTGTCCTTAAGTTTAGTGGGGATAGTGATGGTGGGCAGAGAGGGCCCTGGGCTTAGAATCAGGCGACCGGAGTTCGAGCCCCAGCTCTGCCCCTTACTGGCAACGTGGCCTCATGCAATTCACCTCAATTTTGTGCCTTGATTTCCTCTTCGGTAAAATCTCAGTTGTCTACTTTCTAGAGTATTTGAGAGAATCAAACATGAGACGGTATAAGGAAAGTGCTTTGCCGACTAAAAAGTGTTTGGGCCTTATGTAAGCACTTATTCTCTTTTATGCACGGAATTTGAGTAGTCAGCAGCTTCAGTGAGTGCACAGGAGGCTTGGCCCCAGAGGCCTGGCTCTCCAGATCACTGAAGGTTCCGCAGGGAGTTGTCTGTTTGTTCTCCTAATTTGAGACTAGCCTCAGGATGACGTCTGCCCATCGTGCCATGATTCACCTTGCCCCTTATCACAGAATTCTCACCAGGGCTTTTAATTACTCGGTCTCCTCTCCGCCCTGGGCACCTCTTTAGCTCTGTCTTTGGCTGTTTATTTCTGCCAGTTTGAGCAACCAGCTGTAGGCTCAAGGCCTCTTGGAGCCATTTTTGCATGGCGGTGCTCTGTGGAGTCACACAGAACTTTCTCGTCTCTCCCGTGGTATGAGCAGATACGAGGGGAGGCAGTGAGAGTGTTGTTCTCTAGAACTGCCCCATCCTCTGAGTGACTGCAGGGACATCCCCATGGGCACACAGCACAAAGGGTTTCTGGACATCGGTGAGTCGAGAGCACCTTCTCATACCAAGAGGAATATTTCATGGAGGGAGTACTAAGTGACAAGCCAAAGGCCCAGAGTGTGCAGCCAAGGACTGAACTCAGGTATTTGGACCTCCAAAGTCCGCATTCTCTATTTCACATCTTCCTCTTGAAGGTACTCTCCAGGTCTTTGATTTGGTGTGGAGACCGCGGTCCGTACATCCTCAGGCACGGTGTCCTGACAATGGGCAAACCCAGGATAAGCAGTTGTCTTTCCTGTGGGATTGATTGGTATCATCCCAGCAGGGTTGCCTCAATATATGTTCTATGGTTATAAATAGGTGCTTGGTAACTCGCATCTGTTAGGGAAAGTGAGATGGCCAACATTTTTTCACTCAGCAGACATTTATTGACTCAATTTTTAAAATTATTTTAGAGAGAGAAAGGACATGCGAGTGGGGGAGTGGGGCAGAAGGAGACAGAGAGAGACTCTCAAGCAGGCTGCATGCTCAGTGCGGAGCCTGATGTGGGGCTTGAACCCACGATCATGACCTGAGCCCAAATCAAGAGCTGACGTGCAACCCACTGAGCCACGCAGGTGCCCCTTTTTACTCAATATTAAGAATGAAGCAGCGTAGTGGTGAGGAAAGAGGTCAGAAATATGTAAGAAATTGCTCCTGTTCTCCAACACATTGTTGGAAAATATTTACGATAAATCTCTTTCTCTCTCTCTCTCACATACACACATATGTCTATGTCTATGTAGTGTGTATATGTATATACAGTTAGTGTATATACAATATACACAATACCACTAATTGTGTGTGTAAACACACACACACACACACACCTATATATGTGTGTGTATACACACATACACACATAGGTATATATAGTATATACTATGTATACAGATGATTCTTATTATTCACAGTAATATTCTATAAAGTCATTGCAAACACTCAGCCATTGCTCCAAGGGGAAATACAGGTTTAGGTTCTTACAAGCCTCTGATCACAACATTTTCATCAAGTCATCAATGCATAACCTTTGTTTTTTGTATGTGTGTCTGCCTAAAGACATCTAATTTGATGTATATTGTTGATTCATTAACATCGAACTCGTGGCCCAACAGCACTGTAACTGATGCCTGAATGAAGCTTATCTAACACACCTATTTTTTTCCCTAAGGTACATCCCCGCCGGGAACACCGGATGGCACTTCAGTGCTAGGCTAAGGGTCATTTTAAATGGTGAAGTTGTCAACAAAAAATAAAAAGTAAAAAACGTAGTGCTACGTAGCCTGTGAGAAGGACACTTGTTTGTTTATACTATGAGAGCAGACACAAGAAGGCAGAGTGTTGCTGTCTGGTTCGACCTTAGCTGGGAACATGCGTGTCAGGAGACCCATTTTTCATCTCTCTGCACATCTGCACATGTCTGTTAATTACTGCAGAGGTGCTGTGAGTATTGATTTGGGGTTACAAATACATTGTAACAAGTAGGCAAATTTGCAAATATGGAATCCATGAATAGCGAGGATTGAAGGGACGTGTGCCCCGAGATGGATGGGTAGATATTATGTGAAGATACGTTAGTTCCCAGTGAGCGTAGGCAGGCAGAACATGATTTGTTTCAAGGGTACCCTGGTGGCAGCTGAACCACAAGATGGCAGGCAGTGTAGGGGTGCAGCGAAGCTGATATGGAGGATTTGAGCACTGCCTGGATTTTCTTTGACTCGGTTTCCCATCTGTGCTGCCGTCTGTTCCAGTGCACACTGCTACCCCCCACGGCACAGGACACAGCCACCAATGGGCTCTGCACTTTGCATCTAGTTGCTTCCACTTGCAGACACCCTATTGTGCTTATTTCACCATTGGGCCAATCACTGGAGAATGGATACAGGATGGGAGATGTGGCCTCATCATTGGCTGGCTTGAACTTGATGTAATCAAGGACACTGGGTTTGTAAGAAGATAGCAGTGCCCCCTTGAGGGTCACAGCTGAAATTACAGGAGGAGAAACTCCAGGAAAAGAAGATGCTTTTCCCAGTGGAACAGAGGGATTCTGGGAAGACCTACTAATGTATATCCATTATAGGCACAAACAAAATGGCTCTTTAAAAAGAGCTGGTATATTTGAGGCAAGGGGCTGACAAGATTCCTCTCACTGATTACAACCCTGACTTGTAAAGAGCTAAGAGATGTCACATCTAGCTGGGGTCAGAGGCAGCATCTTAGAGGAGGTAGCGTGGGAATATACGGGATTGTGGTGTGGAGGCAGCTCCTCTCCTTGTAGTTTAGGAGCGTGATCTCTTGGAGACAGAAGGATGTGGTGCAATGAGCCGGTCTGCAGAGTTTGAATCTCATATCTGCCATTTTCTAGCTGTGTGCCCTCGAGTAAGTATTCACTAGTCTGAGCTTAATTTTTACTCCTTGTAAATCGGTGGGGGGGGGGGGGCAATGTCTCTCTCTCTCGTGGTGGCATTAAAGAGGTGAAATAAAATCATGCCATTAGGAGCCTGGAGGAGTAACAGTTGGTAATGTTAGTTCCTTTCTGCTGCCAGAGTTTATGCAGCGAGTTAGTGGCAAGTACGTGACTTGAACCCAGAACCCCCAACTTAGAGGCTAAGACCCTTACCACTACAGTATCTGGCTCTAAACTATTATTCTCTTAAAGTCATTGCCTCCTCCTTATCTGATCTGCTCCCAGTGCCCAGTGGGTCCCCCAGGCCTCCAGAGAGTGGAACTGCCTTGAAGGGCATGCCAGGCCCTTCCCTCGTTCCTTGCCTCCCTCACCTTAGACACATTAGTGATGATGCTGGAGATAACAGAAATGCTGACTTTGAAGGCGGCATAATTATTTATAGGCTGGTACCATTAACAGCTTCACCAATCAATGTGGGACTGAGTGAGGACTCTTGGCACATGGAAGTCCTGTCTCTCTTAATTAAAGGTGATCACTTAAAAAAATGATTAGGGCTCTCACAACATTCCATAAAAGGGAGATCTGTCCACCTAGGCTAATTTGCCATCACGCTGGCAACCAAGGAAAGATGGGCAAGACGTCAAAGCCAACAGATGGCAGATAGTGAAATGAATGTTTGCACGGGATACATAACCTACTGGGACTCAGTGTCATTGTTACAGCAACACAGTAACAATATGAAATAAAAACAAAACTGAAGAAGTAGCAAACCTAGAGAAACTTCACTGAGATCTTTTGAATGCCAGAAACTAAGTACTTTGCATCTTTTACCTCATTCTGTCCTCCATAAGCCTATGAGGTGAGAGGCACCTCTATCTGCATAGGTGAGGGAGGTGCAGCCCAGACAGGTGCCTAATCTGTAAAGTGGGTCAGTAAAGAACACTTATGCTCATGAGGGGAGTGTGGAAGGGTCTTCATTCCTGTTTGACAGTTGTTTTATGGTGCTGGTTTGATGACTGGGTCCAGAAAGGAAGCCAGGATTCCCTTCCTGCCCCCAACATTAAAAGGAAGGGACTTTTGGTAGCTGGTATCTACAGGTGCCCTTCATGTTCCACCCAGATAGCTGAGTTTGCTCCCTTCCTTTAGCCACTGCTTACAGGTTAGGAAATGGAAGAGGGTGGGGTGCCCACGTGGTTGAGTTAAGTGTCTGACTGGCTCAGGTCATGGTCTCATGATTCTTGGGTTTGAGCCCCGCATCGGGCTCTGCACTGACAGCTCGGAGCCTGGAGCCTGCTTTGGATTCTGTGTCTCCCTCTCTCTCCCCTCCCCACTCATGCCTTCTCTTGCTGTCTCGCTCTCTCTGTCTCTCTCTCTCTCTCTCTCAAAAAAAAAATGAATACACATTCCAAAGGAAAAGGAAAATGGAAGTGGTTGCAGTTCTTGAGGACTGTTGGCATAAATCCATATGCAAATCCTCTTTTTCCCATGCCCGTGTTCTGAACCAACTGAGAAAAAAACAGGAATCCAGTGAATGGCAAAATGAGGTATTATCATTGTTAAAGCTAGAGTATGCAGCTCAGATGAGTTTCACATGGGCTTTGTGATACTAAACTTCAGGATGAGACAGGATTCTCCACCTCAGACACGGGCAAGGTTGGGAAAGGTCCTACCAACAGGACAGGGGACTTTAAAGATAAACTTACTTGGGCGCCTGGGTGGCGCAGTCGGTTAAGCATCCGATTTCAGCCAGGTCACGATCTCGCGGTCCGTGAGTTCGAGTCCCGCGTCAGGCTCTGGGCTGATGGCTCAGAGCCTGGAGGCTGTTTCCGATTCTGTGTCTCCCTCTCTCTGCCCCTCCCCCGTTCATGCTCTGTCTCTCTCTGTCTCAAGAATAAATAAACGTTAAAAAAAAATTAAAAAAAATCAATGGGGATGTGAGCATTGAGTGATGTACAGAATTGTCCAATCAATAATCAATATGTTGTATACCTGAAGCTAATATGGCATTGTGTGTCAATTATACTTCAATAATAAATAATAAAAGAATCAACGGGGGTGTGGAAAGTTAAACTATAAGTGGAATAGATTTAGTTATAGTGACAGAGATAGGCAAGGCAAAAGGCAAACACTGTTGTCCTCTCCCCCATCATCACACCCCAGAAAGAAGGCTGTTTGTCCCTATTCTTTGGAATGAAAAAGAATAACTAAATGTGACTGATAGCACCTCCAGCATCTTAAGACAGATTCTTAGGAGGAGGGAGTCTAGCTGAAAAACTCATTCATTTCAATTAAGTAAAAAAAAAAAAATCCATAGTAATGCAATGTTAGCCTTGTGGTAAAGTCATCATTTCTGGAAATGGGGAAAGGGATACTCCTTAAAGAAACACAATCTCCCTCTTGACATGGCGTCTAAGAGGCATATATCGAACAGGCAAACAGAAAAGCAACGTTCCTCCTTTCTCAGCAAGCTGGAGGAAAGGAAGATGTTAAAATGTGAGTCTATTTTTCTCGGACTTTGTTCACATTTCTCTCTAGCGATGCAAGGTGAGTGGAGAAAGTACCAGCTTGGAAGTGAGGCAGAACAAGACTTGCTCCCTGGCTCCCCTCATAATCTGTGACTTGGCAATCAGTAGTACCTGGAGCTCTAAAACTCTCTTTCCTCAATGATAGGATAAATGTGATGATAATAGTATGTTTTAAATCAACAAGCTTCTAAAACAAAAATAAAAATGAAATGAACAGAGACCCAGAGCACAAGTAGTTGCAAGGAAGGAAGGAAGGAAGGAAGGAAAGTAGGAAGGAAGGAAAGAAGGAAGGAAACTTGTTTTCTTTGGTCAAATATTTATGATGCCTTGAATTGGATTTTGTTATTAAAGTATTGTTGAGAGGAACATTACAATGTTAATGTATTTGTTCCTTACTTGACAGTTATTGATTGTATACCTACTGTTTATTTGGCACTGGACCATTGTGGCACAATTTCACTTCTGAAAGCAGTCTGGAGCTGTGATCTTGGCAGGGGGTGGGGGAAAGGATGGTGGTGATGGTGGTGGTACAGAATATTTGGACAGAAAATCAACTTTTTACTGTATTTGGGTACCTTTCCATTCTGGGATTTCTTGTTTCAAATGTGAGGGATTTATGGTGTCCTTTCTCTCGTTTTGTCTCGGACTCTCCTCTCTCTCTGTCTTATCTGGATTTTTCTTTTTTCTTTCCTATGTGGCTGGCTTGATAGGACAAGTCAGGAATACCTCTTTTGGGGAGAAGCCTTCCTCTTGAGGGACCTAGGCAGGAATGAGAGTGTGGTTCATGGAAAAGGAAGCTTTGTTCAGGTCATTTAGACCTTCCCTCTGGTCTAGGATAGAGGTATGAATGGACTCACCTTGAAATTAGGGTGGAGACCTGATGACCTCAGTGAGCTAATTTCCTAGGGCTCCTGACCTTGTAGGGAACAAAGTTCACAGGTACCTCAAGCTCTGTCTGGCTTCATAACTTACATAGGATGGGAAGAGGATTAATAAGCATGGAGGCGATGGGACAGAAGGCAAAGAATGACAGGATGTTTTAACTAAGAGGAGACCTAGAAATAATTTAGTCCACCAACTTCTGTTCTTTCCTGTTTCACCCACCATTTTACAGAAGGGGCATTTGAAGTCCAGGAAGATGAATTCATTTTGCACAAGTTAGGGAGCACCAAGTCTAAGAAACCGTCTCTTGAATTGTTCCCCCGTGTGCTTGCTCTCCATGAATTGACTTTGTGGTATTTCCCACAGAGACTTTCTCAGAGACTCCCCTTTGTGTTCCTCAGGCCAAGCCCTCCTGTTAAATTGGCTTATTCTCAAGATAAGACTGTGGAGGACAGGATAATTATTGGCGAGATATTGAGGGGGTGAAATCAAAGCCTATTCTAAGTTGGGTGAGTGAAGGGGCCGCCATCAGAGGCAGAATGGAAGAAAAGCAGGCTTGGAAGGAAGGGAAGAGTTTCAGACATGTTGAAGTCCCACTGGTTGGCCAAGTTGGAGGGTTTCACAGAATCAAGAGAAGGAACCATCTAAAAGGCTCTCCTCTTATCTATAACCTTTCAAAATCTGACCGAGTTCTCAAGACCCTGTCCAAAGCTTCCCAATCTGTGAAGGGATCCCTACCTTCCCACTCTCTCTCACTTCACCCTGTGTGCACCCACAGTGTGTAGCTTGTGCCTTTGTTAAGCATTCCTCCATCCAGCTGTGTGAGAATTTGTCCTCACGAATGTCCCAGAAAGCACACCCAGCACCAAGAGGCTGTATGGTGTTGTGGTTAGGAGCACAGCCTCTAGGTCCAAACTGCTTAGATCCAACCAGAGCCCTACTCCCAGTGTTTTTGACTTTGGGTGACTTGCTTGCTTAACCTCTTTAATGATTCCATTTCCTCCTCTGCAAAGTGAGGATGAAAATCGGTTATTTGCCCAACTGGACTGTTGTGATGTTTAAATGAACGAATAACATATGATGTCGTATGTTTTCACTCATGTATGGAACTTGGGAAACTTAACAGAAGACCATAGGGGAAGGGAAGGGAAGGAAACTAGTTTCAAACAGAGAAGGAGGCAAACCATAAGAGATTCTTAAATACAGAGGACAAACAGGGTTGATGGGAGGGCCAGGTGAGAGGGGAAAATGGATGATGGGCATTGAAGAGGGCACTGGTTAGGGATGAGCACTGGGCATTGTATGTAAGCAAGGAATCATGGGAATCTACCCCCGAAACCAAGAGCACGCTGTATACACTGTATGTTAGCCAACTTGACAATAAATTATATTTAAAAAAAAACGATAAAACAATAGAAAAAAAAATAAGTGAACGAATAAGTCTAAGTGTCTTAGAACAGCACTGGACACAGCACATGCAGGAGGGCTCCCTTCCTTTTCTCACCTTCTTACAATGAATCTCTTGGTTCTCTAACTATACATCCATCTGCTGGTCCCCATGTAGCATCTCTTCAAGTGAGGAAGTACCTTAATTCAAAATCATCTCTTTTTTTCTTTTGGCTCAGCAAGGATCCTATGCCCTCAACCAGGATTTTCTGGAGGCTGTTTGACGTTTGAAATTCAAAACAATTTCAGAGGAAAAAAAATTCTGTTTCAAAAGAGCTATCTGTTAAGGACCAGGGGGTGGCAATACGGCAAAATGCCCTCCTTGCTGAACTGAGAGAGCCCTCTGGGGAACTCCCTGACCATCTTCACGCCCGAGTCACAGTGACTTCAGATGCACTTGGAGAACAATGCTCGGAAGGTATGTTTTTTTCTTTTTTTAAAATCCTTCCCTGCTAGTCCTGACTGAGTGAGTTGAGGCTGAAACAGAAATGGTTTTGAACTATAAGTGGCATGTCCGTAGCTGCAAATTCGACAGTAATACACTTGTTAAGCTGAAGGAGAGGTGCGAGCTGGCAGCTTAGAATAGATTTTATTTTCACTCTCGTCTGCTGCCAGGAACACCGTTCACCTGTCTCCCGTGCTTTAGTTCCTGTGGGATTCAAAGCCAACGGCAGTCCACTCCGTCTGTCTCTGCTCTTCCAGCCCAGGCGCTGACTTTCTTAACCCCCCTGTGGCTGCAAGGAGGTTTCAGGGGTGTTTTCGGTCCTGTTGTGGTTGACTAGGAACCAGCTGGCCAGCTTCCCTCTGGCACTGGCAGGTTAGCCGCCTAGTGTCAAAAGGTTGAAGTTTTGGGTCAGTTTGCATGTGGAAGGGGTAGGGCGGGAGCAGTGAACTGTCACCGGTTTTGGTGTCCGACCTGGATTTGAATGTTGGCCCTGCTGCCTTGAGTGAGTGACATAGCTTCTCTTGGCGTTTAGTCTTTTTCTGTAATGGGATGTTATAACCTGCCTTGCTGGGTCGTGTAAGCATTAGGATAGTCATGGGGTGCCTGGGTGGCTCAGTCGATTAAGCATCCAACTTTGGCTCCGGTCATGATCTTGCAGTTCGTGAGTTTGAGCCCCGCGTCGGGTTCTGTGCCGACAGCTCAGAGCCTGGAGCCTGCTTCGGGTTCTGTGTCTCCCTCTCTCTCTGCTTCTCCCTTGCTCACACTTTGTCCCTCTTTTTCTCTCAAAAATAAATAAACATTAACCAAATTTAGAAAAGAAGATTAGGATAGTCAGAGCATTTAAACATCCAGTTCATTGCCTGAAACGGAGGATGCTCTCAGTAATAGTTTCTGGAAAGGTCTCTCAGTTTCTTACTAGCAAACAACCTTGCAGAGAAGATGGGTGGGTTGCTGCTAGCTAGTATAGGACTTTGCGCAAATTTTAAAAAGTGGACTCTCTTAAGGTACCTGGGCGGTGCAGTGGGTTAAGTGTCTGACTCTTGATCTCAGCTCAGGTCATGGTCCTGTGGTTTGTGAGTTCAAGCCCCACATGGAGCTCTTTGTTGATGGCGTGGAGCCTGCTTGAGATTCTGTATCTCCTGCTCTCTGCCTCTCACCTGCTTGTGTGGACTCTCTCTCTCTCCCCACTCCCCCTCTCTCCAAATAAATACACTTTAAAAAATTAAAAAATAAATAAAAGGGTGGACTCTCCAAGTAGATGTCCATTGTGCCAGGGCCCCTGGTTTGGACAGATGTGTAGGCTAGATGCCAGGCCCCACCTGTCTGTGCAGCTAGGTTCCTGTGTGCAGTGCACAACTTCAACAGTTTTTCCCCGGTGACTCAGAAGACTGATATCAGCATTGTGACCTGACCATGGTTTAGCAGCATTGATCTCAGGACGACACAAGCAAGTTCAAACTCACATGGCATTGAAAGGCTTTTAGCATGTGACCTGCAAGCTGGTTTTTGACTTTCTCTTCTGTTTCTTTTAAAGAAGAACATTTAGTCCACACAAATGGGAATTCTAGTTAACATGACCTTGCACGTGATCATGGTTTTGCCATATGGCGTGCTTCATCTGCAATGCCTGATTGACCATCAGGGGGCAGTATAGTGTAGTGGCTAAGGGACTAGCCAGGCTGCCTGTGTTTGGAGCTCTGCCTTGGTGCTGATCACCTGTGCCATCCTGGCCATTACTTAATCCCTTGGTGCCTCAGTTTCTCATCTGTCTAATGGAGAGTAGAATAACACCTACCTCACAGGACTACTGTAAGAATTAAATAGTTAATACACACGACACTAAGAACCGTGCCAGGCACATGGTGTGTGCTCAGTTGACGTGAGCTATCACTTTTCTCCGTCCATGGCTGCCTCCCTTGATTCTGTTTCTTTCTGTCTTCCATGAAGCCGGCATAGATGACCCCATGCAGAAGGGCACTTCCCTTTCTGGCACATGCAATAATGATGGTTGGTGACGCTCACAAGAGGGTCATTTTAAGTGTGTGCCTTACTTCTCTGTCCCCCATTTAACAGTGAGATGCTAGGAATATTCTCCACTTTAACGCCTTAGCCATTAGCTTCATGCACCACTCCAAGCCCAATAAGGATGTGCTGAGTCACCTCTCAGGTCAGAGCTCTGTTGGTTGTATGTGACAGAAAACCTGACTTGTACTAGCTGAGGCCATAGAGATTCCCAGCCTAGAGCTGGAGCAATGTACACAAATGCTAGGATCCCCTCTCTTCGCTGCCCCCTCATCTTTGCCACTCTCTTCATGTCTGTATTACCCGCTCAGCTCTGCTTTCTCCATCGCATTGGAACCATTGTCCCAAATAGCTACAGGCGCACATCTTTCCAGAGAGGAAAGACCTTCTTATTCTGGGTCTAGACATGAAATGTCCACAGAAGATTCCAACCGGCTCATCTTGAGTCAGGTTTTTATCCATTGTCTTTGTGACAAATATAAGGTAAACAGATAATAAATCACATTAGGACTGTTTGGTATAGAAAGTGTTTATAGAGACAGCCTGGATGACTGGAGACACGGAGGCGCCCCCAGCTGAGGCCAGGAGCACGAGAGGATTGAGCAGGAAGGAGAAGCAGTACACGAGGAGTTCGATTTTGGATACTCTTGAGTTAGAACCATAAGTAGGACATTCAGGTCGATGGGTCTCAGGGCAGTTGAATATATGAATTCAAAGCTCAGGGGAAAGCTCAGAACTAGAGATAACAAATTTATGAGTCATGAGGACATAAGAAATTTTTCCAAAGAGGACTTTTACTTCTAAGTAATATGTGGTAGGTTATAGTAGGCTCACATTCCCATTGCATCAACTAGGGAGAAAACATTGCAAAAACTCACATTTTCAAAAACATTTGGGAGCTGTGAAAGCAAAGAGCAATAGATGAATGAGAATTACAGAGAGAGAAGAGCCTTTTCTGGGTGAGCTGATGCATTTGTTCCCCAAGGATCCTGCCTCTCCAGGTACAGGCGGAAGATCAGGCATGGCACTCACGGATGGGCTCTCCTGGGGGAGAGACTGACAGAGCGTGCGCCAGTTGTGTGGGGCTAGGAGAATGGACTAGAAACTGGAGAAGCCTCAAAAGAAAGGGTTATTATCCTTCATGGAATAGAGAATTAAAAATACACAACTAATAGAAATGTAAAAGTCTATCCTAAGAATTCTTAACTACAAACCTACAGTCTTTTTTTTTTTAATTTTTTTAATGTTTGTTCTTGAGCGAGACAGACAGAGCGCAAGTAGGGGGAGGGGCAGAAAGAGAGAGGGAGACACAGAATCCAAAGCAGGCTTCAAGCTCGGAGCTGTCAGCACAGAGCCCGACATGGGGCTTGAACTCATGAACCGCAAGATCATGACCTGAGCCGAAGTCAGATGCTCAACCAACTGAGCCAACCAGGCGCCCCAAACCTGCAATCTTATGGAAAAAAACTAAAATATTACACAGAAGGGAAGCATTGTTTATAATGCTTATAATGCATCGCTTCTCGGCCTTTTGGTTAAGATCAAGGGTATAATGCTTATAGTGCAGAATCAAGGGACACAAATGCAATAATCATCCAACTAAAGAAGTTTCAAATAGAATAAGTGCTCAAACCCAAAGAAAGTAGAAGGAAGGAAATAATAACGAAGAGCACAGGAAGGGATGAAGTGGAATAAAATGCAAATATACATTTAAAACAGAAAAGAAAGTCAGTCTCTACAAACAGTTAAGGAATTGTCAATCTCTGGCAAGGCTGATATGTCCCTCCCAGAAAAGGGGAGGCAAAGGGAAAGAATACTGTGACAAAAGAGACTGTGACAAAACTAACTGAAGGACAGAGAGAAAAATCAAATGATTTTATGACCGCTTCAAAACACACGAGCAGTTACCACCTACCCACAAACGTTCACACAATCTTATGTGTGACTTCTACAGAACGTAAAGGGACCGATCATCCCAAATTTCGAGAAAAATATTTTAAGAATAAAAACTGACTGATTTTTGGTGCAGGCTGAGGTGGAATTAGTTCTTTTTTTTTTTTTAAAGTAGTTTCCACGCCCAGCATGGAGCCCAATGTGGGGCTCGAACTTATGACCCTGAGATCAAGACCTAAGCTGAGATCAAGAGTCAGATGCTTAACTGACTGAGCCACCCAGGTGCCCCTGGAATTCTTCATAGACTATCTCTCCCACTAATTACAACTAAAAACCCTAGACCAAAAAAAAAAATCAACTACCTGGAGATTCTGAAAAAATAATTAATAGGCCATTTGGGGCAGGAAGTCAACCCCTGAAGAATGACCAGTCCTGTAAGGGCAAGGGAATATTTGTAAATCATATATCCTGATAAAGGACTTATGTCAAGATTATACAAAGAATTTTTAAAATCTGACAGTAGACAACAAAAATTTTTTTCAATTAAAAACATGATTAAAAGATGTGAACACTTTCCCAAGAGTATATATGAATGGCACATGGAAAGACAGGCAATACAGTTACTGGTCACTGGGTGAGATGCCACCACGGGCCTAGTAGGATGGCAGCTGAAGTAGAAAAAATAAGCTCATACCAAATGTGCATCAAAAGGAATGAATTTTACGGTTGTAAATTTAAAGTAATTGTTTAAAAAGTAAGTTGAATGATGAAAAGTTTCCCAACTCACTCTTTATATCTTTCTTGAAACGTAGACATCAAAACTGTACCTTGCTATTGTAATAACAGAAAATTATAGCCCACTCTTCTTCCTGAATGTACACATATACTCTGAATATAGCCGTATGTGAAATAGTAATATAACGTGACCAAGCTGAGTTTCCTCTTGAGGATGTTTGGTTTGTTTGAAATTAGAAAATTTTATTATTATAATCACTACATTCCAAGTTCAAGGAAAATTACTAATGAATGATCACCTCCATGGGTACAAAACTCAGTTTATCAAAGTTCCACCCTTATTCATGATAACATGAAAACTCTTCTCAGACTTGAAATTGAGAAAAAAAAATTATTCCTACATAGACACAAAAATCCTGAAGCAAACATTATACTCATAAAATATTTAATGCATTCCCTTTATGGTCAGAAAAACAGATGAGAATGATATCTATCATTAGTTATTTCCAGTATTTCGTTGGAGATTTCTAGTTAGCAAAATAGAACAGGTAAAGGAAATAAAAGGTAAATGAACTGAAAACCAAGACTCAAAATGTCATTACTAGAAGATGAGATTTTCTATATTAAAATTTTCAAAGAACCTATAGTACATTATTATAATGTATAAGAAGTTGAGCAAAGTTTCCAGATGAAAAAAAAATCAACATACACAAGTCACTTGCATTTTTATACATTACTCACAGTCAAGTTGAAAATACAGTAACAGGGGCACCTGGGTGGCTCAGTCAGTTAAGCGTCTGACTTCAGCTCAGGTCATGATCTCAGTTTGTGAGTTTGAGCCCCACATCGGGCTCTGTGGTGACAGCTTGGAGCCTGGAGGCTGCTTCAGATTCTGTGTCTCTCTCTCTGCCCCTCACTGGCTCGCGCGTTCTCTCTCTCAATCTCTCTCAAAAATAGACAAACATTAAAAAGAAATTTTAAAGAGAAAATGCAATAACAAATAACATTTCCAAAAAATGAAAATCATCAAAATATAAGAGAAGTTATCTGAGACTTTTATGGTGAGAAGTATAAAGTGTTACAGAAAAGTCGTTAAGGAAGATCCAATATACCAGGAAAGGGATACTAAGCTAGTGGGCGGGAAAACTCAATGCCATGAAATGTGTTAATTCCTTCCAAATTCATCTCTCAATTTCCCAAAACTTCAACCAATATGCCAAGAAGCACTTTTGTGGAATGTGATACACTGATTCCAATAAGCGCACAGGAGAACCAAAAGCCGGCTAATAGTCAAATACTCCTAAAGATGGTGAACCAAGCAAGGAGACTCGCCCTTACAGACATCACAACTCACTATAAAGCTATGATAATCAGTAGTCTATCATTCTATTGTAGAAAGAGACAGCTATTCCAAGGGAGCACAATAAAGTACCCTAGACGTACCCTCGTCCATATGCAGTCATGATATAGCATGAAGCTGGTGTTTCTGACCAGTGGAAGTGATAGTCCGTTTTTCAATATATGCTCATCAGCGGTTAGATGGATGAAAAAATAGTAATGGATCTTTTCTGCACATCACATGTAAAAATCCCTTCCAGATGGATCTAAAGATTTCAATGTGAAAGAAAGCTTTGAAAATTCCTAGAAGATAGTGTAAGAGAATGGCTTTCTGATCTCAGAAAGGGTAGGACTTTTTAACAGCGTCTAAAAATGTGCAGTCCATGGGGAAAAGTTCGATGGTTTTGACCACATGAAATTTAAGAATTTTTACTCATCTTAACAGACATCACAAGCACATGCCACAAAGTTGGGAGTAGATATTTCATAGTATATATGGCCAACGAAGGATGTATCCATAATGTAAGATATAAAATGAGCAGGAGACAAAATCAGGCATTTCACAGAACAGGGAATATGATTGGCCAATAAACATATAGCAAAATGTTCTTAACCTCGTTATTAGTTAGGAAAAGGCAAGATAAACATATTGAATTGAAAAAAGTTAAAAATCTACCAAAGATGTGGTATTCACTCACAGAGGAAGTGGAAATCGGGGTAACTGCTTTGATAAACAACTTGGCCCCGCTTCAAAAGTGGAACATATGGGGAGCCTGGGTGGCGCAGTTGGTTAAGCGTCCGACTTTAGCCAGGTCACGATCTCGCGGTCCGGGAGTTCGAGCCCCGCGTCAGGCTCTGGGCTGATGGCTCAGAGCCTGGAGCCTGTTTCCGATTCTGTGTCTCCCTCTCTCTCTGCCCCTCCCCCGTTCATGCTCTGTCTCTCTCTGTCCCAAAAAAAATAAATAAACGTTGAAAAAAAAATTTAAAGTGGAACATGTGCCTGTTATGTGAAATGCCCCAGAATTCTGTACCAAGGAGGACACGCTGTAGAAATGGCGTATTTATGAATAACGAGCTGCATCTAAAGGATGCTCATTGTGGCATTGTTTTTAAAATTGCAGAAACAATCTCTAAAGTGTCTGTCTACTATGAAATGGTTAAATAAATTGTGCCTCATGCAGACATCACATAAATAAGCAGTGAAACCAAATACAGCCATAAGCATCAACATGGGTAAGTCTCAAAAACTATGTTGTTGAGGGAGGGAAAAAGAAAGAAACAAAACAAAACCAAGTTGCCGAAGAATGTATTCAGTTTGCTATCATTAATTCAGCTTTCAAAAGCAGGGAAAACCTAAAAATATGTAGTTTCAGAACACATGCCTTTGGGTAAAACTATCAAGAAAAGCAATCAACTTGATTTTTAAAAATTCAAAACACTGGGGACCTCTAGGAGAAAAGCAAGGGGATGAAATCAGATAAAAACACAGGAAGTACCAATAGTATTAGCAAAATTTTATTTTTCCATTTGGGGAGTGAGGGTGTGATGTGTGTTCATTTGCCCACTTTTCAGTTGTCTTTTACACATGAGTTCTGTACTCTACAAGTGCTTGTTTTTCAAGTGTTTTATTTGTGTTTTGTTAACTTGACACCTACATTACATCCCTCCTTTGCACCTACGGCATATTTCTCAGTAGAAAGAGTTTCGAGAAGAGCTAATGAGGGGATCGGGAGTGTTGGGTAAGGAGTGTGGGATTCTTTATGAGGTGATGAAATGTTCCAAAATTTATTGTGGTAATATTTATATAACTGTGACTATACTAGAAGCCTTCACATTGTGGACTTTAAATAGGTGACGTGTGACATATGAATTATACCTCAATAAAACTGTTAAAGAAGAATTAATATAGTTGAGGAAGTAGGGAAATACAGGTAACACTTTTTGAGAATTTTTAATTTTTTCTAATGTTTCTTTTTGAAAGAGAGACAGAGCAAGAGGGGAGGAGGGGAAGATAGGGAGGGAGACACAGAATCTGAAGCAGGCTCCAGGCTCTGAGCTGTCAGGACCTGGGGCTTGAACTCACAAACTGGGAGATCATGACCTGAGCTGAAGTCAGACGCTTAACCGACTGAGCCACCCAGGCGCCCCTGGGAATTTTGGATGAGGACAGAAGGAGAGGATAGCGGTAGCTTGAGAGTAGCATGGAATCAAAAAGTGGTTTTTGTTTTTGTTTTTGTTTTGGAAGTTTGGCTATAGGCTGAATATATATGCTAGTTAATAACTCAGGAAAAGCAAATTTCACGTGATAGAGCAGATTTCAACACAGGCTTTGCTCTTCAAAGTATAGGAGTCTTTCTACTTAATGAGACTTCCTCCCATATGGTTCTTTCAAGTTTAAAGAGCAAAGTGATCCCTGATTCTGCGCTCAGCCCTGAGCAATCATAGGCGCCATTCAGACTTTTGGGACAGACTTTCAGAAACTTGGGGTCCTGGTGGTGCTGTCATTCTTGTAACCTGGGTGATGAGACATACCGAGCCACCTCCTGGAACTCTGCACATGTGAACTCCAACCTGCAATGATTTGGTGGGGTTAGGTATCATCTGGCTATCATGATAGGATGATGGGCTTTAGGACTGGGCAAATGTAGGGGCAGAAGCTGGACAGCACAAGATCTGTGTACTTCTTTCTAATTGCCCTGTCCTATAAGATTCACATGGTGACCCTAAAATTGTTCTGACCTCCGGGGTCCCCCAAACTCATTCTAACCCTTTGCAGACAATAGCATAGACCAGGTACACACCAGGTAGTGATGTGTTAGAAAGCACCCCTGTTGTCAGTGATTTGGCACCCACTCCCCACTCCCTTCACAGAGCAAAGATAGAATCAATAGTAAATTGACCCACCTCTCACAAAGTGAGCAAATAGAAGAAAAAACATGCTGGCATGAGAATCAAGCAAACCCTATTCTAAAAAGAGTTTCAACATGCCCAGCTTTTCCTTTAGTCTTACTCATTTATAACTAGGGTTCTTCATTTGACCTCTTTCCCAATGTCCAACAGCCGTCTGATTTGGGTGGCATTTTCCCCATGCACAGCTCCATGGGTGGGCCTTGTTGGGTCCAAGCCAATCCGGTTAATTCCACCTTGCTTTCCACAGTGACTGGTTGAGAATATCATTTAGGTCTGGGCCAATTGGCATACGGGATTTCCCTGGTCAACTGTATTGGTTCAGAGGTGGTCTAGTCCCCACAGAGTTTGAGACATTGATGACTGTAAGATGGAACTGGCAGCTTTTCACTGGACGTGAGATTGGTGCTTTCTGCCATTCTGTGACCATGATGGGGCCATCCCCAGGATGCCGCTGACTCTGGAGAGCAGAGCTGAATCAGAAACAAGCATATCTTTAATTTTGTATCACTGAGCTACGGGGTTAGCTCACACTAACGTCTGCCAGTTTTCACTCTTTCCTGTCACATGAGCCAAGCCATCTTCTCTATTGGCTAATCTACTTTATGTTGGGTCTTCTACTCCTTGCAATTTAAAAAACCCTTCCTGCTTCATGGAGAGGATAATATTTGCCACAGTTTTTTCATAGGGTCTGCAGGGCTCCAAGGTAGCATCAGTAATACACATGGAAGAACATATAAAATTATATCCTTCGAATAAGTGTAGCGTCTATTTCTTTTCAACAAACATTGGATGGACGCTGAGAGAGTAAAATAGATTCAGAAAAGGGCCAGAAACAACAGACAGACTAGGATTTAGAAAACTCTTCATGGTGCTGTATCTTATTTAACTGATTTTGTTAAATCTGCCCTGAACAAATCATTCTAAATCTCTGAGCATCTCCCCAATCTGTAAAACACTTAAATGATACCTAGAAGTCAGTTAGATCTATCAATATATAAATTGGGGGCAAGGCAAATGTCTTATCCATATACTTTCAATAATAGATAATAAAATAACAAATTAATAATACAAACAACCAACATTTATTGAATACATGTACCATGCACTGTGTTGTTTCACACACATTATCTCATTCGTTTGTCACAACTATTGTTCCCATTACACATATAAGGAATTGGGGCTGGTGGGATTAAATAGCAGGTCTAAGTCTGTGGTGGAACAGGGATTCAAATTTGGCTCTTCTGGATCCAGACCATGTGCTTTGCACTGCTGAATAAGTTCAAATTGTATTCATTCACTGAGCAGGATTTGTGGGGGCCTGTTGTACGCCTGGCCATGACATAGACCACGCAGATAGGGAGATGAGCCTTGGATTTAAACGATTTCAACATCTAGAGAGGGAGATTGCCTAGAAAACAAATATATATTAATATATACTCATGCCTTGTATCCTCCACTTAAACACAGCAGCCACTTAATATATATTTAATAAAAAGATAAATAAGTGAAAAGCTATAAAAATGAATATATGACAATGAAAAGTTTCTGAAACTATGATTAAATTTCTGTGACAAAACTCGATCCTGAAAGAGTAACAGAACAGTTAAGAAGCAGGGGCTCGGACAAGAGACTTTTCACGACATTCAAGGCTTCTCTGGCTTTCTTCCCAAGATCGCTGCATCTCTGTTGCCAAGGATGTTCCCTGGGGTAAGCAGGGCCCCGGATGGGCGATTTGGTGGGTCCTGAGATACCCAGAAGTGTCCATCTTGCCCTTCAAAAGGCCAAAGCAGGGATGGAGAGAAGCACGTAGTCAAAACAGTTTGTTTGTCACGTTGCATTGAGTGAATCATCTCCTGTGTGATCAGTTAAGAGGGACACGTTTGTGTAGTTTGGAAGTCATGTTAGTTCCTTCAGATTTCCCCAGCACATTAATGCTTTACTGTCATCAGGGGCGAGTTTTCCAAATAATTAAAGAAGACCCCGTAACAGAAGACAAAAATCGCTTTCTCTAGTACATCTAATGGCTAGTTTTAAGGCTCCAGTAACTACTGTACTTCCCACATGTTAAGGTTCTAGGGAATCTGGGATGACATTTCCCCCATATTAAAGCTGTGGACTCCAGAAGAAGACTACCCTCTGAGTCATATTCTTAATTTTGATGAAATTGTTAGTCAAAGGAGACAGAAGACCCAGGGTGTCAAGCCACTGAGAATGAAGTGTGATTTGGGTACATCTGCTGGTGCAGAGTTAACTGTCCTAGGGTTGTGATTGTATTGTAAGATCTTTGGTTACAAGCAGTTCTGACCCATCCTCCCCGACCTGTTCTTCCCATGAATGCTTTTATTTTTAGCATGTGGTATTAACAATGGCCAGGCATGAGAGCAGAAACATTTGGAGGAGTGTTTAGAATTTATAGGTGTCCCAGACTCCAGCCAAAGTCTGCCCAGCCCTTGTGATCTAAATGAGGTGTGTTTTGGCCTCTATCCTAGTCTCTGAAAATTCAAAGTAGTGTCCTGTATTTCTAACAATCCCCAGGGACTTTACCCTTCCCGTAGCTTCTTTGGCACTAGCCTGGCTCCCTTGATTTCTGGGATATCTTACCCTCTGGTGCATGGTGTCTCATTTGCCTCTGTGCTTAGCCAAGGTAGGAGCTCAGCCTCCTGCACCCACACACACTCATACACAAAAGGCACATGGGAAGCTATCCTTGTGCTGGTTGCCTTTGCTAAAGACTTGTGTGTAAGCAAGGAATGTTGGAGCCCAGTTTACACTTCAAGCATTTCACTTTGCTCTCTTAACCACATGCTCCTTCCTTGGAACAAGAGATTTTTTTCCCTCCTTTATATTCTTCTCTTTTATCTCATGCAGAATGGTTTAGTTTTTTCTTTGTTGCTCGAGCTCCTGCCAAAACCCATGCTTCCAGAGTCCCACCTTCTACCCTAAGAAACATACTAAGGTATGTCCCTTAAACACACACACACACACACACACACACACACACACACAATTTCCTCCTTAAGAAAAATTTCTGGTACCGACTATTAAATTAATACATTGTCACTTCCACTCCACTTCCAAAGACTTTTGCCTCTCAGGGATTGCACAAAAGATCAAGATCCAGCTGTGCTAATTCAAACCAGAGCTCAAATCATCCAAGCTTTGGGTGCCTGGGTGGCTTAGTCAGTTAAGCGCCTGACTTCTGCTCAGGTCATGATCTCACAGTTCATGAGTTCAAGCCCCACATAGGGCTCTGTGCTGACAGCTCAGAGCCTGGAGCCTGCTTCAGATTCTGTGTCTTCCCCCCCCCCCCCCCCGCCTGTCCCCTGCTCACACTCTGTCTCTGTCTCTCTCTCAAAAATAAATAAGCATTAAAAAAAATTTTTTTTAATGATCCAAGTCTCTGGTTTGTTCCCTGAACTGCCAGGCGTGTGATTCCCCATGCTCTTCCCATGGCTGCTGCAAACCCCACAGTCTTGTGTTGAGATGGCAGTATTGTATGATGATAGAGCCTCTGTTAGCCCGGTGCCCCCGGGGGAGGGGGTGGGGGGCGGTTCCAGGGACCAGGGACTCCCTGCAGCTCAGTGCTGCACAGATAGCAGCAGCAGAAATAAAACTCCATTGGTCTAAGTGGCGAGGTGTTTATTTTTGCTTTCTCCCCAATAACACAATGTGGCTTCACCTTTCTGAAGATGCTCATGTGATAGCCATGACTATGCTTTTTTTTGCGTTTTCATGGGCTTTTACACTGCAAGCACCTTTATCATAGGTATTCTTCATTGAATGTTAAGTGCTTGCACGAACAAGCCTTTTCTGGCATTTTTGCACGAGCTTGGCAATTGAATTTCCTGTCTCTACTACTCTTCCATCTCCCCCCAAAAGTATCATTTGCTCACCCAAAAAATATTTATTTCTTGTCTATTAGGAACCTGAAATTGTGCTAGGCCCTGGGAATTTTAAAGGAAACATGATAAATATTCTTGGAGGGGTCTGTGTGTCACTTCAGCATTTATGGAAGGTTTTCAATTCATTGATTGATTCACTCATTATTCAAAATCTATTCAGCCATTGATGTGCCATGCTAAGCAGTCATAATTCAGCAGTAAACAAGACAGACACACTCTCTGAACCTCTGGGATCTTGAAGTCTGGGAGCAAATGTGGATATTGAACAAATAACTCTGCATGTCAAGAGTGCAATAAAGGGAAATCATAATACAAATGACAATAACTGATAGTTATGGAATTTTTGTTATATGACAGGGACTTCTCTGTGTGATTTATGTGCCATAACTTAATTAATTCTCACAACATTACTCCCCCAAATTAATATCAAAAGGGGACACTGAAACACAGAGAGGTAAAGTAGTTTTCCCAAAGCCCACAGCTCGTAAGTGGTAGCTGTGGGTACAACTCCAGGCCTAGGCCGTGCTCTTAACCACTCTACTATTCTGAAAAAATCTGAGGGTCAAGGGAGACTTCTTGGAGGAGGTGGTATTTTGGGTGAAACCACAAGTCTGGGTTGGCATGGAAGAGATCAGGGAAGCACATTTTGATAAAGAGAGACTAGTAAGAGAGAGTAGGAAGTGTGAAAGCGTTTGAGCCTCTGAGGGAAGTCCGGGAGTCTGGGAATCCTGCCTGCCTCACAATGCCCAGGTACCTCTACACCCCTGAAGCCAGCTTTTTGGGGGAACCCTATGGTGTGCTCAGCCCTAGTCTTGAGAGCTCGAGAAAAATCTACTTCTGTAAGAGGGCTCTAGGTACCCCCTCACCTGCATCGATAAGGTGAGGCGTTCCCAGTTCTGGGTCACCGTTTGCGGTGACAGCAAGGACAGCTGGAGGCACCATGGGAGCTTGTGGAAGACGGTGTAATTACTGAGGTGACAGATCAAGTCTTCTTGTAATAGAGGGGCTCCCAAGCTTGTGACTTGAAGGATAAAGAACCTCTTGTTTTTTCCACTTCAGTGGATATTTGATAGTTCTGTGGACCTGTGGGAATGAGCTTGAGAGTTTAGGATGAGCAGAGGGAGGCAAAAGAGGTCTCTGTTTTATTTCTTTTTGAATTGGAGAAAACCATGTGTCAAGCCAAAGAATGGATGAACAGAACAGGACTGGGTCAACTCCTGCCCCTTTCCTCCTCCCTCCTACCCCTGTCTGAATTCTTCAGTCTTCCTCGTCAGCCAAGCAATACTTTGGAAACTGAAGAGGACTGAGCTTTTTGCTTGTCAGGCCCCAGGCACCTGCATGTCACAGGGGCTGTGAAGTTTTGTGGCATTCATGGGTATGATAAGATCATCTCTGCGCTGGGATGTTTAGGCTCCACTTACTTGTTATTTACTCTCAAAAACAAACACTTACATGTTTACTCTTACATTCATTCATGGATGTGTTTTGAAGTCAGGTCTTTGCTCCAATCTCAACCACTGTTAACCTGGTTTCATCTTTGTCTTCTGTGGGATGAAGAAATTGCCTGAAGCGGGCTTTCTCTGGTTTTATAAGCAAAAGCCTCATCCAATGAATCTTCCTTTGTCTTTCTGGGGCTCAGCCCAGGTATCCTTCCTTGGCCCAGGTCAGCATCCAAACAGCCTATTTGCCTCCCTCTCCATCCAGCAGAGCCATGAAAACAGTCTTTGCAGCAGCTCCAGCCCCGGCTTCTGCTTGGTATCCAGTTGGCTGCAGAGTGGAATATCATCTCTACCCACCATCTTTTCTCAGCTTCTCCCAGCGAAGTGATCCCTTCTTCCTTTTTTTTTCCTGTAAGGATTTTCACTGTTGACCTGTATGAAAACACCCATGAGAAAAAGTGTCTGTATTTCACAAACTCCCATGTTTCTATTCCCAGGGTCTGTCATGAACTTCTTATTGATGATGAGGAACAATTCCCCAGGAACAATCACTAATTTTCTTTCCTTTTAGCCTTGACTCTAGAGTAGGGAGCCATATTGACTCCTACCTTCCTCTATAAAGGGCCCCTAACTAAAACTTTAGCCTAAGAGCCAGCCCGGGGAAAAACATAGGAGTACCTTCATTTAACCTGGATTCTTAATGTCTAAGAACTTTCAGTTTGGGAATCCGCATATCACTGAACCTTGTCATCCTTCTAGGCTTTTGATGCCCATTCTGTGGTCTTGCGTATCCCATTCAGCATGCGTGTGCACGCGCACACACACACACACACACACACACACACACACAGAATATACTTTGCCTATTTGTTTCCAACTCAGGTAGCTAAAATAACTAAAGTGATCATAGTATCCAGTTAGGAGAGTGATAGTCTCCCTTCTTCTTGCCATGATGTCCCCTCAATGCCAAGCACATTATCTCCTCACTTATAGGTACTCAATAAATATTTGTTAAATGAACAAATAACAATTGAAAATCACTCAAGGAACAGACAGATTAGGAGTATAGATTTCCATGAATTCTAGTGTCAAACATGGATCTATTTCTCTGATTAGATTTTAAGTTGCTGCACTTGGGATCTCCATCTTTTATAGCAATGATAATGGCAGCTCGTACTATGTAGCTCTGTTCATTATAAGTCATTTTCTCTTTTACTGCTCACCACAACCTGAGGCATTATTGTTATTTACACATGAGTTATCTACACATTAGAAAGCTAAAGCCCCCAAGGGGGATAATAATTCATGCAGTTCCTAAAGTTTGTAATCTGGAGAGTGAACTTGAACCCAGGTCTATCAACGTGCAACACAAGGCTCTTTCCTTTATGCCCTGCTCTGCCCACCTTATTCATCTTGAGTTGAGTTTGTGGTTCCATGCAGTACAAGAAGATGCAGAGACAAGTGGGCCTCTATCCAGATCCAGCCTTGACAGACTAATGACCTTGTATCTTCCCAGGATGGGGGATGGGGTGAGAAGCAGAGGGCAGGACTCACGTCACTGCCCAGAGGCATTCCCACTTTTTTCCCATGGTCGCATATTCAGTTTCTATGTTGGGTTGCCAGGTTGAATCAAATCTCTCTTTCAAAGCCTACCATCATAAAGTTTATTTCCCCAGGTGACCTTCTTACTGTTTTTCCCTTTGTTACCGTATTTGAGAATAATCAGAGACACAGTGTCAGTTCAAGGATAATTGACTTTGACTTTGGGGAAAATGTTGGGAGGAAGAGGCTGATTCCTGAGACTGCTGACTTTATTGGGAGTTATGGCCTTCCCTGGGGCCTGAGCTTCATTCATTCAACAGGTATTTGTTAAGCACTTTCTATAAGATATGTCTCATGTTTGTAATTTTATGCACTTGAACATGGGCTTGAATAGAGACTCCATGTTATTGTTGGCCAACATCATCAATTTATTCATCATATAATTATTAGTATCTTCTATGCCCTAGACTGTATGTAAACATTGCAAGATGACACTCAAATTTGATGGCCACTGGGTATGGGGGAATGGGTTTCTTGATGTCCCTTTTTAGATGACTCCTTTGCAAAAGTTTCTGTTGTTTCCACACTGATGTTGGGAGTGGTGGGGCAGTGTGTGTGTGAGGGGTTCCTTCTAGTCAAAAGCAAGAAGTTCTCCTAGCCCTTGAAGGTCAAAGTTTACTCAATAAGGGACTCCTAGAGTTTGCCCCACAGCACGAATCCTGTAAGCAGAGATACTGGGGATTCTGCTGAGGTATGGCTCTTGAGTTGTTACATTCTAGTCTTGGTGTCTGAGTGATCTCCCATTTGTTGTACAACATGGATAAATGTTACCCCATTTGTGTCTACAAATATAAGATCTTTATAAGGTGAAAAAAATCTTAATATATTAGCAGTTAAAGCTTCTCATCTCCACCCCAGTAATGCCCCTAAGGAACACTTTAGAGTAACTGTGTATGGCAGGTAAACTGCTTTCTAAGGAAAACAGTTTGAATTCAGGAAGCTTATTATAAAGCACATTAACCAAACATCTTTCAAAATGATGGGAAAATACCAAATCTCATTATCCTAGGGTTGCCCAGCCCTCACACCATCCTAATGCCAGAGGGAAACAGACCAGTTCCTTCTATTCTAGAGAAGTCTTTCTTCAGGAAGGCTAAAGAAAACAAATTTGATGGGCTGTGTTCACAGAACAGGAGCTCTCTCCTTGTCCAGTGTGCATGGTTTCAGTCCTTATAGAGTTCATCGTCTGGTGGGGGATACAGAGAAACAAACAGACAAGCTTTATGTTATATAATAAGACAGGAGCTGGGTGCCATGGGAATACATTTTGGGAACAGTTTACATGGCCTCAGAAGATTGGCAGAAAGCTTCCAGTAGGAAGTTTCATTTAATGCTGAAGGATGACCAGTAGCAGATCACAAGAAGCAGAGGAAGGGTGGGTGGTAGTGAAAAAAAGGAGTCCAAGCCTGGGGAAACAGCATGTGCAAAGGCCTGGCAGTATAAATAAACATGGAGGAGACAGGGGATGCAATCAGTTCCATAAGTCTGGACTATAAGACAGGGTTGAGACGAGGCAGGTAGGAGGCTGCAGGGAGGAGATGTGATTGGGCTCGGGGACTCTAGAGAGAGATAAAACCAAGGAGATGAGCATGACCACAAATCATCGAAGGCCTTACAACCCATGTCTTTTTCCACATTGACTAGCCTTGGCCATGTGACTTCATTTGTTTGGGCCACCGGAATGGTAGCAAAGGCATGAAAATCACCTGTGCATTAGAGCTTGCTCTTTTTCTTGCTGCTTTTGGGATTAAGCCACCCTATGAAGATGTTCAGACAAACCAGCTAGATGGAGAGAGATGTGTGGTCCAGTGGCCTCCATCAGCCCAGCCAGTCATCAGGCATCCAGGGCCAGCGAGCCCTTGGCTGATCCACCAACTGAATACAAACACATGAATGAACTCAGCTGATACCACGCAGAGTAGAAAGAAGCCATCCCAGCTGAGCCCTGTCCAAACTATCCACCCACAGAATAAATGGTGGTCTTCTTAAGCCACTAGGGTGGTTTGTTATGCAGGAATAGAAAACAATACAACCCCTATCTCCACCAAGTTCCTAAGGAAGCAAAACACGTTAGAACCAATAGAAGGCTGTGTTAAAGTTTGACTTTATCATTTGCAGATCTAGCACCCAATAACCCCAATGTATATATAAGGTCTATGATAAAAGTTGTGTTGAGCTTTGGCCCTGGAGGTCCAAGAGAGACTCCCACTTGCCTCTGAATCGAAACCTTAGGGACAGCATGTGTTCATCTGTCTGTGGGGGGAAAGAGAAAGATCCTGAAAAGGCCTTTATTGAATCAGCTCAACACAGGGTGAAAGTGGAGGTGCAGAAACCTGGGTATCCCGACCCTAGAGACTGATGCAGATCCAAGGTGTTGGGGGCTAACCAATCAGATTAGCAGCTCTCTCTCGGCAGGGGAACAGACTCAGAGTCAGGACAGGGTAAGGAGTGGTGATCACAAGAGGCAGAATTGTTTTTTTCATTCAGAAGCCATTGGGGGAGTTATTAATAATGACCTCTGTTCTTTTTTTTTTTTAATTTTTTTTTCAACGTTTATTTATTTTTGGGACAGAGAGAGACAGAGCATGAACGGGGGAGGGGCAGAGAGAGAGGGAGACACAGAATCGGAAACAGGCTCCAGGCTCTGAGCCATCAGCCCAGAGCCTGACGCGGGGCTCGAACTCACGGACCGCGAGATCGTGACCTGGCTGAAGTCGGACGCTTAACCGACTGCGCCACCCAGGCGCCCCTAATGACCTCTGTTCTTAAAGAGCCCCCTCTAGTCAGAAAGATGTGAACAAGTTTGTGCCAGTCAGGGGCCAGTCAGCACACAGAAGTGACCATGTATTTCGACTAAGAGAATTTAATCAAAGGAATGGGCAAAACAGATGTTGGGGAGCTGAAAAGGCCAAAAGAGGGCTCTGAAGTTCTACAGAGATGGTTACTAGAGGGAGCAGCCACCACTATGGGGTCAAGAGGACAACGGGAGAGAGTGGAGTCACCAGAACTTCAGAAGTTAGAGGAGCTGGGAGTCAGCCTCTGCGGGGGTACCTCTAAAGTTCAGAGGTCCCCGTGGAGATGGGGTGCAGAGGTATGGAGGGTCCAAGGGGAGGGTGCAGACAGGCTGCCAGGGACATCCCCAAGGGGTGCGGTGAGGCTGACCCCGCAAGTGCATAAAAAGGCTGGATAGTGGCCATCGATGCCTAGGCTGGGTGAAAGGCCCTTGCTGGTGCAAAGCTGGCAGAAACCGTATGCAAATGGAAAGGAGCAAGTCCCTTCCTTCTTCTTGCCACGTGGGATCTCTTCAATGCCTCTGACTGGCAGAATCTAATGAGGACTCCTTGGCTAAGGGAGACACATGGTGTGTAGAGCCCCGGCGTCAGCCTCAGAAGCAAAGCACAGGGTGGGTTTGGAGGTGAGATGCAGTGACTTCCTCCCTGGCTCACAGACTGGGTGATGTGTGGAAGCATCTATGGGGCTGATCTCCTAAATCTGAGGCTTCACAGAGCCTAATGGCAAAGTCCCTAGAAGCGGCTTTCCAGAAGTGGGGCACTGGGCGCTGGCAGGACTTGAGTTTAGGTGGTGTGAGAGATCCTTCAGGTGGTAGGCAGCCGTGGAATTACACAACACTGAGCAGCACACTGAGATCATTAGTTTTTTTCAATTTCCGTATTTCTGATTAAGGCGAGCAAAGTCCTGGTTTAGTGTCAGCAAATCTTTAGCAGGATCTTAACCCTTGCTGCAATACATCTTAACAAAGACAGACGAAGCCTCAGGCTCTGAATCTTTAGCAGGCAGCCAGTTAGAGTTTAATAACATTTGTCTGAGTGCTATTTATTCCCTACGCATACCTTCTGGTTCATGGAAAGTGGTTCCAGTTTCTTTTCATTTACTAGATATTCCTGTTTAAGTAAATTTATTTGACGAAAATGTGAGTAGGATTAAGCCTATATAGTGAGAAAATAATAACAGAGGTATACGGGTAGAGCAAATGAGAGGGGGGAAAAATCTCCCAAGTGGAAGGGCAATGACCGGGTTTAGGGAAAACTTCCCCCAAGGCAATACAGAGATAGCCTTTGATTGCAGATTAAGCATTGATACAATTAATTAGAGTGCTGAGGGGTGAATTCTGCATATCACAAAGAGGATGTTTGGCTAGTAATTTTGACCAGTGGGCTTCTTGTCCTGGGTGGGGGTTGGGGGAAGGATGCCTGGACTAAGCCCCTGGAGCCTACCTTGCCATTTGGCAATTCCCTTCCCCAAAAGCAAAGTGTTTGGGGCCAGATGGGCACAACTTCTTGAGAAGCCTGACACAAAGATTGGCTTCCACACTCAGATTTCACATGTTCTCCAAATGACAGCCGGACGGGTTCCTTCGAGCCGATACCCTAGTGAAGTAATAATCACTTTCCTATCGATTTCCTCACAGTCTTATGAGCATTATCCCATTGGAATACAGCCCCATGAAGCCCGGGACGTTGTCTATCTTGGTCACTGTTGTGTCCCCAGGGTCTAGGACAGTGCCTGGCATATAGCAGGGTAGACTAAACATGTGTGAGTGCATGAATGTATCCATGAAATAGCTTAAGGGTTTCCAAATTTGAAAATAAAAATGAGTCAGGCGTGGCTCTGGACATTGTGGAGTAGAGGCCCAGACTTTGATTTCTTGGGACCCCCTTCACTAGCAGAATCATAGTGAGTCAAGAAACACATTTTTTGAAAAACTTGTTTTGGAGGCATGGGGGGAGCAGTTTTAGGTTCATAGCAAATTGAGAAGAAGGTACAAAGATTTCCCCTCTGCCCTCTGCCCCCACACATGGGTAGCCTCCTCCTGACTGTCCCTATTCCCCACCAGAGCGGTACATTTGTTACAACTGATGAACTTAACACTGACATGTCATTATCACCCAAAGTCCGTAGTTTACCTTGGGGTTCAGTCTTGGTGTTGTGAATGGTGTTTCTATGGATTTGACACATGTATAATGACATGTATCCATCACTATAGTATCATGCAGAGTATTTTCACTGCCCTAAACATCCTCTGTGCTTCATCTATTCATTCCTCCCCCACTCCATCCAAAACTAACACTTGCAAACCCTCATCTCTTTAGTGCCTCCATAGTTTTGCCCTTCCCGGAATGTCATGGAGTTGGAATAATACAGAATGTAGCCTTTTTGGATTGGCTTCATTCACATGGTAACTTGCATTTAAGGTTCCTCCATGTCTCTTCATGGCTCAATAGCTCATTTCTTTTTATTGCTAACATGCCATTGTCTGGACGCACCACAGTTTATCCATTCACCCGCTGAAGGACATTTGGTTGCATCCAGGTTTTGGCAATTATGAATAAAGCTTCTGTAAACATCCCTGTGCAGATTTTTGTGTGGACATACGTTTTCTGTTCTTTGGGTAAATACCGAGGAGCATAATTACTGGATTGTATGGTAAGAACATGTTTAGTTTCATAAGAAACTGTCAAACTGTCTCCCAAAGTGGCTGCACCATTTCGCAAGGAAACACATTTTGAAAAATCAGAGCTCGATTATTCTTCCAACAGCACCGCAAGGTGTTTAAAAGTTTACTCCTATTTTAGAGATGAGGAACTTGAAATTCCAGGGCATTTCATGATTAGCTCAAGGACATATAGCTGCAAGGGGCAGTGAGGGGGCTGGAGTATAGGATTTCATCATGAAGATTTGCTTTAAGTGAAAGAGCCAACATCAACCTCCAAGACGCTTTGGATATTCTTCCTCTCTTTAAGAAGCACCAAAGTTAGTTCCAGTCAATTTACAGAGAACAAGAAGTCAAAATGGTTGTTTTGGGGTCATGTAAATGAGCAACCATTTTGTTGAATGCTTTTTTTCTGTTCATTTTTTTAGTTGACAGCTGTGACACCGTCTAATCTCCATTTTTACACACTAAAGTAATTAATTCGATGGTGTCTCAAGGAGGTAGATGCCCTTAGGGTTAATATCACTAGAATTCCCTTCTGATAATCAAGTTCAAATTTGAGAATCTTCTTCTTTCTCTGGGTCATAGGGGTGTCTCACTGTGAACTCCTGTGATGCCTTTAGAAGCATCCAGTTTCTCCGTTAGGGAATTTTAAACATTAGCAGTGACTTTTAAAGAATCTTGAAGTCTTTGAATTTAAATGGCATTCAGTCCAACTTCTTAGCTCATCATCTTTCAAAATGGCCATAAAAGCAGATTATTGAGTCTGTGTCCGAATATTGTCAGCAATGGCAGGAGACAGCAGGAGCTGGGGGATTCTGAATTCTGTGAAGCAGTCTGTTTCATTGCTGGGAAACCCTAATATTAGAAAGTTCTTCCTAATATGCAGTGAAAATGTGCCTGCCTGTAAACTACCCATCAAATCATAGATTCAGAATGTTACAGAAAAGGGACCTAACATTTTTGAGCACTTATTATTTCTTATTATGGTTATGAGTTTACATTCAATCTCTCTTTTGTGAGAGAGTGATCATCTTTCCCATTTTGTGGATGGGTAAATCAGTGCTAGACCAACTTGAACAACTTTTCACTCTGATAAAAGATCTAATTGGGACTTGACTCTCACTTCTCCAGTGTCTAAATCCATGTACTCTTCCAACTGCCTCCCTTCTGAGAGCTTGCCAAAGCTCTCAACATTCTCCTACCCATGCTATTCGTATTTGTATAAAACCAGTTTTCAGTAATAGGAGTAGAGGGAGGGAGAGTTGCACTATTCCCCTCTTTCTCTAGGAAAGCAGTGATCAGCATCCCCAAGAGGCTTGCACAGTTTGAAGAAAGCGTATCCGCCCTGAAAACATTGACAACTCCCCAGTCCTCCTTCCCTCCCATGTATATTTTTATTCAGAATCTCCGATCATCTAAATTGCATTCTTACCAGTGAGAAGTTGGCTGCCCAGATAGGTAAATTCCAAAAGTAATGTTGGTAAATGGATGTTCACATAAGGTGGCTGTACACTGGGAGGAAGTTTGAGTGTCTCTTGAAAGGCAGCTAGATTAATTCAAAGTCACCTTCCAATAGGCATCTCTTCAGGTCTTGGGACTTCAAAAGCAACTTTTACTGGAATCCAGAGGCTGTCACCAAGGTGAGTTATCACAGTTACTGCCACCCCAGCATCACTGATACACATGAAAAGGATCTGGGATAGATGTGCCCACAACTTGAGTTTAGGGCCAATGTGGAAGAAGACATATTTCACAATTTTCAAATCAGCTTAGGCAAACTCATGTCTGGATAAATCATAACTAATCTATTCACCGGGCTTTAAAGACAAATTCAAAGTGAGTTCTCATTTCGGTTTTTCATCTCTGATACCTATTTGACAAAAATTCTCCATGTGTTCTTGCTCGTTGGGTTTACATTCTCATTCAGGACATAGGAAAGAATCAGTGTTGGCCAATTCCTGATGGAAGGAAAAGAAAATTATTTGCATCTTCTCTGTATGATGGGGACACTTACAAAATTCTCGTGTTAAACCCTCACAATAGTCCTTTGAGTGCATATTATTGCTTTTAGGTAACATATGAGGAAATTGATGCTAAGAGAATTTTGTTGCTTGTCAAAGATTAAATGGATACTGTGGGCCAGAACTAGGATTTGTATCTCCTTGATTAACACTGGACAAAATCTCCCAGAGTCTAGAGGAGTCCCTTGGGTATGTAACAGAACTTCAAAGCTGTAATCTAATTGCTGAGATGCAACAACTAACATTCCATAGCGTTTCCTGTGAACCAGGCCCAGTTCCAAGCACATCATATGTATAAAATATTAACTCATTTAACCCAGCAACACTGTAAGGCAGATACTTACATTATTTCCCATTTGATAGATGAGGAAACAGGCATAAAAGGCACAAGCTCACATTTTAGGTCCCACAACTAGTCAGTGGAGAAGCCAGGATTCACATCCACACAGTCTGCTGCATGCTTTTAACTGCTAAGCTGTATTGTATTTGCATTAGGGAAAGGATTTTGTTGATGGAAATAGGTTACCCTGTGGAGCCTAGAATATGTCCTTCATTCATGGATGGGGAGTGAAATGCTCTTACAGAGGATGATGGCAGGCCAACTGAGTAATGGACTAGTAAGGTGAATTGTATGATCTTGAAGAATGTTACCAATATGCTTGTTCTGGCATCAGAATCAGCAAACAATTTTCTGGGAGAATTTGGTTTCCCAGGTATCCTCCCTAAAGGCAGAGATTGGCTCATGTTTGTCCCTCTGTATCACTACCCTTTTGCCTATAGGCTGAGTCCAAGCTCCTCATGTTCATGGTGCCCCCTGAAGTGGCATCTGTCTTTCCCTTTCTGCTCCCCCTTTCATCACTTCCACCCTGTTCTCCCTTGTCACTAAACTTGTGTCTTGAATGGGAAATTCCTAGAAAGAGAGGCCATTTCATGCCTCCATAGCTTTATGGGTATGGTTCCCTCTGTCTGGAGGGCTCTTTCTCACCATCTCCATATGACAAACTCCTACTTACCCTTCACAACTCAGCTCAAGCAGCTGCTACTCTCAAATCTCTCCTGATTTCCTCCAAGCAGGGTGAATTCACCCCTCTTCAGTGGCAGTGAGGTCCCTAGACTTGGATTTTCATGCTCATCTCTAGCTTCATGTGCATTTGTTTGCATGCCTGTCTGGTTAACAGACTGTGAGTTCCTTAAGGAAAGAGCTCATTTTTGTTCATCTCTGTCTCCACAAGATCTAACACATAATGCAACTAAGCACTGAATGAATGATTGAATAAGTAAATTTAGCCTATTGAGTATTATCATCAACAAACAGGAGATTTGCTGAAAATATATATTGGCACCTACATTACCTATCAGGAGTCTTGTAAATCTGGGAAGTGCTAATCTGTCTCCTTGAGTTATATCACCTATAGGTATTGAGACAAAATTGAGGATCCAAATCTACAAAACTGGAGACTAAACTGTAGGGGGAAAAATGATCCTAACAAGGTATTGCTGTGCTCTGAGGGAGCAGGCCAGACTCCTAGTGTGATATTTCTTCTGTAACAAAAAAGAATCTTCCCCAAAGGACAACAATATACTATACTACTATACTAACAATATACTAACAATATTACTAATGTGTCATTATCCTAAATTATAGTTCTTAGATGCTTTTATGGAAGAGCATTGTTGCCAGTAAATAGATTTAGGATCAAGAGCATTTATTGAGCACCTAAGGTATGTGCTGAGGTCTCCTTATATATATTCTCATTGATATTAACCTAAGGTGATTTGACTTCATTTGACTTGATTTTCACAACCCTATGAGATATGGCCAATTGTTTCCAATTCAGAGATGGGAAATCTGAGGCTCAGAATAGATTTATTCAAGGAGGTATAAGGTGTGAGTAAAAGAGCTGATGTTTGAGTCCAGATATTCTGACTTCGAGCCCAGTGCTCTTTCAACACTCAGGGAAAATATTTGAGGCAAAAGTACTGACTTTGATAATTCAGTTTGGTTAGGATGAAATGGTCCCTCGCTTGCATCAGGGTGTGCTGTTTATTGAAATGAAGAAGGAGTCATAGCCTTGGGGCAGGTAAGACAAAAATCTAAGAGTTAGTTATAGAAAACATCCATGTGCTCTGACCCAGTCATTCAAATCTCTCTCCCATCTCTCTCTTGTGCTTGTGCTAACAGGTTCCCCAAATGAATTGTCTACATCAGTGGTCCCTACTTCTTCAACACCCACTCATTGCCCCTACCAATGTCTGCATTTGGATTTTATCCCTACCGCTGTTGGAGGAGAGCTTTATTTTCCCCTTACATTAAAAAAATTTTTTTTAAGTTTATTTATTTATTTTCAGAGAGAGAGCAAGTGAGAGCAGGGTAGGGGCAGAAAGAGAGGGAGAGAGATAGAGAATCCCAAGCAGGCTCTACAACATCAATGCAGAGTCAATGCAGAGCTCAAACTCACAAACCTCAAAATCATGACCTGAGCCCAAACCAAGAGTTTGTTGCTTAATCGACTGAACTACTCAGGCACCCCTCCCCTTTCATTTTTATTTCAAAGAGGGAAGACAACTTTTTTCTCCCTTTCTAGAAGGCAGCTTTGTGAAAAAGCTAGCTTCTCTGTTTCCTCTCTGTGGATGGATAGACTCATCTGACTGATGATATTGGAAGAATCCTGAAGTTTACTTGTTCAACAATCCTCCTCTTCTTTCAGGCGTATCTGTTCATCCCTATGCAGTAAGCTTCCTTGGGCAAATTCTACCCTGCAACCGAGAGAACCACACTGCAGAAAAGATGGTCAGCACGAGGGAAAGGGAGAAGTATTCAGTCCATTTGACCACACACCTAAGCCACATTTTGCTTTCCATCTGATTTTCAGGTCTTAATTCCTCAGCTGATTCCGTCCACAGCCTGGGAAGGTAGGGATGCTATTAATTGGCTTCCCCAAACTACTTACGCTCAGTTGCAACCATTCTTTTAATGGCCTTGTCCAAAGACTCTTTAGCTCTTACCTCACCTGATATCTCAGTAGCATTTGGTAGTAATGACCACTTCCTGTCAATCTTGAAACTTCTCTGTCTTTCCTTTTTAAGCCATTCTTTTCTTATCATCCCTTATCTGCTCTGCCGCCTCCTCTTTCCCTTATAGCTCAGATTCTTGGCATACACGACTAGCTTCTTTTATCAGTCTTTGAGTTATCCTTGAGCAATTGCACTTGCTTCTGTGGTTTTAACTACCACCTCTCGTCTGATGACACACACCCCTTTATGTTTTTGCTAACATAAACACTTGTGGGTGCAGCTACTTAATGGCCGTCTTCATTTAGATGTTCCATGAATATCACAATTTCAAACATGTCCTAAACCAAACCTACTGTGGTCCCCATTAAACCTGCTCCACCCCTTTTGACAAACTCATTTAATGGTGCCATTAGTCTCTGGAGTCAGCAGCCTAGGAGTTATTCTTGATTCGGTCCTCTTCCTCAGCTCTGCATTCAATCAGTTGCCTATCTGGCCATTTTTACCTTATATATATTTTAATTAATTCTCCTCTCTCATCCCTCCTAGAGCTCTGTCCTTATTCAAAACCTCATTATCTTTCACCTGAATTATTGCCTCAGCTTTCTATTTCCTATACGCGGGCTCACCTCTAATATATCATCCATGCAGGCACCATAAAGATATTTCTGAAATAAAAATAAGACCATGGAACTTCACGTAAGGCCCTTCAACTGCTCCCTAACAGGATAAGGTCCGTGCTCCTTAGCACACACCACACACCCTCAAGATATTTCCCCCTCAACAACCTAATTTCCATCTCACACTTTACCCTCTCATAAAACAAATCTTTTCATAATCTCTACACGTATTATGCTGCTTCTTGTATTTCTTTACAAAATGGCCTTCCCACATTTCTTTACCTGGATAATGCCAACTTTGCTTAGGGACTGCCTCCTCTAGGAAGCAGTCTTGAAATGCCTCATTAGACTGGGTGTGATACCACTCTCCCATTCTTCCAATTCACCTGTGCCTCTGCTGTTGTGGCATTCATCATGCTGCACTGTACCTACCTCCTTGGCTCCTTGGGATGACAGGGATCATATATTACTCATTCTCACACCCCCGCTCCTGGCATAAGACCTGGCACAGAAGAGGGACTCAATGAATTTTAATAGAACTGAATTGAGCAACACTACGGGATATTTAGAGAGTAAAAATAAAGTAATTTAATCAAATCACTGAATTAAGTGGGGCATGGTCCAAAACAAGGCTGCTCTTTCTTTCTATCTGGCAAGACCCACCAGATAAGATTAAACCCAAGAATCTGGTGTAGAAGATATCCGTGTACTGTAGCCAAATCATCCAGACCGCTCCTTTTCCAATCTGTCTCTTCCTGCCCTTCCCATCTTCCCTAAAGGCAGGTCTGGATAGACCAAGACTCTCCAGGGTTCCTTGACCCTCGGTAATGAGATATTAGCAGTAAACTCTGCTTTCTGGATAGCCTTTGTCTCAGTGGATTCTTTCAGTCTTGAACTCTTCTCAAGAGGAGTGAAGTAGAGGCTGTAGGATGAGAGTGATGTAGAATGATGGAGAGAAGCAGGCATGACAGGAAAGTCTTGAGCCTGATCTTCTCTGCACTTAAAGTATCTACCAAAAGACTTTGGCATCAATGACTGTCCAAGGCTGTCCTTGCTTCTGTAACTGACCACTACTGAGGATTTTGTCTCACTGACCTTTCCATCTGAGTCCTTGAAGCTGCCCTGCAGGCTTTGAGAGGAATTTTCAGCTCCTAGCTATTTGCACCTTGCCCATTTCTCCTCATATTGTTGGAATCTGGCTTCACAACTCCTACTATTTCCTCTTTTGTTTGCATTCAGCTCTCTGGGTCACAAAGTACTTCCACATGTTGCACTTCTTTTAATCCTCCTAGCTGTCCTATGAACCAGTATATTATGCCCTAGAGCATGGATCTGGTAACAGAGAGGAGTCTGGATTTGAACTCAGGCACTTGTGATCAACACTGGGTGTTGTATGTAAGTGATGATTCACTTACATATTACACCTGAAACTAATATTACACTGTATGTTAACTAACTGGAATTTAAATAAAAGCTTAGGGAAAAAAATGAACTCAGGTCTCATTATTCCAGAAACTGTAGCTTTCTATTGCTCAGGGAGAAAAATCAAGAAAATCTCTCATATTCATCTCTCAGCTATTTGTGGACACTGATAAATAAAACATTAATATTTACTACCCCTAAGTTAAGTGCTAGACATCTCTGAATTTTTATAAGTTCACTTTGCCACCCGATCTGCAAGCAGTTATCTTAGCTGGTCTTAAACACCTAAAAAAGGAAGCAAGTATAGACATCTGTTCCTTTCATCTGTATAGTGCCCATTTTACCACTGCCTCTCCTTTTCTCGTTTCTCTCTTTTCATAAGAATGTCCTATTCTCCTTGCCGAAGTGATTTGTTTAAGGATTTAGAAATATGGTCCATGCTGGACCGATTATAGTCTTCCATGGGGCTTTCTGCTGGAATTTTTGGAAAGACTTATTTCCACTGGAAATGAACTGTGGGTCTGGGGTTGCTGGCCACCATCTTTTCCTTCACATGGAAAGACCATTTCTGAGAATAGAAAAGAGTAACAGAATCTCCACTATTTTGACTGATCTCCAGGATCTTGCTTGCCTAACTTTTGTATTTTTCTGGACTTTTTAATGATGTAAGTCAGTGAGTCAACAAATTCCTTTTTTCTTAAGCTTCATTAAGTTGGGTTTATCTTACTTGTACCCAAAGTACTTTAATTTCTATTTAACGGATAAATCAGAGACATTATGTAAACTTATAAAAGTTTCATGGTTTATAGTGGTATAAATAATGTTGGGGAAAAAAGTCTTTCAGGCGATAATATCTTCTTTCTATTAACACAGAGGTGGATCTGTAAGAATATGTATATTCACGGAGATCAACCCAGGGCCGAGCCACACTCTTGGCCTAATGTATTATGTGTAACCCTTCTTGATTCAGACATGTGACCTTGAAATTGAGTAACTCTCATCCGGCTCTGCCAACCCATTTGGCCCAGACCCAGCATGGACCCTCCGGTTCATCCTTTACCATGTCTGAGTTTTTTATGATTGGTTCCAGATTGAAGAGTTCCTCTGGTCCTCAAGCACTCTACACATGCTTTCACAGTGAGGTTGATGTTGTTGATATCGGGTCCTTCCTGGACATTGAATAACCCATTGATCAGTCTCCCTTCAGGTCACCTGGGCCACTCGTATTTCTGCATCTCTGCTGTCTATGGATATACATTTCCCAGGAACCTTGCAGAGCCAGCTTCAGAGGCAATTTGTTTCAGGGCAGGCTATGACCCGGCAAATAGTTTGAAGCTGTATCGAAAGCACTTACTTCCAACTCAAGTCCAGGGCTACACCTGCACATGTTTCTATCTTTTGGAAAGTGTAATGCTTATGTTCAAATATTTTTTAAAAATGAAAACATGAAAAGACTTTCCTTCAGAGCCTTCAGTTTGCCTGACTTCTTTAAGATACCATGTACCTCCTGGTGTCATACCAAACAGGAGTTAAAAATAGACCCCTGACCCCCTGACCTTTGTTACTAAGTTAGTGTTGAACCACTTGATAAAACTTACACTGCATCTCTGGACCTTTCCATGATTTTCTAAGATACCCACCCCTGTGCCACTCACCAGCTGTTTTATTGTTCACTTCTGTCATGTTTCCCGAAATAATCTAAGTACGTCCTGATACAATGCAACAAAAAGTGAGAAACTAGAACCTTTGGCTTGCAGCCCTGTGGTTTATTGTCACATGTTGGTCATGCCTCTTTCCAGTAGTTGATGGCCCAGCAGTTGTTATTGCCTTGGGGTTGGAAGATAGTTCTAAGGTCTCTTCCTTGGTAGAAATTTGGATGATGCCTCCGGCTTGGCTGTTCTCCCCTGCTTGACCCCACATGCTTAGTCCATTCCAGTCCCCATATCTTGTATTTACCCAAGTTCCCTTAAAATTTCTTAAAATTTTTAAAAAATGTTTTTATTTATTTTTGAGAGAGAGAGAGAGACAGAGTACTAGCAGGGTAGGGGTAGAGAGAGAAAGAAAGAGAGACAGGGAGTCCAAAGCAGGCTCTAGGCTCTGAACTGTCAGCACAGAGCCCACCGCAGGGCTCAAACCCATGAACTGTAAGATCATGACCTGAGCGGAAGTTGGATGCTTAACCAACTGAGTCACCCAGGTGCCCCACAGAACAGTGTTTCTTGTTCTGTTCACCATGGCCTGGATCTCAGTGCAAGCTTCCCAAGAGGGAGAATTTCTGAATATTGGCCTTAGGAGTAACCATAGTGTATTGGTCAGTGTTCTTCATCTGGAGAAAAAGAAAAGAGAGAGAGAGAGAGAGAGAGAGAGAGGTTGATTTACTATAAGGAATTGGCTCATATGATTATGAAGGCCAAGAAGTCCCAGGATCTCAGTTGGCCAACTAGAGATTCAGGAGAGCCAATGGAATAGTTCTAGACTGAGGCCAAAGTCCAGTCTGAAAGCTACAGGCTTAAGAGTTGATTTTTCAGTTCAAGTATAAAAGCAAGAAGAGAAGTGTTGTTTCAGCTTCTAGGCAGTCAAGCAGAAGTTCCCTCTTATTCCAGGGAGGGTCAGCCTTTTCTTCTCTTCAGATCTTCCATGAATTGGATGATATACCCCCCACTGGGGAGGGCCATCGGCTTTACTCAGTCTACTGATTCCAATGTTCCTCTCATCCAGAAACGCCCTCACAGACACACCCAGAATAATATTTAACCAAATGTCTGAATGTCTCATGACCCAGTTGAGTTGACACATAAACCTAACCATCATGTATGGTAATGAGGGCAATGGTATTTCCTTTCATGTTCGCTGCACATTGTGCATTGCACCCTGCAAGACACTTTCTCCTTTTTTATGAAAAAATTTTTAAAGTTTATTTATTTTTGAGAGAGAGACAGAGTGTGAGGAGGGGAGGGGCAGGGAGAGAGGGAGACACAGAATCTGAAGCAGGCTCCAGACACCGAGCGTGTCTGCACAGAGCTGGATGTGGGGCTGGAACCCACGAACCGTGAGATCATGACCTGAGTCGAAGTCGGATGCTTCACCAACTGAGCCACCCAGGCACCCCTAGTTTTTGTTTCTTAACCACACTTTATCCTCAAAATTGTACGCTGAGATAGGATTTCCCATCCCCTTTGTGTGTACAAGGAGACTCAAGCTCAGGAAAGTCAAGTCCAAGGTTCATGTATTCATTCACCTTCTATGTGCCAGACACTGTGTCAAGCACTGGAGGCTTAAAAACTAGAGTCAAACTCAGTTTCCCATCACTCTATGAATGGCCACAGGAGCTCAGGAGAAATGGCCCTGTGCCAGGCTGGCCCAGCGGGACCAGAAATGACAGAACATGAGCTGTGTCTGCCAGAGTAGTTAGCATTAGAAGAGGAAGAGTTGGTTGGCAAATGAAAGGTGACAAGAAGCTTGACAGGGAGCAGATGAATCATCTCGGGGTTTGTAGTGGCTATGGAGAAAGGCTGGGAGCAGTGGGTGCCCTGGCATGTGGAGAAAACTTTCACAGAGTTTCAAGATGAGAAAAGTTGAGGTTCTGAAAGAGAGCTAGAGAGCTCTCACACCTGCCATTTCCGCCCTAACAGCTCAGAGCCGGCAGCCTAGACTTTTTTTCTCTCCTGCTCACTTTTCTCTTTCAACTAATAAACCTGTTTATTCCAGCTTCTGCATACTTCCCTCTATTTCCTTCTGTTCCTCCCCTTGGCCACTTCTTTAATTCAGGCCTTTCAGACCTTGACCCATGCAGTGATATTCTGCTTCCTTTTCCACCTCCTCCCAGCTTTCTGCACTGAGTCACCAGCAGTCCTTCTAAAATGTGGTGGGGACAGGCCCAGATGTCCATTTGCCTATTTTACTCTATTTATTAGAACTTCTTGGTAGGATTGGGATGGTTTCCTATGAGATCCAGGCATTCCTAGATCTCTCACTGTAATACCATACAATATTGTCAAACATTCCCTTTAGTCTCTAACAGTGAATTTACATGAAATGGATGTAGAGTGCTTAGCACAGGCCTGCCACATTATTTCGGGCTCACTAAATGGTTGCTGTTTTAATTATAGATAGTATAGATTTTTGTTTTGTTTGCGTATTATTTAATAGCTCCTGATCACCTATAGTTTGAAGCACTATAGTCTTACAACCTCTTGTTACCTGACTTCAAACCTGTTTTCCCATCCTTATCTCCCATCTGTCAACCCCACTCCCTACATCCTAGCCCTTATGGAAGGAAGAACCTCATAGTTACATGGTTCATTGTGATATTTCAGGCCTCCATGTCTTTGTACATGTTATGGCCCCGGGCTAACCTTCTCTCAACTCTTGTGGGTTTTTGTTGTTGTTGTTGTTTTATTTTTTGGTTTTGGGTGTTTTTGGTGATTGGGGGATGAACCATAAAAAGACACAATTCAAATTTTACCCCCCTGAGAAGCCTTTCTCGACTGCTCTGAACAGAATCAGCAACTCCTCTTTGTTACCCCTCTACAGTTTGTATAGTACTCAGATGTAAGATTGTCTTACCTAATAATGTTTTCTGGTATTTGACTTTATGTCTGTCTACCCTACTGCATGGTGAACTCTGCTGAATAGGCAGCACTGATCACAAGCGAAATGTTTTCTATCAGATGAGGAAAAAATATCGGTATTAGTTAACAGAAGTAGAATAAGAAACATGAATGAATGTAGAAAAAAAAAGCATATAGGCAGATGGGGCATCAGAAAATAAGGAAGAGGAGCTGGTGCGTGCTTACACCCTCACGATCACAAAAGCAAGCTTGGCTGTGTGCGTATACAGAATTTTCCCGAATGAAGCAGAAGGTACAGATATATAATAAAGCTGTATCCTGGGAGTGGAGCCACCTCGTGATAATGATATTGAAATGAGGAACCCATCCATATGTTGATGAAATA
Source organism: Prionailurus bengalensis (assembly GCF_016509475.1). Classification (NCBI taxonomy): domain Eukaryota; kingdom Metazoa; phylum Chordata; class Mammalia; order Carnivora; family Felidae; genus Prionailurus; species Prionailurus bengalensis. The sequence continues at coordinate 128,947,884 of NC_057358.1, forward strand.
AATCCTAACTAGATACCAGCAGCCAGTGTCCTGCCCATTCCATTCTGGAAGCAGGTCCAGAGAGGTATTTAGTTAGGATTTGTGCAACAAAGAAGGAGCTCAGGAGGAGAAGAATCTGAGTAATTGTATGTAAATAAAGGCAGTCACACGGGGCCAACATTTTCAGACTCTCCTTGGTTAAACCACAACTACAGTTGTGATGAGTACACATAATGAAGTAAACATTTCTGGAATCCGCATGCCACAAATGCATCACCCAGCACTACCACTGTGTGGAGAGATGTTGGGCTGGTGGAGTGACTTCTCCTGGTTCATTCGGTTGCTCAGGACAGGAGCCACTGCAGTAGCCTGCGGCTTATTTTCTCTCCCAGCCTCCTGATGTTAAGCAGGAGTACCTAGATCTCTCAGAAGAGAGAGAACTGCAGAGATGAGTAAAAAATTTTAATATTCACATTTCTCTTACTTACCTCAAAGGCTGGCTCAGATAGGTACTGAGTGCAAAGAAACATTTGTGATCGAATGAATGATAACAGATGACTGTCCAGGAAGGCTAAAACCCCAGATGTGTTGATTCGTACAGAAGGAAGTATCTACCATTTCCCGTACTGTGCTAATTATCTAGGACAGTCTGAAATGCTTTATATCTATTGACTCATTTATTCTCATTTAAGACTCAAAGCAATTATCGGAGAATGGGCCTGATTATTCCTATTTTGTGAATGAGAAAAGTAAGGGTGTATGTCACTTGTTCAAGGCCATGGAAACAGCAAATGGCAGAGTTAGCATTCAAGTTAAGTCTGTGTGCTCCCAAGCCCTTGCTATATCAATGGACATAAGGATCATATTATCATAATAATAAAATCGGGGAAAGGATAATGGGTCCTTGAGGGTCAGGTTTAAGTTGATGACATAGAGAAATCCATGCAGGTCTCATTCTACTTTGCTTCTGCCTTAGCAGAAAATTTGAGCCCTAAAAATGCTTGAACTCTAAGTAGGTATTTATCTGTTGAAATCTAATTAGATTTTTCTTACACATACGCATAAATATGTGCAAAATCCATCAGTTTAAAGAAAACTGATCAAAGTGTTTTTAGGCTACAATATGCTTAGTATTGTAAGAGTAGGTTTGGGATCTAAATGATCTGAATTCAAACTATGCCCTGCTGTGCCCCAGTGCTGTGAACTTGAGTGGGTTATTTCATTTGCCTGAGCCCCAGTGTCCTGAGAGGGTAATAGTGGGTAAAATAGTACTATCTCACCGGATCGGTGTATAGATTTAAGTTAGAAAAATATAGAGAGAATGGGAATATGTACTGTGGACCCTACTAAATGTTCAATATGAGATATTATTATTTTGTTACATTCAAGATGCATGTTGATATCCATAGCAAGCAAAAGAGGGTCTTAGGAAATACTAATAAGAATTAAGATTCAAGGTTGCATCCACAGGGTTGTCGAAACTATGCAAACATTGAGAATGAAAATTGGAAAAGACTTTAGAGAAACAGACTGGAGGAAAATGTATCAAAATTATCTAAGAGATTGCCTTTAGAAGGGGTGTCTCTTTTCATGATTTTGTATTTCTTACATCTTCTGTGATCAGCATATTTTATCAATGGGGAAATTTAATTTTATATGCTTTTTAAAACTATATGCTTATGATACCTTAATCGTTAAAGGAAATAAATAGAAAAGTTTGGAAAAGTTTTCTGCCAGAAAAATGTCAGTTTGACTACGTGTAAGCAAATTTACCTAGCAACTAGTTCACTGAGTATTGCAGGCTCCCAAAGGCCCCTCTAGGTGAGTGGGGCAGATGACTGGAGCTGGGACCCCAGGAGAGCACTTCTCAAGAGTCCTAGAAAGTCGGAAAATGAAAATTCATCTTGTACTCAATCCCCTGTGATTGAACTAAGAAGCCCCTGGGCTCTGAAGAAGTCTGGATGTGTGCCACATCCCTGTTCTGACATAGTTGAGTCTGCAGGAAATAGAGCTCCTGAGCAGGAACAGTCCTGCTTTATCAGCACCGATGGCTTGAGCAGCCATCAATTAGGCTGAGATTAGCTTAAGTACAGTAGTTAGTTAATTACGAGTTTGACACAGAACTCCCTGTGTCGCAGCATGCAGCCTGGAAGCTGAGCCAGAACAGTGGGAAGATTTCCAGGAACATTGCAAATGCATCAAGTGGAAATGAATACACAGCAAGGATGTGGAAGATGAGGGTGGTCCATCCTGGTTTTGGAGTCCTAGTTTAGCGTGGCTTGAATCCTGAATGGCTCTTTGAAAGAGTCCAGGTTGGTTGTACAAGAAGTCTTGCAGAGGTGGTAATGCCAGGCAAGAATGCTGACTGTCAAGTAGGAAAGAGCCAAGTAGATCTTTTAGAAGACTTTTGAGGTCATAGGGCTCAGTCAGAGATTGGGATGCAAGAAAGGCATCTGAGATTCAACAGGTAGATCAGAAGGTCCAGTATAGAGTATAGTAAAGGAAGGGTTGGAAGTGGCAAGAAGGCATAAGAAAGGTGGGGGAGAGAGAAATCTCTGTGGGAAGAGAAGGGAAAGGGAGGAAAGGGCAGAAGTCCATCCAGGAATTGAAAATATTCATCCATCCATTATTTTGTTCCCCTTTTTTTTTCACAAATAGAAATTAAACATCAACTTTTGTGCCTAACACTGTACTATGACAATAAATCAGGGAGAGGGAGAGACACATTCAAAAATGGGTGATCACAACACTGTGGTCAGAGCTAGAATTAATGTTTGGACAAGATGATATGGAAGCAAGGAGGAAAGAGGTAGTTGGGGTAGTTGAGAAGGACTTCAGAAGGGATGGGGTATTTAAATAGGGTTTGAAGGGATGGGTTGGCAATTAACAAGGCAAAAGGAAGGACATCTCAGAGAGAAGAGGGAAGTAAGGCAGCTTATGTCTGGGGAGGAAGGAACAATCATAGGTAGATAGAGGATGGATGTAGGAACAAGAGAAAAGAAAGGGAGGTGGGGTAGAGGTGGGAAAGTTAAATTCCTGTGCTAGGAACAGGAAAGGGGTTCTGTGGACCAGTGGTCTCCACCTATTTGATTATGCCTATTATTGTTCCTAAATCAGCATATACCACACTGCTTCCCTAACGACAGACCAGGTTAACTGTCCTAGATATCAGGTATAGAGAATCATTTCTTTTTTTGCCATCTTTTCATACCTTATATATTTAAAAATATATGCGTACATGCATATGTAAAATATATAAATTATATATATAATTTTTTGAGGACTTTTTCTGTATGATGGATAGAATTATTTGTGTGATTTCTCCCTCTTAATGGAGCTTACAAAGAAACCGTCCTCTAACTTCATTTCCTGCCCAATCAATAACCCCTGCCTGTTTTTAGCTCCTTTATCCTAGGTATTTCATAGAGATTTGATTTGCTTGTTGTTGGTTTCATGTCCCTGATGGAATCAGTTTTAAGTATATATGCAGTGATCTTGTGACCTGATAAAATGTCCTTTGCCCAAAAAAGTTGGTACTTTTTGGAAGTGCAGACAATGTAATGGTTCCCAAATCTTTATCTAAGCCAGACAGTATCCTGACTGTTTTTCATGTACTGACTTGGTTCATCTTCACAGCAACTTCCGTGAAGAAGATTGCATTGTTACTACTATGTCATGGGTGGGCAAGCTGAGACACAGGAGGACCAAGCTGTTGTCCAAGGATGCTTACTGTACAAAGGTAACTGAAAGAGCCAGGTTTTGAGTTAATTAGGTTTGGTTCTAGAGCCTACACCCTTGATCAGTGTATCTAACATCCATGATAATCACAAGTAGCATGCATCAAGAGTTTACTGTGTGCCACGGACAGTGTTGATTGTGTCACTAGCTCACTGAGCTCTCGTAACTCCCCAATGGTACAGCCACTGTTATTATTGCCCATTTCACAGATGAGGAAACCAAGGCTTCAAGAAATTAACTGGCTTGCTATAAGCCATATAGAAGGTGAGCGGTTGGGTTGGGTTGGATGGAGAATGCGGACAGCTTATGCCCAAGCCCATGTACATAACCTATTAGCTATACCACCTCTGACACCTGGGGAAGGTCTTTCCTTTTAACTGTATTTCTTACAGAATGTGCTGTTGTGATGTTTGCCATCTGATTATAGGTAAACCACCTGCAACCATTATTAGTTTCATCACGGTCAGTTAAGGAGAGAAAGGGGTTGTCTCCAACAAGCTTTGAACGCCATCAGATGCTGAGCACTGAGCTAGTATTTTATTAAACATTATTTTACTGAATGTCCCCGACAACCTTCCCAGGGAGATATTATTTGTTATCATCCAGTTTTCGTGTCAGTGGTTTGATTGAGAGACATTGAATGGCTTCCCCAGAGTCATATAGCTGATAGGGGAAAGAACCCACATTGGGGCCTAGGTTTCCCTAATTCCAAAGTCCATTATCCCTTGGAGCTTCTGGGGATAGTCCCCAGGCTTTTCCCCCCTCCTCCACCTGAGAAAAGAACACAGGACACTCTTGTCACACATACATTTCTCTGTCTCTGAGCTGCCTGAACTCCCAGAGAAGGACCCACCAGTGATGTCCCCAGTCCAGGTGACAGTGTCCCTCTCCTCTGCTTGTCAGCTACAGTCTTCCAGGAAGAAGGGAGTGCTTCCGAAGGAGGATTTATGGCTTCAGCTTCATCAACTTGGCTCCAAGATGCCATGCCCTAGCTCAGCTCCCTCTTTCCCATTCATCTTCCCCGGCATGAGCGAGGCTTATAAATTCACAATGCCTTGTGATTAAGCTTTAGGAGCCAGTGCCTCCCCCATCAGTGCCAGACACACACACATGCACACACATACACACACCCCTACTCATATCTCTTGATTTCCACTATGTAAAACACAGAGTTTTTCTCACATACCGTAGTCGTCAAAACTATGAACTCTGTAGCCAGACTATCTGGGTTCATATACTGACCCTGACATTTACTAGCTATATGATCTTGGGTCACCTGTCTGTGCCTCAGCTTTCTTACCAGTAAAATAGATATACAGTTCTTCCTTGACTTATCATGGGCTTAAGTCCCGATAAACCCATTGTAAGTTAAAAATATCCCAAGTCAAAAATGCATTTTCATACACTTAACCTATCCAAAACATCGTAGCTTATCCTAGCCTACCTTAAACATGCTTAGAACACTTATGTTAGCCTATAGTTGGGCACAATCATCTAACACAAAGTCTGTTTTATAATAAAGTGTTGACCATCTCATGTAATTCATCGAACACTATAATGAGAGTGAAAAACACAATGGTTGCATTGGTGCAGAATGGCTGTAAGTGAATTGGTTGTTGACTCTGGTGATCACAAGGGCTGACCAGGAGCTGTGGCTGCTGCTTCCCAGCATCAAGAGAGAGGGTCGTACCACATATCACTATCCTGGGAAAGATCAAAATTCAAAATATGAAGTACAGTTTCTACTGAATGCATATCACTTCTGCACATAGTAAAGTTGAAAAGTCGTAGGTCAAACCATCTTAAGTCAGGGATTGTCTGTATATTAGTACCAATCTTACAGGGCTGTTCTGATCATCACATGTAAAGAACTTTAAAAAACTGACTGCAACATGTTAAATGCTCATTACATCCTTATCATCATTGTTGTCATCAAATTATTATGCTTTGCTTCTTGGTTGATCTATTTCTCAGGAGTATTCTTCAACTAGAAGCCAGGAACACTGTCCTGGAAGGTGATCTTGAGCCCAGTCGTAAACCTTACTCTATCTAGAGATTTTTTTCCCCCAATTACAATAATCTCCATTTATCGGGTAACATATTTTATTCCAGACACTGTAACATTGTAATAAGCTGTGACAGATCCGTGCCTATTTCTATTCCCCGACCCTCCTGCCCACCCCCCCATCCATTCCTTGCTTATCCCTGTATCACAAGGAGGCTATAATTGCTAAGATCCTACATCAACTGGCTTCTGGCTTGGTGTAGCCAATGGGAGGCATGGGTGGAAGACTGGAGAGCAGGAGGAAGAGAACAGCTGGTACAGCCATCAGCTATTGCTGTGTAATAGCACAACTCAGTAACATACGATGGCAAGCATTTCAGGCTCCCATGTCAATGGATCTATTGGGCTGGCTCTGCTTTGATCTACAGTGGCAAGGAAACTATACCCCTTGCTTCAATTCTGCAAGTTTTCTGGGGTATTTCTATTCCATGTGTCTCTTATTCTTCAGGGACAAGTTGGCTACCCAGGGAATGCTCTTTGCATGGCAATGGCAAAAGTGCAGGGGAACAAGTCTAACTGCAAGCACACTCTGCTTATGTCCTGTATGCTAATCTCTCTTGGTCAAAGCCAGTTACATGGCCAACCCTAACATCGATGGAGTGGGAAAATGTACTTTTCCCATGAGGGCGGGAGCCGGGAGTAATATTTTTAAATATTGGATAATCTATCACACCGGAATATTCCTTCCTTCACTCTCTGCCTTGTCTCTGCTTAGAGCTGCATTTCCTAATGACTCCAGCTTCCTCTGGCAGACATCTTTTGGTTCCAGCTTCTACTGATGACTCTGGCCCTTGGGTTTTCATAATGTGGCCCCTTCCCTTTGTGTCTCCAGCCTAGGGCTTATAGCAGTTTTCTGCTTTTTTGCCTTCACTCTCTTCTGTGTTGAATTTTTTTTTGTTTTTACTTCATTTGTTTTTGATATTGAAAGCTCACAGAAATTTTACAAAGTACCAAAAAATATACAAGAACTGTTAACCTCCCTGTCATCCCAACTCCCGATCCATTTCCAAAGAGTTGGAGCTGTCAGTAGTTTTTTGCATTTGATCAGAAAATTTTGCAGCAACTCTTATAATTTAAAACTTGTCACAACCCCTAGGAGGGAGGTGCTATCATTCCCAGTTTACAGAGGAGGAACATGGCCATTCTGCAAATTAGGGGAAGTTGCTGAATTTTTCTGAATCTGTATGTCCTCCCCAAATACAGAAATTATAATAGTGACGAGGTCTATGGTCAATATATAGAGGCAATGTGCAAAGAAGTCCTAGCACAGTATGGAATAGTTTAAATGTTGGGTAAGTAATAATAATGATGATAATGATATTACTACAGTAGTAATTATTATGAGTGTTATTTCTCAACGTCATTCAGATTCAGAGGCTTAATGGAAGAGCCAGCCCCAGAACACGTCTTCTGCATTTTCTATAAATAGTAACAATTGTCATAGGGAGGGGTTGGGGCTTCTGGGAAGAATTTCTAAAGGCTTCCTTACTCTCCCAGGAAACTGAAAGAGATGTGAAATAGTTTTTGTCAACCCTTTTGTCACTTGGGTACATTGACTTTTCCTTGGCTTGGTGGGGTCCATTTTTAAGAAGGCAGATAGTAACTCCTCTTTCAAGAAGCCTCCCCTGTCTACTCCATTCCACCAAACTTTTCTTGTCAGGATTGTATTAGCCAGTGTACATGCGGTTAGCCAACTTGAAAGTCAATAAGGATTCCTGGGTGTCTTGCAAAAGTGCATTCTTGGGAATTGTCTCAATCTACTGAATTTGAAGACTGCCAGGTAGGGCCCCAGGTTGACATATTGAGCAAGCACATTGGGTGATCTTCCTCAAGGATTTAAGGACACTGTTTAAGCCAAGCTGCCCCATCTTCATTCAGTCATTCAGGAAATGTCAATAGAGTGCCAACTCCATTCTGGGCACCAAGAGAGTAGTAAAAAGATAGTTTATAATAGAGGGCAATAAACATTATGACAAAGGCAAGTACAGTTATCTGTGGAAACACAGACTTCTATGGTGGTCATAGAAGGTTTGATTATTGCTCTGGTAAAACTCTGGCAAGCAATTAATCCTAAGCTTTGTGGAACATGTCAGGATACACATCAAGAGGGTTATAGCAAGGAAGAGCTAATGTCTGAGATAGAATGCCTTCTGTGAGCCTTCCATTCTTCCCTCACCTACAGTAGATAGCTGATATATTAACAGCCATTTCTACTGGCTTAATTTCAGTTTACATTTGGGAAATGGGACTAGGAGACACATTTAAATTATGGAAGGTACTGAATAAAACACATACACTCATAAACGTACACACATACACTATAAACTGACATCAAAGATACTCTACATTTGGAAAGCAGTGCTTTTTTAAACAGGATGCTATAAGGTTAAAGACAAAAAGAACTGGGCACAAATACTGTAACCTTATAGTATATGCATTACAGTTCTATTACTGCATGTTATACTGTTGTACAAACAAGTGAGTAAATTGTAGATAATGAGATCCAGGTATTTTGTCAGAGAAAGAAGTCACAAGGAAAGTGGAACAGCTAGAATAAACTTAGTGTCATTGGATTGGAATGTTAGGTTTCAATATGAACTTACAGCTCTATAATATATACAGATAGATATACAGAGAAGTAAATTAGATATGTATGAATGCATGAATACATTTCCTATCTCTGGCCACTGAGAGATCTTCAGCAATGTCATTGAATGCAAACTAATCATGAGAAAACATCAGACAAACCCAAATTGAGAGACATTTTACAAAAAAACTGATCAGTACCCATCAAACACATTAAAGTCTTGAAAAACAAGGGAGGAGTAAGGAACTGTTACAGATTTAAGGATACTATGGAAATATCACTACTAATTGATAAATGGAATGTGGGACTCTAGATGAGACTCGAATAGAAAAAAACATTGGGGTAAAAGCTAGTCAGACTTGAATAGTCTATAATATTAATTTCTTGATTTTGGTAATTAAACTATGGTTAATTAAGTTAACATTATAAAATGTAAACACTCAGCTATTTTTGTAACTTTTCTGTAAATATAAAACTATTTAAAAATAAAAAGTTTTTAAAAAAGGGAAAAATAAACCCTTAGTCTGGTTGCCTCCTCCACAGTGCCTGGCATGTCTAGAAATGTAATAGGCGTGCCTGGCTGGCTCAGTCAGAAGAACGTGCAACTCTTAATCTTGGAGTTGTGAGTTTGAGCCCCATGTTGGGTATAGAGATCACTAAAAAAATAAACTTAAAAAAAGCAAAATATCACACACACACAAACTAAACACTCTGCTCCTCTAAACAATAAGATTATTTATAAAAAATAATAAACGTAATATATGCTTATCAAATTGTTTTGCTGCCATGTCCATGATCTCAATCAGTCTCCCTCACTTGGGGTGCTATTCTCTCATCCTCACATTTCCAGGTTTGTTTTTATGACATTATGTATGGCCATGAATTATTTGATGTTGATGTGAACGACATGAGCATTCTGGAGTAGGAAGCACTAGAGAAGAAACAAAGGTGGATATGGGGATTGAAAGCCGCTACCATGTCCTCAGGCACAGCACAGGCATTAGGGGATTGGGGAGGAGAGGAGAGGCTCCCGCAGTTTATCCTCCTATGTACTGCTCCACACTCACCAGGTAGGGGGCAGCATATCACCAAGAACCATACACAGGGGGCCATGAGTTGGGCCGCTGGTTAGCTCCCAGGAGCTGTCCGTGGTTCTGAGATGTCTGTAGTTCCCTATCTGGCCAAGGCACTGCTGTAGTTCTTAGATTCTGCCATGTATTTGCTGTGATTGAATATGACCCTTAGGGTACCACATACTGTGGGGAATGTGTGTGTGTATGTGTATGTTCCTGTTTGTAAAGCCAGGCTCCAAAGAACTCCATGATTGTGGAAGGTAGCAGAGCTGGCTCATTTCGGAAGCTTGGAACTGGAGTGACTTAAGCCCCATGAAGCCAACACTTTCTCCACAATGAGTTTCATAAAATGTAGTTCCAAGTAGATCTACAACATAATTTCCTGTGACTTGTAAAAATGCAATTTCCAAGCCTTGCCTAATCATACCTATTAAATCAGAATCTAAGGCAAAGGTGGAGGGGAAGAAAAAGGAGAGAGCTGAATAAAAATACTCACTTTTAAAAAGCTTCCCTGGTGATTCATATTCACCCTGAAGTTTAAAAATAATTTTATATGCAATTTAAAGTGGAGTAGATAGTAATGTGCTGAGGGAGAATGGAGGGAAAAATCACCGGAACTGCTATTCATATTTATTTGCCTCTCTTTTTTGAGTTTTCCCCTTTTTCAATAGGAATTGCAATTTGCATAATATTTCACTACATGAATATACATTAGTTTGTTTGAGTACATGAATATAATTCATAAATAAATACATGTGTATTTACTCATGTGTTTATTATTTCATTCAACAAATGTTTATTGAGCACTCCCTGTGCCCCAGGCACTATCCTAGGCCCTTCACATACAGCATTGAATAAGACAGTCTCTGTCCTCACAGAGCTTATGTTTTTCTTGTGAAAGGTGAGGGAAAAAGAGGGACAGATATATTGGTGATGCATGTTCAACATGAAAAATAAAAAAACACTTATGGAGTAATTAATTTTTGAAAGTTTAGAAACTGTTTATTAGGCTAAGAATCACAATACAACTGGACAGTCTTCTGTCCTTTCAGAGGGTTCTTTCCCCCCAGAATCTTACTGGCCTCAAGAGGGCTGGCCAATTCTCCATCCTGTTCCTGGTCCTTTTTGCTATTAGCTCTCAGGAACTCTCCTTTGGCTCCATTTTACTTCCTTAGAAAAACAGACAGTGTGGAGTCCCTGCTGTTCTGCTGCTGTGACAATAAATGAGTGTGTGTTTTTCAGCGCCACCTCCTTCTTCTATGGAAGGAGCTGAAAAAATGCAAAGTGCTTTCCTCCCCCAACATGCATACTTTTTTTTTTAATCAAAAATGCTGTTTTGTACTCATCGGGTGCCCTCTTCCTAGGAAGAAGAATTTATTATTAGATCCGCAACTCCCTCAAACACTGAATAAAAGAATAAAAGAGAACTGTTTGGGCTGCCTCGCTTTACTGGAGGCTCTTGGCATAATGTGTGAGCTCCAGTGTGTCACCATATTTTACAGTAACACTAATGTTTTCACCGGGCGCTTTTGAGTCAGGCAAACAGAACTCATATTTCAGCCCAAACTCAATTTGCATAGCACAGATGATAACATCACATCTTTCAAAGCTGCCTTCCCTCTTGGGATCCCTCACATTCAGCTCAAATTCTCCTGTTCCCTAAACAAAAGGATGTTCTATAATTATTGTAAACAGGTCCTAAAGCCCATTGGAATTGACTATTGTACACTCAGCAGGCAGAGTGATGTCTTATCCAAGTCCTGACAAAGAAGATTGGTCATGTATTATCACCTCTTCACCACTTGGGCAGCAAAGACGTTCCCAAGTCAAGGTAGTACAGACAGTTCAACAATTTAGCTTGGAAACAGTATATCCTGTCATTAAGAAATGATGTCAGGACAGCAAAGCTGTAGTTCTAGAGCATGAAGCAAAGAAGAGAGATTAGTTATGTACTAAGAGATCACTAGACAGAGATTATCCATTCATTCATAAAACCACTGATTATTGAGCATCTATTCCATACCAGGTGCTAGGCCTAAAGCAAAGAGTGACAAAAATCCAGACCCTCTATCTCATGGAGTTTCCAGCCTGTAGGAGACAGACAATTAAATCAGCAAGTATAGGAGAAAATGTGATATGTGTTACCATAGAAAAAGCATAGTGTTATTAGGGAAGTAGTTGAGGGCATCCAACCTCACTCACGGGACTCAGAAAAGGCTTCCTAAAGGCCATGTTTAAACCAAGACTCAAGGATGAGTAGCAGGATTGGGTTCTAACAGGTACCTTGACCCTATTTCTTTATTTCAATTATTTCTGTGTTTGAAAATGCTACTGTATTCCAAGTCCTATACAAGACAACTACTAGCTTCCTGGCTACTGACTTTAGAACATAAAATGGAGTGTGGGGACAGGCACATGGAAAGATGGTCTGGGCAGAGTGCTATGCAGAGGAGTGAAGAGCTACTCCTTCTGGAGGAAAGCTCATTGAGAGGGTTGAGTATTGAAAGAACAGTTGGAATTTCTTGAGTGTAGGATTAAAAAGTTTACTTTAGGCCCAGCATGTGCAGAAGTATGAAGCTGTGCTAAGTCCAGAAGTGTCCAGAGGATGGTGAGAAGTTCTGAATGAGTGAGACACAGGTGCATGTGATGGAGATGAGTGTGGGATTGGATGGAACACGCCAAAAGAAACAACAGAAATGTTCCACTCTTTCAGGCAAAGTGGAATTTAAAAAGGATTTTATGCAAAATAATGCCACAATCAGGCATGCAGTCTGGAAGTACATCAGAACTAGTTTTCTAGGGAAAATACAGGAGAGAAGCAGAGCAGTCCAGAGTCCATTATACTGGTTCAGGTGATGGGTGATGAAGGTCAAATTAAGGCATTGGTATTCTTCATAGACAGAAAGAAAATTTTTTAAAGTTTTCTGTGGGTATATTTTAGGTTTTGGTGTCTGACTAAATGTGGGCTAAGTGGAAAAAAGAAGACAAAAATGATAGACATGTTATGTTCAAGAGAACAAGGTTCACTGATCTGACTGTATACTGGAATCACCTGTGAAGCTTTGAAAACGCTGCATAGGTCCTAAACCAAAACAATTAAGTCAAAAACTGTGGGGGTATAGCCTAGACTTCTTTAAAAACTTCTCAGGTGAAGGGTGCCTGGGTTGCTCAGTAGGTTGAGTGACAGACTTCGACTCAGGTCATGATCTCAGGGTTTGTGAGCCTGAGCCCTGAGTCGGGCTCCCCGTTGTCAGCATAGAGCCCACTTCAGATTCTCTCTCCCCCTGTCGCTTTGCCCCTCCCCTGCTCACACTGTCTCTCCCTCTCTCAAAAACAAATAAACATCAAAAACAAACAACTTCCCAGGTGATTTTTAACCTGTTTTTAGGATTGGGAAACAATGGTCTGGCTCAGTGGTTTGCAAACTCTGACTCATAGGACAAATATAGCCCACTGCCTGAGTTTTCTTCTTTTTCTAAAAAATTGAGACTCTTATTGAGATAGTTGTAGATTCACATGCAGTTGCAAAAAATAATAAAGAGAGATCCCTTGACAGTTTGCCATTTTCCTAAATGATAACATTTTACAAAACTGTAGTATAATATCACAACCAGGAAATTGACATCGATACGATCCACCAATCTTATTCAGATATATCCCATTCTGCTTTTGTGTGTTTATTGGGTGCTCTACAATTCTATCACCAGTGTAGGTTCATGTATCCACCACAGTTCTCAAGACAATGACCAGCTCTAACACCACAAGGATTCCTTCATGTTGCCTTTTATGACCACATCTACCTGCCTCCCACTCCCAGTGATGCAAGAGGTGGTTAAGAGCTTGCCTTGTTCCCAATCTTAGAATGAAAACATTCAGTCTTTCACCATTAAATATGATGTTAGCCATAGAACCTTCGTAGATACTCTTTACTGATTTGAAATAATTTCCCTTAATTCTTAATTTGCTGAGGGTTTTTTTTTTTGATGATGAATAGCTGTTGGATTTTGTCAATTTTTTTTCTGCATCAGCTGATATGATCATGTGATTTTTTTTCTTTAGTTTGTTGATATGATAGGTTACGTTGATTAATTTTCAAACCAGCCCTGAATCCCGTAGAATAAATGTCCCTTCTTCATGGTGTATAAGATTATATTTATATATTATTACATTCAATTTACTAATACTACGTTGAGACTTTTTGTGCTTAATTGGTCTGTAGTTTTCTTGTACTATTTTTGTATGGTTTGGGTATCAGGGTAATCGTGGCCTCATAAAATGAGTTAAGAAGAATTCCCTCCTCTCTATTTTTGGGAAGACATTGTATAAAATTGGTATTAATTCGTATTTAAATGTTTGGTAGAATTCTCCAATGAAATCATCTGGTCCTACACATCTGTTTTTCAGGAGTTTTTAATTACAAATTCAATTTATTTAATGGTTAGAGGGTTATTCTGATTGTGAACTGCATCTTGGATGTGTTTTGGTAGTTTGTGGTTTTGAGGAATTGATCCCTTTCTTCTAAGTTGTCTAACTTATAAGCATAAAGTCGTTGAAATCTTATTGGCTTCAGAACCTACACTGATATCCCATTTCATTCCTGATATTGGTAATTTGTGTCTTTTGTTGTCAATCTTGCTAGAGGTTTATGAACTTTATTGATTTTTTCAAAGAAATATGTTTTTATTTTATTGATCTTTTTCCTATTTTGGTTTTATTGAATTCTACTTTTATCTTTATTATTTATTTTCTTTTTCTTGCTCTTGGCTTATTTTGCTCTTCTTTTTCTAGTTTTTTGAGATAATAATTTAGTATTGTAAGCATTTAGTGCTATTAATTTCCCTCTCAGTACCCTTTAGCTGCATCCCACATAAATTGGTATGTTTCAGTTTCATTCAGTTTTATGTGTTTTTTAAATTGACTTTGGGACTTCTTCATTGCTTCATGGATTATTTAGATACATGTTGTTTAATTTTCATATTTACACACTTTCCTGTTGCTCTTCTGCTAGTAATTTCTACTTAGATTCCATTATGGCCAGAGAACACACTTTGACTTAAATTCTTTTAAATTTTTTACAATTTGTTAAGACTTGTTTTATGGTCTTTTTATGTAATCTTGATGAAAATCCTTTGGCCACTTGAAAAAAAAATGTGTATTCTGCTGTGGTTGGGTGAAGTGTTTTATATATGCCTTTTGGATCCTACTGGTAGATAGTGTTAAAATCTTCTGTATCCTTACTTATTCTCAATATAGTAGTTCTATTAGTTGCTGAGAAAGGTGAGTTCTGTATCAATTTTGGCTTCATGTATTTTGGAGCTCTGTTGTTTGATGTGTGTACAACTATGATCATTGTCTTTCCAGCAGTGTGATATTTCTATCATTATGATACAATATTCCTCTTGGTCTCCAGTAATTTTCTTTGCTCACTCTTGAAGTAAATTTCTTATAAACAGTATAGAGTTGGGTGTTATTTATTTATTTTTATCCATATTGCCAATCCTGGATTTTTGATTGGTATTTAGACCATTTACATTTAAGGTATCATTAAAATCTGGGTGCCTAAGTCTGCCATTTCTAGTATTTGTTTTTTTATTTGTTTCCTTGTCTTTTCTTTTCTTCAGGGTTACTTGACATATTTTAAGATTCCATCTTGACTTATTTATAGTGTTTTTGAGTGTATTTCTTTGTATAGTATTCAGAGTGGTCACTCTGAGCATTACAGTATACATATGTGTCTTATAATCGCCACCTAGTATCATTTTGCTACTTGAGAAATGTGAGGGGGCACCTGGGTGGCTCCGTCAGTTAAGCATCCAACTTTGACTCAGGTCATGATCTCGTGGTTCATGAGTTCAGGCCCTGAGTTGGGCTCTGTGCTGATAGCTCAGAGCCTGGAACCTGCTTGGGATTCTGTGTCCCTCTTTCTCTCTCTGCCCCTTCTCTGCTCACGCTCTGTCTCTCTCTCAAAAATAAATAAACATTTAAAAAATTAAAAAAAGAGAGAAATGTGGAAAGCTCAGTTGAATTTAGAACCCTTTTTCTTCCTCACTTTTAAATATCTTTGTTTTGAATATCAGATGATATCCTAATTTTTTTTCAGTTATAAAAAATGACATAAAACTCATGAAGAAAAAGACACTATTTAATGTATGTCCCTATTTCTGATCATTTCTTCCTTCTTGCTTCCTGGTGCTGCAATATTTTTTTTCTTTTTCCTTTACTTCGTGTTTGAAGAACTACCATTAAGGATAAGTATGCTGGAGACAAATTCTTTTTTTTTTTCATTTTAGACTGTTTTTATTTCCCCTTAATTCTTAGAGGACAGTTTCATTGGATATAGAATTAACTACTTCCTTCTGGCTTGCATGGTTTCGCATGAGAACCTCTTTCACTTAAATTCCACTATAGGTAATATGTCACTTCTCACTGGCTGCTTTCAAGATTTATTTCTTTGACTTTAGTTTTCAAAATCTTTTTTTAAAAATTTTCTTTAATGTTTATTTATTTCTTTTGAGGAGGGGGGAGGGACAGAGGAAGAGAGAGAGAGAGAAAATTCCAAGCAGACTCTGTGCTGTTAACACAGAGCCTGATGTGGGGCCATTTCATGAACTGTGAGATCATGACCTGAGCCGAAATTAAGAGTTGGACACTTAACCAGCTGAGCCATCCAGGCGCCCCAGTTTCCAAAACTTAATGATAATATATTTGGTGTGGATATCTCTGGGTTTATCCTGCTTGGTGTTAACTCACCCTCTTAGATTCATAGATTTGTGTCTTTCACCAAATTTATAAAGTTTTCAGCAATTATTTCTTCAAATGTTGTTTTAGTTCCATTCTCTCTCTTTTTTAATTTCCTTCTACAACTGTGATGTATGAATGTTGGGTTGCTGTTATTGTCCCAAAGATCTCTCTCTCCTTCTCTGTTTTGTCTCTATTGTTTAGATGGGGTGAATTTTATTGTTCTGTCCTTAAGTTCACTGATTCTATCTTCTGTCACTTCCACTCTATTACTGAGCCCATCTTATGAGGGCTTTTTAAATTTTATATTATGGAATCTTTCAATTCCATAATTTCCATTTGGTTCTTTAAAAATAAGTTCTGTTTCTGTGTTTAAATTTTTTTAAAACTATTTAAAGATAATTTGTAATTGATTATTGAAGTATTTTTGTGATAGCCTCTTTAAAAATTCCTGTCAGATAAGCCCAATATTGCATTCAAATAAGTGTTGGCATTAACTGTCTTTTCGCATTCAAGTTGTGATTTTCTTGGTTTTGGTATGATGGGTGTTTTTTTTTTTTACATTGTATTCATTATATTTATTATGTCAAGAGACATTGGGTTCTATTTAATTCTTTTATTTTAGCAGGCGATCACCTCCTTTTGGTTTTGCATGTGGGTCTTGGCCCACTTCTGTGGACTATGGTTCCAAAGGCAGTTTAATTTCTAGAGACTTTGCAGTGTTATTTTTGGGCTGCTTGGTTTATCTGGTGCTGCTAGGGTTCCCATTGGGTTCCTTGTGGTGCTGCCTGATGTGGAAGGGATTCGCTAACGGTGGGGGGTGGGGCTGCTGAATGTCTCTTTGCTGTGGATGCATGTGGTGAGATCCTTCTGTTGGTACTCTTAAGTTACCCTGGTGTCTCTGGGCAGCGGAGTAAATTCTCAAGCCCATGGGTAGTACAAAGAGGCTTTCTGGACTGGATGCCTGCTGTAGCTGTCCCCTGCCCCCTGCCAGTTCTGCCTGTTCTGCTTGTTATCCCTCAACAGAAAAGGGGAGTCTCTGGCACAGTGAGAAAGGAGAGTCTTTCACCTGTGGTGGATTTAGTCTTACCTGATGTTGATATGGTGGGGGAATGAATCTACGTGAGATGTCTTCTGGCGTTACATCATGGGTTAAAAAACATTCGGTCTGGGTGCTCATCTTATGTTGGGTGATGAGGGGTACAAGAAGTCCAGGCAGTTTTCTTCCTGCTCCCAAACTGCTTGTCTCCTTCTTACTGCCTGTTACGGTTCTCCTTTGCTTGTCTCTTGTGCCATTTTCAGGGCTTATAGTTGTGCTTCTTGGGGAGGAGCAGGGAAAATCAGGCCTATATCATCTCATCTGGACCATAAGTTTTACCGTTTGTTGTTGTAAATAGTGTCACATGGGAGCATAGGCACTCCCACCCATTTTATATATTGTCTATGGCTCCTTTGTGCTGCCACAAGTGGGTTGAGTAATCATGACAGAGACCATCTTCCCTCTTTCCACCTCGAGATATTGAGGTGAGTGGGTATAAAATATTTATTATCTGGCCCTTTATAAGAAAATCTTGCCAACCCCCAGTCTACATGATCCATCGACCAAGAGGTCATGGTTGAGAGGTTTTAAACAACCAGCCAGGCCCCTTGGCTGAGTAACTACTTAGGTAATATCTGCTGATCCAGACAAGGACCTGATTAATAACAGAATAGTTTTCAAAATTCTTCCACATTGGTTATGCTCCTCACTGTAGTCTTATGAAGTGGAACATTAATAGATTAATAGCACCCATACTGTATAAATGAGAAATATGAGAACCTAGGAGTCCTAATGATAACTCTCTGGAATTATTCAGCATGCAAGTGCTGAGCCAGGACTGAAGCTCTAACCTCATGACCCTTGTTTCAGTATATTGCACTGACTTTTAAGACAAAGTGTAGCCTTTGCTGCCTGATGCCCTCAGAGAGTCTATTTTATACTATATGTGTATATATACACATATATATACATATACATATATATACATATACATATATACATACTATATATATATATATAGTACACACATCAATGGAGGATAAGACCCCAGAAAAGATGAAGAGGTCATAAAAATACTGTGTGTGTGATATTAGCTGTATGGTAATACCCTAATCTTTCTGTAATAGGAGAGAAGGAATTAATGTAATTAAGTACTTTTTATTTTCTGTGCCACACACACCCTTTACCATATGTTTGTGGTCCATAATTTTCAATTTTTACAAATGTGAAAAATGAGTTGCTGAGATATTTCCCCAAGTCAACAAACAACTAATGTCTTTAGATTTGTTATATTTTACAGAGCATTTCACAGTGATTATTTCATTGAATTCTCCAGTAATTCTGCAGTGTGGGGTATTAGCTCTCTGTTTTATAGGAGAGAAATCTGCAGTTTAGCAAGATGAACTAGTTTACTTGAAATTGCTAGGTAAGCATCCTAGGTAGAATTTGAATCTAGGCCAGTCTGATATTTACTGTGAAGGGGAACTAGCTTGCATAGGACACTGGACATGAGAAGGAGCCAGGAGACTTTTCCTTTGACTCCATCCCACTGGTGGGGAATCAGACAAGGGGGAAGAGAACAATGTCTTAAGGCTAGAATCTCTATGGCTACAACTTTATTTCTCTCCCCTTCTATGAGCAGTTATACTGGTTTACAATTCTATTAGCACTTTCTGTGGAATGAAATAAGCAATAATAATAAAAATATGCATTGTTATTATAAAGGAAAAGAGATTAGTAGCCTTCCATTTGCCTCTTATCTCCTGCTTTTCTGCTAAAGGGTATCTGAAGAGAGTTCATTTTGTTCAAGACAAAGGGGGAGGCCTTCTTATACTTTTTCAGCTGGCCAAGATCACCTGGTTTCCAATTTGGGAGATAGGAATAATTGTTTATCTAGATTACCAACTCAAGCTCCTAACTAATCCCCAGCCCCAGGGGCCCCATGACTGTGATGTTACATTTATTGTAATGGGTTTGTGAGAAGGCAAGGGTCACATGCTTCCTCTGGTAGGAGCAAGCAGTTTTCCCATGTGTAAGGGGCCTGGGGAAGAGTGATGAGACCGTGTCTGACTGATTCTGAAGGAGAATCAGACAGGTTGAGATAGTTTTCTAAAGGTAGTAGTTAGTAATAAGTATGTGTACACACTTATGAATATGACTGTATCATGCATGTACATGCATTTGTATGCATTTGTGGGGGGTGGAATTCAGAAGTGCATGTATGCTGAATATTTGTGATTGTGCAGGAGATGTGCATTTAGGTGTGTAGAAAGTTGCATACGTGTGTACATGGAATGTGCTATGGCTTTGTGTGTGTATTCACTCACGTAGAATGTAAGGTGCACTTGCTAATTTAACATATACTGTGAGCACAAGTCACGTGGTTCTCCTGTGTGAGGTACAGTTACACTTATATCAATCTACATGGAGGGACTTCCCTACTAATTTCAAATGATTAGTTTTTCAAGAAGACATGAATAATCCACTTTCTTGACCTCTCTCTTTTTGTGGAACTTAAGTCTAGAATGAGATCAGCCTGGCCTCTGAGCCAGATGGATCTGTGAAATGGATTTGAGTCTGGTCTATAAAGGAATTTGTGCAGAATCCTTGAGCCAACAATGTTGAGATAGGACTCTTTACCCAAGAGGGGAACCAAGCCAAGAGTCAAATTACAGCTCATGTGCTTGTTTTACTTGGCCTTAGATGACCTTGGACAGAGCTATGAGGAAAGAGGCAGTAGGAGGCTCATCCCCCTGGGAACTGGCCAAGGAGATGGGAGGGAGTTTATCATACATTCTTTTTTTTTTTTTTTTTTGGCATCCTTGTCAAAAATCAACAGACCATAGATATATAGGTTTATTCCTAGACTCTCAATTTTATTGCATTGGTCTCTACGCCTCCTATAGTATTTTGGGCATAGATGGGAACTGTTCGAGAGAAACAGAGAATCTTGTTACTCTTAAAAGGGCCTTGAGAGCCTAAGTCATCCTTCCCTTCATATGTGGGACCCCACTACAACTTCCTAGACAAAGGATCCTGCAGCCTCGGGTCAAATACCACATGTGATGATGCTATAGAACTCCACTGTTACACAGCATACATGTTCCTAGGTAGCTCCCCCTCCTCTGGAGACCAGTTCCACCTCTTTATAACTCCCACTTCTCTCTGTCCTTTGGGCTCCGGAGTGAAATACTCTCTTTCTTTTGAGGGTAGACATATTGGAAAGAACACCAATCTGGTCCTGAGTTCAGATCACACTTTGTCACTGAATAGTTATGAAATCCTGGGAAGGGATCTTCCTGAGAGCCAGTTTCCTCATGTGAAAAATGAACACAAGGACGACACCCCATGCTTCACAAGGATTGTTGGGTAGATTCAGTGAGATAAGGACTGTAAAGTCCATGTTTCCCGGATCATCCCAAATCTCCTTTTCTTTAATCTAAAAAGCCATTTCCCTCAATGGTTCTGCACTTCACGTTTATTTACAGACCCCTCAGGAGTTTGTTTTCCATTTTCTAGGTGTGCTTCCATTTGTTGATACTGCTTTGAAAACGTGGAGCTCAGGTCTGTGCACAGGGCAACAGCTGTGTTCTGAGTATCCCAGAGGGACCAGGCTACTCACCTCCTCTGTAAGGAACAACACAGCTCTATTCACACAGCGCCAGGCTGCCTTAGCTCTCCATAGACCTAATCTGCTGTTGCTGTGCTCATTCATGGCACTGTTCCATCATTAAGTCATTAAGGAAGTTCATGGTCTCTCTCCCGCTTCTCCCAGTATTTGAGGAGGTAATTTTTGAGCCTGGCGGGGGGAGGGGGGTGGATTAGTACATATTTAGCCGCAAGAAATAAAGCTCATTTCCCCTCCCAAGGCCCTGTGCAATCTGGTCTGTTTTGTCTCATTTCCTGCCACTCTCCTCCTCCTCCTCCTCCTCACTTCTTCCACTCCAGTCCCTGTGATCTCCAATTCGTGCATCTCACCAATGCCATTGCCAGCTCGGGAATCTGGCACGAGGTAGTGCCTTGGCCAGGAATGCTCTCCCCACTCCCACGATTTCGGAGGACTGCCTCTTTCTTATGATACAGGTCCCTCCTAAACCCTGAGACACACAACTTAAATAGCCCTTTCTGCCTACCTGCATTCCATTTCATCCTACTTCATAGCACCTGTCACAGGTGGCGATTATTATTGGCGTACATGTATACCATTTGTCTCTTGAACTAGATGGTAAAGCTCAACAGAGCAAAGTGGATACCTTGCCTCCCTTGACCATTTCTGAATCTCCAGCATCCAGCACAGTGCCTGGCATATGGTAAACATGCAATCAATAATTTTTGCATGAAAAAAAATGCATACATGCATGAATGAGTTTATTCCTGCTCCATATAATCTAATTGGATTTGGTCACTTTGATGGAACTTGTAACTTAGATTTTGATTGGAGTCATGCTTGCTCATCTAACTCTCTTGGCACTGCGTCCTCCACACATTTGTTCAGTGCACTAACCCTTAACCCAAGTTATTGAGGAAAATGTTGCTGAGGGTAGGGTCCAGGAAGAGCATACAGTAAGCCACAAATAACCCCGATCTTCTGGAATATGCTGCAGGGAGCAAGGACAATCGCTATAGGCTGGAAGGATAAGCCAATTCAAATTCAGCCTCATTAAGAGAAGAAGAAACCACTGTTCCTGTTCTATCTCTCATTTTGTGTTTGTTGGGCTTCTGTGAATTCAGAAATTGACCGTGTGCATTGACAGCAATAGTAACCAGCTTATCTTCCAGTCTGTTAAGTAGGGTTCATAGTCGATGGAACCGTAAAATGTTGGTAATTCCATTTGGCTGAACTTAATAGTCATGCCTGCCTCCTAGACTTGTTCTGAAAATGGAGAATACACACAGGAGACACCTGGCATTATGTTTGGTGCACAACCTTACCCTGGCACACATGATTATGGTTGCTATTAATCTTGCTTTTTTTTTTTAATAATGATGGAGCACCTGCTATGGGTCAACCGTGCTGTGTGTTTTACATGGGTTCTCCTAATGAATTATTTGTGAGAGCAGAACATCTCCTTTCTGTGCCTGCTGTTCCCTTCCATGTGGAGGGACGTATGGTAGTGTAACACTCATACACGCT
Source organism: Prionailurus bengalensis (assembly GCF_016509475.1). Taxonomy (NCBI): domain Eukaryota; kingdom Metazoa; phylum Chordata; class Mammalia; order Carnivora; family Felidae; genus Prionailurus; species Prionailurus bengalensis. Next base: position 128,970,237 of record NC_057358.1, read on the forward strand.
CACCTTCCACCCTCATTGTTGCCTCTGTGGAAGCTGAGACTTTTCCTTTGGTGACTTGAGAAGGAGACACTATACATGAGTAGCTCAATCTTTTCTCTTTCTCTTCTTCTTAAAAGGAAATGCCCACTGGGTCATGTGTTCCTCTCTGCTCCCCTAAGCTGTGGTCCTCCGTGTAGCTCTCTTTCCCAGGCCACCCAATTTAGTAGAGTGTGTCCCCATTTCCCTTATCTTGTTTTATTTATCTCCAGAGCACTTATCATATAACATTTTGTATATTTATTTACTATCATTTTAATTGGTCCCCACATCAGTATATAATCACCTTTCTTTCTTTCTTTCTTTCTTTCTTTCTTTCTTTCTTTCTTTCTTTCTTTCTTTCTTGTAATGTTCTTCTGTATCCTCAGTGCCCAGAATGGATCCTGCAAAACAGTAGAATGTTTTTTTGTTTTTATTTTAGAGAGAGAGTGCATGTGAACACGTAAGGAGCAGAGAGAGAGGAAGAGCGAGAATCCCAAGCAGGCTCCATGCTCAGTGCAGAGCCTGATGCAGGGCTCGATCCCACAATCCGGGGATCATGAACTGAGCCCAAATCAAGAATCCAATGCTAACCAACTGAGCCCCCCAGGCACCCCAGTAGGAGATTTACAAATACTTGTTGAACAAACCTGGCTCGCCTCATTTGTAATTTGTCTCAGTTTAAGTTCAGAAGCAAATAACAACAACCAAATCAATACACAAACCTCCTAAAGTCAAAGCCGAACCATCTCACTTGCTCACACAGTAGCCATCCTGTGCCAAAGCCTCTTACTGGGCCAAGAGGCCCAGCCAGCCCTCTGCCGCTTCTGAAGAGCCACAGCAACAGGCTCCAGACACTGGTGGGGAAGTGGCATGTAGCATAGTCCCAGTCCCAGATGAGAGTGAGAGAGATTTGTGCCCTCGGGGGAAGGGTAGGAGGCCTTGTTCCCTCTTCCTTCTGGGAAATGTTGTGGCCCAGTGTGTTTGCTTCTAGGGGTTCTACAGATTAGATCTAGGGGAAAAAAGCCAGTTATTCAAAATGTATTGTTTTAATTTACATTCCCCCACGGTTGGGATGCCACCTGATATGCGGTGGAGGGTGTGTTCTTCATTTACTTTTTTATTCAGTCATTGAGAAAACATTGATTGAGAACATATGTGCCTGCATTTTGCAAGTCACTGGGGAAATGATAATGAGGAAAAAGAAAAAAGGAACAAAGAAAATACCCAGTCCTCCATGGAACAGACTCTTCTCCAATACGCTCTTTTGGGTTCCTCCCTCCTGTTCTCTCTCTCTCTCTCTCTCTCTCTCTCTCTCGTCCACCTCTCTGCCCAAACTATTTGGTGTTATGGTGTCACTGCCTTCCTCCCCCACCCCAAACCTCTCACTATCCAACACCCACAGCTCCACTGCACCAAATGTTTGTTCAGGGATGCTTGCGTATTACATTCATACATACATGTGTGCTCATGGCATAATTACTAACACGTTTTAGTCACATACAAACATCCTGACTTCGAAGACAAACAGTAAACAACTCTTTAGTGCAATTGTACTTGTTATAGTTCCTGGGTTTTGTTTTGTTTTGTTTTGTTTTGTTTTGTTTTAAAAAGAGATATAATTGGGGCACATGGGTGGCTCAGTCAGTTAAGCGTCCGACTTTGGCTCAGGTCATGATCTCGCAGTTTGTGGGTTTGAGCCCCACGTCAGGCTCTGTGCTGACAGCTCAGAGCCTGGAGCCAGCTTCAGATTCTGTGTCTCCCTCTCTCTCTGCTCCTGCCCTGCTCATGCTCTGTCTCTGTCTCTCTCTCTCTCTCTCAAAAATAAACATTACAAAAATATAAAAAGAGATAATATTTTTTTAAATGTGGGTAATATTTATTTTTATTTTTAATCATACTGGTTTGAATGCAGAGATATTTGCTGACTCTTAGTGCACGATCCCTCTAGCCAGGGTGCCTTGTCCAGGGTTTCAGTGAGGAATAGGAAGTGCTGGAGACCTGAGGCTGGGACAGCAGGTCCAGTGGTCCCAATTCAGCCCGAGCACAACCCACAATGCCATAATTGAATAATTATGTAGGTAAAAACTGGCTCTGGAATTACTGATGCAGGCCCATGTTTATAGGGGAGCTCTTTTCCTTTACATTTTTGATTAGAGAAGTTTCATTTGTTTGGGACTATGGAAAGGGAGTAGGGATTTTTATAGCTCAGAGAGGAAATTTTATCATTCATTCTATATCTTGCCTCTGACTCGGGGAACTCACTTTCCTCAAAATAGCTAGAACTATGTCTTGTGTTTAAATTTTTCACATTACTACCAGCTGATCTCACTGAATCATTAACATTTTCTATTGAGGCTGATATTATTATCTTTATTGTGCAGATGTGAGGCCTGCGGTTCAGCCTGACTTGCTCAAGGTCACCCAGCCTGAAAGTGGCAGAAAGAAACTTTTCCTGGATATGGGTTTTCTGTTGCCAAACCATGAGCTCTTTCCAGGGTTCCATTCTTACCTTCCCCCTACCCAGTCACTTCCTTTGCCAGTTCTTCATACATTTGCCCCAGGCAGAAATTCCTGAGTAAGGAGGTTCACTCTGCTGTAGCTTCTAACTTGCTTGTTAGGAACACATGCTTAGCTTTCTCAGATGCTGTGAGAGTTCCCACCCACCAGTTCCCCTGCTGGAGTCAGAGGAGCCATTTTGCTGGTTTAACTAGATGCTATCATCATAACACACGATTGCTAATTCCCCTCTGGAGTCCCCTAACAGCCAGTTTAGTGGAACACAGGGGCTGCCTTTCTTTTATCTTTTTAATTTTTATAAAGCAAAATGCATAAACCGAAGGAGAGAAACCAACTAAGATCTGCTTGGAAAATGCCTCCCAGTCTTCTCTGGCTTGTTCGTGTCCCTGGCCATCCTTGGCCAAGGCATAGTCTCAGTGTCTTTCTAGAGATAGCCAATTAAGAGAAAAGCTTGATGAAAAGTCAAAGATCCAGTGTTGGGACTGGGTGCCATGAAGCTGAGCCCATGGGACATTTGTCCTCCAGCCTCTACCATCAAGTTCCTTGGACAGATAGACAACACCTGGACTTGACTCTGCGGCCTACAGATCCCACCAGGCTGTACTTCCCTGTCATCCCAGAACACTGTTAATGAACTTAGTCCCTCTGGTTCCACCATGTTCTCCCTTCTGCCAACCCTCCTTTTCTTATGTTTCCTCCTACTCTCCCACTTCCTTCCTCCTAGGAGACATGGTTTCTCCACCCTCCCTGTACTTTCTGGCTTTTCCCATTGAGAGGTGGATTCTATTTCCCTTCCCCTTGAATCTGGGCTGTCCTGTAACTTTCTTTGAGGAGTGGAATATGGCAATAGTGACCTTATGCCAATTCTGAGCCTAGGACTGAAGAGACCCTGCACATTTCTGTTCATTCTCTTGGCATCATACTGAGCCACTATGTCAACAACCCCAGGCTAGCCAGCTGGATGACAACAGATACATAGCCCTATCAGCCCTGGCACCTTAGCTGAGCCAGTCAACCCCCAAAAACAGAGCCATGCATTGACTGGCAGTTGACTATTGATTGAGGAATGTCCCCAAGCCAAAACCAGAAAAGCCATCCAACTGAGCCAAGACCAATTGTCAACCTGCAGAATTGTGAGCTAACTAAATAGTGTTATCTTCAGCTACTAAGTTTAGAGTTGTTTTTAAATCAGCAATAGCTAAATTGACATATCTCCATTTCATACATTTCCAAATCCTCCTTAGAGCCATTTTCCTAATTGGCTTGCCTTTCTAGCTCCAAAGACACCCCCAGCAACCATGGCTGTGGCAGCCAGGGGAACTGCCCCTCCTCTTATCCTTTCTCTAGCCACGTGGAACAAAGGGAGAGTTGCCATCATCTTATTGACTCCACCTCCTTCACAGGCCAGAGATGAGCATAGGGCCCAATTTGGACAAAATCAGAGTACTTTATTCCCAAACAATAGTAATTCGTCCAATGTGGAGAGGGCATGTGAACCAAACTAGGGAAATCAAAGGCCATGGAACTTCCCAACTGGAAAACTGAAGCAGAGTAAGAAAAGCTTCTTTCCAAATGAGAAAAGAGACTGTAAAGATGCCAACTGGAAGCTACCATTGACCGACTTCCTTGTCAAAAGGAGAACCTGATCTAGGGAAATAGAGCGGAAGACCAAAGTTGAATCATGAGAGGGTGACTCTGCAGGTGGACTTCGAGTCCCTGGTGTCACCCTTCCCTGACCTTGGTGTGGACTTGACATGTGAACCAATAATGTCCGCGATTTCTCTAGGCTAGTATGAGCTAGGCCTCTGCGACTTGCAACCAGAGTCCCGAGTGAGACCTACTCCATGGCCAATGATCTTCCCTGAGCTATGAGACCCGGGGAAAGGTCTTGCCTGTTGAGTTACTTCTAACCCCAGCCCAGTCTAGCTTAATTTAAATGTAGTTGGCATCTGGAAGCATTTATCATCATAGACATTTCTTTCCATGCTTTTTTACTTTATTCATTCAAAACATAGTGGCTGTGATAGGCCAGAGCTGCATGTGCATTAGATATGTAAAGACTAACCACCTGGGCTCTGTCTGCCCTTAGCTAGTTTGTGATCAAGGAGGGTGAGAAGCGAGTAGCTGGCCAGTTCTCTCTGGCATGGTGATACTGCAATACAGGAGACGTAAAGTGCTGTGGTAACACAGGAAAGATCATGGGATCCAGCTGCCAGGGTGGAAGAGTAGGCTCACTTAAGGAAGGTCTCCTGATAGAATGACATGTGCTGGGTGTGGCAGCTGATAGTAACTAGCCAGGTCAAAGCAGGAGTTACAAGGTGAGACCATTTCCTGAAGAAGGGATTTATATGTGAAGAGACTTTGAAGAACTGTAGGTTGAGGTGACAGACAGAGGGGAAGGGGATGAGAAGAGAAGGAAGCTACAAAGGTTTGCCCAGGGCATAAATAGATTTGTAGATCATGCTACAAGGATGGGCTTTCCACCCGCACCCCCCCCCCAAGATTGGTGGGAGATTGTGGAAAGTCTTCAATCAATGAGTCAACTGATTGGACATATGATTTAGGAAGACAGGTTTAGCCTCTGTGCAAAGAACAGATTAGAGCAGGGAGAGCCTGTGGCAGGGAGATGGGTTGATAATCCAGGAGAGGGATGGTGAGGATCCAAGCAATTCAAGGCAGCATCCTTGGGGTTTGGGGATGGAAAAGTAGGGTGACTGAGGCAGATAGTAAAGCAGCAGAACAAAAGGAACTGGAGTTTCAGGGGATGTGGGAGGGGAAGGCAAGGAAACCCTTCTCCAGAGTTGCTTTTATCAGTGACAAATCAGCCCTGAAATGGAAGCAGAGTGGGCTGTCCCGAGGCCCTTGGGTCCAGATTCAACAAACTCCTTGGTATAAGAAATCTTCAAACAAGAATGGTCAGAGAATATTGACCCTTCAAATCCTGGCTGATTTAGTAGCCATGAACTCTGATGTTTGTTTCCCCAGTACCTCCAGACTGCTAAAAGCTTAGCCCCCAACCCAAGGCCTTGCTCCCCATTGCAAACAAATCGACAGGTTCCTTCTCTTGTGTGCTGACTACCTTGGCCACTGTCCACAGCCCTCCATCAGCTGTTTTTGTAGTTGTTATAGTTGTTGATTTAGCTTTTATAGTTCTTGGCAAGACGATTGGTCTCATACAAGCTTCTCCAACTTGGGTGAAACGGGGAGTTCCCAACCACAGCTGCGCTTGATTCAACAACATGGTACATGTTCACTTCAGTGCAATCAACATTTCTATTGGGAATGGAAGTGAAAATATTCAATGAGTGCCTAATGTTGCCAGGCAGTTTGCAAGGCGCTTTATACAAAACACAAGCTGTATTCTTTAATAGTTGAGTACAGTGCTCTCAGGAGACACTGCCTAGGTTTAAATTCAGAACTTAATACTTAAACTCAGGAAACTTATTAAATTCCTCTATGCCTCAGGGTCCTCGTTTATAAAACCAAGGTGGCAGATACCTATCTTCTGGGACTATTGTGAAAGCTCGAAGGCATAAGACCACAAATACCATGGCACCGTGAGTGTCTCGCTCACATTAAATGAGGGTGTCTGTTAATACTTTCTCATTTCCATGGCGCCATAACCCTGAGAAATAGTTATCACTGACCCTATTTCACAAGTGGTGAAACTGAGGCTCGGAGAAGGAAATGTGAGTATGTGTGTGCCCACGCGTGAGACCATGTATGAACACGTATGTGTGAGTGTGTGAGGGGACATGTGTGAGTGGGGGTGGGTAGTGAGAGGACCAGAGAAATAACCACGTTAGTGCTAAACTAAACAAATTTAGGTGAGAAAGAGAGGCAAGGAACGATGTCCATTAGGTTGTCGTAATGGACAAGGAGAGTGAGGGCCTGACACAGGTTAATGGTACCAAGATAGGAAGGAGCAAATAAACGGAGAGATGCTGTGGAGAGAGAAGCAAGTGGATTTAATGGCAGCTTGACTGTTGATTTTAAGATAAAAGTCAAGGATAGCCCTACGATTTTGCATCTAGACCACAGAAAAGAAAACAGTGTTGATGATTACCAGGTGGCTCTTTGTGGAGACAGAATTAATGAAGAGACTAAGAAGGGGAGCCAGGATGGAGAAGTTTTGACAAAAAATAGGTGCTTGTCAAAGGTGCAGAATATAGGTACCAGGTGAAAAGAAAGGCCCCGGGGATGTGGCATAGTAGGAAGTTTTCTAACTTCTCTAGTTGTGAGAGGATGTATGTTTGGTGAGAAGAACCTACTGACCATGGAAAAGATGTCACAAGAAATTCATTTAATTTTATGGTTTTCTCTAGTGCAACCCTAGACACTGCTTAGCACCTTTGAAAACACTACAGTAATCCTGAAGGCAGATCACATTTTGAGAAAGAGATAACATGAAGAAAATTTCCACCTGAATCCATCCATCCAACCATCCATCCATCCATCCATCCACCCATCCACTCTTTTATTACTCACACAGTTCCCATTACCTGACAAGTATTAAAATATGGGCATTAAAAGCAAGTCTCTGACCTCTGGAAATTCTCATCCTAACAGGAAGACATGTATATAATTTAAAGTTTAAATATAATTTATACTTCTACAATATAGAGAAATATCACAGCTTCATATATAGACACTTTCTGGTAAAGCTGAATCCACTCAGGATTTCAGCTTTGGCTCTCATGCTGTCTTGCTAGATGACCTTGAACAAATCATGCCCTGTGTATATTGAAAGGTCATAGGAAAATCTCCTCTCACTGAGGCTTGGCTTCCACATCTGTGGGTTGAGAGTAGATGGCCTGGGAGGTCTCTTCCAGCCATTGACATGTGGAGCCTGACCAGCAGTTCTGCTTCCCCACTTTCTCTCCCTACCTAGAGCACATACTGAGCTCTCTGTGTCAGGATCATAAGGGGAAACTTCCAGGGGAATAGGCTGTGAATAAATCTCGGAAAGTGGCTGACACGTGAGCACAAACGTACCCTGTGGGAGACCCTGGTGGAAGCTCTCTAGCAGCCCAAGTGACATGAGCTTTGTGATTTACTGGACTGTAAGGCTCAACTTCTGCAGCCCGATTAATTTCCTGGCTCTCTCCTGAGATGACACCTAATGGGGAAAGGAAGAAATGGAGAAGACAGCGACTTCTCCTGGGATGCAAAGGAGATAACGATTGCCCCCATTGTCCTCTCTTGGATCCCCACACTTTAATTTTGTTTCCTTAGTCTCTTATGTTCACCTCAAATGTTATCTGGAAGAGACCAAAGTGTAAAGCCTGGGGAGAGTTCTTGGGGACAATCTTTGTGACTAACTTCTTTGGTGTACAGTCTCTGCTTCAAGCGAAGTGGCCTCATCATGGCACTAATTGCCATGATGGCATGATGTCATATGCCATGAATATACCTCCTTTCTATATACATGTTCTTTCTCCTTCCTGGAATGTCCTTTCATATGTTCTCCTCCTACCTCAATTCCATCCACCCTTCAAAGCAGGCTTTCTGGACTCTGTCCAGTCACCTCCCTCTAATCTGTGCTAACACTTAAGAGAAAGAGATCTGGGGCCAGACTCTATGCATCCAAATCTCCACTCTATCACTTACTATCAATACAACACTTTGAAAGTTAGTTCATCTCTTTGTGTCTCGGTTTTCTCAGCTGTAAAATGGGGGAAAATAAGGCTTCCTGTTACTGAAGGTTGTTGTGAGGATTAATATATGGAATCTGTTTAGAATGGAATAATCTGTTCAGTGATCTCTTCCATGGAGTCTGCCTCTGACCAGCTTCCTTTATCCACCTTGACCTCCACCATTTGTTCTCCACACTCTAGCCCCACATCCTGCCCTGCTTAAACTTTCTAATGACTTTGCTGGCTCTTTGCATAAAGACCATGACCTCACAAGACAGTAGATGGACCTGGGGGGCCCAGGCTCTTGTCCAGTCTCATGCTCTGCCCTTCACCCACATGGGCTTTCTTTGAGTTCTTCAGGCTGACCTGTCTTCTTCTCACCTCACACTGCTTGAGCAAGTCATGTCCTCTGCCTAGAATACCTCCTCAGTAACTCCTTCCCATCCTTCAGATGCTTGTTCACATGTCATTTCTTCTAGAAAGCCCCTGTATTCATCTTCTAGGACTGCTGTGGAAAACCACCACAGGCTGGGTGGCTCAAAGCATCAGAATTTCTTCTCTCCCAGTCCTGGAGACCAGAAGTTCAAATCAAGTTCAAATTAAGGTGGGTTTCTTCTGGAGGCTCTGAAGGAGAATCCATTCATGATTCTCTTTGAGTTTTGGCTGCTGGTGGCAACACTTGGCATTCCTCAGCTTGGGGATTCTTAGCTCCAGTATCTGCTTCCATCTTTACATAACCCTATTCTTAAGTCTGTGTGTTTTAAATCTCTTCTCTTGGGGCGCCTGGGTGGCGCAGTCGGTTAAGCATCCGACTTCAGCCAGGTCACGATCTCGCGGTCCGTGAGTTCGAGCCCCGCGTCGGGCTCTGGGCTGATGGCTCAGAGCCTGGAGCCTGTTTCCGATTCTGTGTCTCCCTCTCTCTCTGCCCCTCCCCCGTTCATGCTCTGTCTCTCTCTGTCCCAAAAATAAATAAACATTGAAAAAAAAATTAAAGAAAAAATAAATCTCTTCTCTTTTCTCTTACAAGGATATTAGTCATTGGATGTAGAGCCCACCCTACATCCAGGATGATCTCAAGGTCCTTAACTTAATTATATTTGCAAAGATCCTATTTCTAAATAAAGTCACATTCACAGGTATTGGGGTTAGGACCTGGACTTTGGGGCAGGGGGAACTCAGTTCATCCACCATACTGCCCAAGAAACACACACCCCCAACACACACACTATGGTGCCTCCTGACGTGCACACCAGTTTTCCCTCTTGATATGCACTCTCCTGGCACTGTGAATTCTGGATTCATAGCTTGTATGACACTTGTCATGTTACATTTATCTATATGATCACATGATTATCTCCTATCAGAGGGTAATACCCAGGAGGACAAAAACCATGTGTGTTTCGTCACCTTCAGATCTGCAGAGCCAAACCTAGTGTCTGGCACAAAAATGGCATTCTAATTTAAATACTTATTGACACATGGGGTGCCTGGGTGGCTCAGTAGGTTGAATGTCTGACTTCAGCTCAGGTTATGATCTCATGTTTCATGAGTTCAAGCTCCGCATCAGGCTCTGTGCTGACAGCTCAGAGTCTGGAGCTTGCTTCAAAATCTCTCTCTCTGTCAACAATAAATAAACATTTAAAAATTTTAAATATTTATTGACGCAGGGGATTTAGAAAATATTTAACGATAAGAGAAATAATTTGCAGTAAAGTGTTAAGCAAGAAAATACAATCCATAAAATGTTTACACATTCACAAACATATAATATATTATCTATCTATCTATCTATCTATCTATCATCTATCTATCTATCATGTATGTATCTATATAGGGAGACAGACAGAGAAATGAAGAAGTACACCAAAAATTTAACAGAGGTTATAGCTGGGTAGTAGAATTAGGGGTCATTTTAATATTCTTCTTTACATCTTTCCAAGCTTTTATATGATGTACTTGTTTGTCATGCTACTTAATTCACTTTCTCCTACGCATATGTGGTACTTATAAAATTTAAGAAGTCTTAGGAAATTTACTTTACAGACACCACCACATGGCTTTTGTGGTTTATAATATACAAAGTTCTAGAATAAACTGCACTTAGTTCCCATTCTTCGGCATGAGTCCAGCGATTCTCCATAGACCCTTTTGTGATTATGAGAAAGATTAGGATTGTTTTTCCTGGCTGGGCCATTGTTGACCAGAATTGGATTAGCTGTAATGTTGTGTTCGGGTTACAGCTACATCACTGGTCCATGCGTGGTGTGGGGTCTTTACTTTTTTAACAGTGTAAGTATCCATGAGCATGACTTGGACGCCACCTCCTTCACCTGTGTGTATGCTCATCTTTTTCTGTCCTCCGGACTCTCTGTGCCCCTTCCCCCACCACACACACAGCACAAACCCTCTATGGACTTAGGCTTGTCAATGCCTGGGTGGGTAAACCTGCATGGAGCACTAGGGCCAGGATCCACCCAGAGAGAGAGCTCTTGTAGATGCTTTCTTGATGAAGACTGTTTCCCCTCCGTGGACTATGTTACCTGAAAGCAGAATCTGGCTCATGGTAAGTCCTGAATAATCATCTGCTAATGAGTGAATGGTTAGAATGAGCAAGACATTGAATTTGGCAATGGGTCCATCCTACCCGGTCAGGACCTGGACCTTCAGTAGTAGGAAGCTTTGGTTGAAAAATGAAACCAGGAAACTCTTGGATCCCAGAATGTCTCAAGCAGGTTTGCAAAGTGATTAGAACAGTGATTACCAAACTTGGATAAACATCAAACTCACCTGGATAATTAAAATCATTGAGAATGCCAATTCCTGGGTCCCACTCCAGACCCACTGAACCTGACCCCCTTCAGGTGATACACAGGAAGGTTTGACAGGCTCTGGGTTAGAACAAAGCAGAGGAGGCCAGAGCCTGTTGTATGTCAGGGTGATTTCTCCCTGAGAAACCTTGATGCTGTGGCCACAGGAGGCCTTGGCAATGTGAACCTCCGTTCCCATGGGAACCGGACCAGAAGGGTCTCTCTGAACTGACAGAAGAAGCCCTGAGAGCACTGGGAGGAGGGTGTGCCCAGCCTTTGTTCAACCGGAGGCCACGGAAAACAGTGGGGTGGCAGTTTGAACTTCCAAAGGAGAGGTGGGGAGAATGGGCTAGAGGAAAACGCCAGCTCTCCTGAGGGAGGATGACCCCAAATTTTGGAGAAAACACTGAAATGAATGAACTTCAGAAGAGTGACTTAGGCCAACACATGCAGAAATAAGCTTGCCCAGCCACGGAGCAAATTTAAGTCTAATGACCTTTTTGTGTGACTCACACTTTCGGACAAATACTATGAAGAAAAGAAGTGTTAAGTCAAGTGAAATACAAGGCATAGAAAAGGAGGAGCTGGAATTGTCCTAGTGATTTGCGCTATATGTTACGGCCGTCAGAGGGCTGAGTCTATGGATTCAAGGGGATAAGGATGTGCTATTCTCTTCCTTCAGGAAGAAGGTAGGGGGCTGATCCCATCTCTGCAGAAATATGTAGATGCCCCAGTGTTGGTTTTGGAGCCCGAAAGAATATTTTGTACTTTTAGGCACATTTCTTAACCTTTCTGCATCTAAGTTTACTCTTTGGTAGATGCCAGAAGCACCCCCGTCAAACGTCCCAGATTTGGCCTGAGATTTGTCTGGTGTGTACAGCTATGGAGGATGGTGGGACAGACACCCCCAAATGCAGTTTTCACGAGTCCACTTGCTTAAGGGTTTTGGTGAAAAGAGAACCATCAATGCCAGAGCATAGGGGAGGGGAGTTGCAAGAAGCAGACAGTGTTTATCTCGCAAATTGTGCTTCTTAAAAAAAAAAAAGTGTGTTTTATTTTTTATTTATTTAAAGGTTTTTTTAATGTTTATTCCTGAGAGAAAAAGAGAGAGATAGAGCGTGAGCAGGGGAGGGGCAGAGAGAGAGGGAGACACAGAATCTGAAGCAGGCTCCAGGCTCTGAGCTGTCATAGAGCCCGATGCAGGGCTCCAACTCATGAACCTCGAGATCATGACCTGAGCTGAAGTCGACGCTCAACTGACTGAGCCACCCAGGCGCCCCTTGCAAATTGTCCTTCTCACCCAGACTATGACTAACCATGCACCCAGATCCTAGAAAATGAAACCATGTAGGCAGAAGCAGAAGCAATGATTTCTGCTGTTGTTTTTAAAAAAGCTCTTTGTGGGGTACCTGGATGGCTCAGTCGGTTGGGCGTCTGACTTCTGCTCAGGTGCTTATCTCAGGGTTCATGAGTTGGAGCCCCTCATTGGGCTCTGTGCTGACAGCTCAGAGTCTACAGCCCGCTTCAGATTCTGTGTCTCCCTCTCTCTCTCTGCCCCTCTGCCACCGTGCTCTCTCTCTCTCTCTCTCTGCCCCTCCCCCACCGTGCTCTGTCTCTGTCTCTGTCTCTGTCTCTCTCTCACACACGCGCACACACACACACACACAAAATAATAAATAAACATTAAAAAAAATCTCCTTGAGATCTCAGTGCCAATGCAACCCTGTCTGGATGCTGCAGCAACCCAGGGAGAACCCAGGCTGCAGAGAGGGAGCTTTTCTCTCTGGGCCACCTCATGGCTTTGGCCCTTTCTTTGTGAGCTCCCTGGGAAAAGAATGCCCATTTGGGAACTACATCAGCCATCAGGAGAGGCTGTCACTGTGCCCAGCAAAGTGGCGTTTGGGGTAGACATCAAAGGCAGGTTGAGGTACCTTCAGGTATGTAGACATTCACTGTTCTGGCAAGGTGACATTTCTCGAAGGTCTGATATAGAAGAAGAGCTTGGTGAGTGCCTTGAGATGCTGAGGCAGCTGTTGCTGAGCACACATGAGACAATGTTGAGGGAAATTCTGAGTCTTTATAGCTTGGAGAAGAAAGAGGGGTAACAGCCTGCATAACAAAGATGATCTATAGTTATATCCCAATCTACCTTTAAAAAGCCTGGGCAGGCTAAGAATCATGGGGATGCATAAAGCGTAGTAGCATTTAACTCAAAGCAGGCTTTCGCCACCTTGGCACTGTTGGTATTTTAGATAATCCTTTGTCATGGGGGCTGTCACATGAACTGTAGTATACTTGAAGCATCCCTGGCCTCCACCCACTAGATGCCAGAAGCACCCCTGCCAAGTTGTGACAACCAAAAATCTCTCCAGATTGCAAATGTCCTGTGGGGGGTAAAACTGCCCCGCATTGAGAACCACTGACTAAGGGTGACCGTGAGAATTCAAGATGTGGTGTGTTAGTTGCCCAGTCCCAGGCCTGGCACATGGCATGGGCTCAGAAAACACCAAGTTCCTTCTGCCTTCCTGTCGCTGGCACCAGACCTCCGGCTCTGGTCTGTCTGGTGGGAAGACAGGTCTTCCCCACCGGGGTGCATGGATCACAAGTAGCTAGGGCGGCTGCAGTTCTAATGCCTCTTTGATGTGTGACCTTGGGCAGTCTCTCTGGTAACCTGAGCTTCCCTAACAGCAAAACGAGGGGCTGGGACTCAGTGACTTTTAAATACCATGTCTGGGATGACATTTCTCAGTTCTCAAGAGTATGTGGCCCAGGGCTGGGATAAGGAAGATTGTCAAGAGCACCTTATGAGGAAAAATGAAAGGTCCTTTCTTTGTGAGATGAAGCAAAATGATGACCGAGAGGACTGTGCTACTCAGGCCAAATATCTGAAGGCTGGACACATAAAGGAGAGTGTGCCCTAGCCTCAGCACAGTGATTAGTGAAGAATGGAATAAAGACAGGAGCTACCATCAGAATGGACACGGAGATATCTGGCTAAATACGGGCCAAGGGAAACCCAGGAGAAGCGAGCTATTTGTACAGGCCAAACACTAGTGTGCTAAGCAGAGTTCTAGGATGGGCCCAAGTTTTCCAGCCCGTGATTACACACCCCTTCTCCCAGAGATTCAAACACTAGTCCAGGTACTGCTGGGAAGAGATTTTACAGATGGAATTAACGTCCCAAATTAGTTGACCTTAAGTTAGAGAGACTATCCTGGTGGCCTGGCCTAATTACCTGAGCCCTTTCGATCTGGATCTAGAGGTTAGAGACAGAGGTCAGAGATAGAAAGTGCGAGAGGGGCTTGATGGAGGCAGGTGGGGGACCCGGACGGCAGGGTATGTGGGGCCTTCTAGGAGCTGACAACAACTTCTGTCTGATAGTCAACAAAGAAATGGGGGCCTCAGTCCTATAACTGTAAGGAACCAGCTTCCAAGCGTGAGTGGGTCGGGAAGAAGTTGTGCAAAGCTTCTAGATGAGAACTCAGCTTGGTGGAGGCATTGATTTCAGCCTTTGAGACCCTAACAGAGAGCCATGTTGGGGTCCCTGATCTGCAGACTGTGAGATGACAAGTGGGTGTTGTTTCCAGGCACTGAGCCATAGACAATTGATATGTCATGAGGACCTCTGATGTGTCCCCTTGTGTAGAAGCATCACAGAGGATTCATTCACTGCACAGTCAACCACAACCCCACACCAGTGGCTCCCATAGAGCCCTGTTTGGAACAATCTTTGTTTCCAACAATGACAGTGGCAGCTAACAAGCTGCAGAAGCAGAGGTCAGGGGGAAGGAAGAGGCAAACTCCCCATGGTTTTGACTTCAGGGGAAGTGGTGAAAAAGTTCCTGACTTGGGTCTCAACCAAATAAAGTTGGAATTTTTTTTTCTCCCATTACTGTTTACAGATATCACCTAGTCTGAGCTCAGAGTAAGCTCTGTTCTTTCTTAACAGAACTACAGACTAAATAATCCTTGGGGCTGGTGGGGAGAATAATAAGAGATGTGTTATGTCTTTTTTTTTAATGTTTATTTATTTTTGAGAGAGAAGGAGACAGAGTGTGAGTAGGGGAGGGGCAGAGAGAAAGGGAGACAGAATCTGAAGCAGGCTCCAGACTCTGAGCTGTTAGCACAAAGCCCGACGTGGGGCTCAAACTCATGAACCGTGGACCTGGGCCGAAGTCAGATGCTTAACCGACTGAGCCACCCAGGCACCCTGGAGATGTGTTATTTCTTTTTTTTTTTAATGTTTATTTATTTTTGAGAGAGAGAGACAGAGTGTGAGTAGGGGAGGGGCACAGAGAGAGGGAGATAGAATCTGAAGCAGGCTCCAGACTCTGAGCTGTTAGCACAAAGCCCAACGTGGGGCTCAAACTCACAAACCATGGACCTGGGCCAAAGTCAGATGCTTAACCGACTGAGCCACCCAGGCGCCCTGGAGATGTGTTATTTCTTAAAGTAAGTTGGTGATAGACCAGATGCACTCCTCTGTGAAGCAAAATGAGGCTGAATGCAAGATCTACTGTATATATCTGTGCATAAATGAAGTGTGTGTGTGAGTGTGGGTCTGTGCAGACACAATAGTCGATCCACGGAATGTTGTGATGTGATGTGTGGAACTCATGAGTCATGACGCATGCTGGTGACATGTGTAGGTACATCCATGTATGAGAGTGTGTGGCAGGCAGTGGAGTGGGGTCATTGTGATGGGGAGTGCATGTGTGTGGAACCGTGACCCTGGTATATTGGATGTGAACAGACAAGGGTGTGATGGTGCGATAGAGCTGACAAGGGTGTGCTGTACGATAGAGCACAGTAGGGAAGGAACTACACGTGTGGTTATTTGTCTGCAGGAGGGATGGGGTGGAGATGGTGAGAGGGTGATGACATGGGGTGGGTGAGGAAAATACACTTGTGCACCACTGTATGGAGGGCATATTTGTGGGACTGTTCACAGTAGAGGGTCTGAGGTGTGACGCGTATGAGTGGTGGGTGTGGGCTCGTGGATCCTGCTCAATGATTCTTGTCTCCCTGACATTACCTTGTTTAAATTGTTTTTTTTTCACTTGTGATTATCTTATTTATCTATGTAATCTGTGTTATTTTTATAACTGGTCATGTATCTGTCCACTGGAATGTATGCTACAGGAGGGCAGAGCCATGCTATCTTATTTGCTGATGTAACGTCGATTCTTTAGAACGGTGCCTGGCATGAGATAATAAATGGATGTGTGAGGAAGGGGTGACATGATAGTGGGGTGTCCGTGCCTCTGAGTGTATATAAGGTGGTCTCAGAGAATTTCCTAGGACAGTGGAAATGAGATCACATAGCTGATCATCTGTGAGTTAGTGCAGAGGTGAAGTGAGGTTTGCGAAAGTGATAGGCGTTGTGCGTGATTGTGCAGTGTGTGCACATGAGCATGCGCTGAAAGCATGTATGTGTACTTGAAAGTGTGTATGTGTACTTGAGGACGGGTGCTTGAGGATGTGGTTGGGGGCGATGTGCAGGAAGAAGGTATGGGATGTATTTATGTTACAGCAAATGTCATTTGCGATCTCCATTGACTCACTGGGGTGTATCTTGTCAGGCACTGACTCCCCTAGGTTCCAGGGACCTGACGCTGTATTGTGTCTTCTTAGTGAGGAATCTGTCTCCACAGCTGGATCTCAGAAACCATAATTGTCCAGTAGGCACAGGTGGCATAGGTAGGGTTAAGGGAAATAGAATTCTGTCTTCTTAAGTGATCCCTCAAATGAGAAGCAGGTATGCCTGGATGCCTGTAAGATGTGGCTATAAAACACAAGAGCCTAAAGTCCAGTTGGTTTTGCTTGTTTGTAGCAGTCATGTGCTGAGTCTATGGGTGTGGTGTGGTGTGTGTGTGTGTTCTCTCAAAGATCCAAGGCTTTACCTCTAAGGTCCTAAGACACTTTCTAAGATCTGAACAATTAAATTCTAAAGGTATAAGTGTCCTTGCAAGTTCAGTTCCTTGTTCTTGAACTAGAGAGGCTCATTTTCCTCTAGGATATTTCTGAAGAATTATCCTTTTCCTTGTCTTTTATAGTTTTGCTGATAAGAGCTCTAAGTGCCTGCTAAGTCTTTTGCCCAGCTCTAGAATCACCTTCCTCCTTGTGTGAATGACCTCAAAACTCTCCAGCCCAATTTATCTTGAGTTCCATCTATTTTCACTTTTTGGAAAAAAGTGTTCTTGGCACTTTGGAGCTTCTAGGTGTAGGATCCGTCTTTCTTTTTTCTTTTCCTGTGTCCTTGATGTAGCTGTAGGGCAGTTGATTAACTACAGAGAACTACACTAGAATTTCAATAATGCTCAAATTGGCTACCTGAGTAATTTGAAAAATTTTTTTTTCCTGGAAATCCTTGATTAGATAGTTTGACCTGAAATTTACTAAATGCCAGGCACTGTAAAAGTTACCCTCCCTGTCCTCATTTTTAAACCTACTGTGTAAAAAGCATTGTCTTAGAACCTGACAGTGAGATGGGAAGTGAGAGGGAGAAAATTCTAAAAAAAAAAAAAAAAAAAAAAAAAGTAAAAAATATGCCTGGTTTAAGAGAAAAGATTCTTGAAAGAACAAAGTTGGATCATCAACCACCATCAACATCACCATCACTGTCATTGTCCTCCTTACCAATAACCTTAACCATAACCCGTAAAATTTACAGAATGTGAATCATTGGTTTCTCCTCTTCTGGTCTTAAATTCATATTAAAAAGATAAAAGATTATTGTCCTACCCCAAGTCTTGTCCCCACCAATGTGGGTTTCATAGAACACAAATTTTATGGGGTCATTCCTCTGCCCAAGGTTATTCAACTCCCCAGTCTAAATTCAGATCAAATCCAAACTCTTCTTTTAAAAAAATTTTTTTAATGTTTATTTATTATTATTTTTTTAAATTTATTTTAATGTTTATTTTGGAGAGAGAGACAGAGAGCAAGTGGGAAGGGGCAGAGAGAGAGGGAGACACAGAATCCGAAGCAGGCTGCATGCTCTGAGCTGTCAGCACAGAACCCAATGCGGGGCTCGACCTCACAAACCATGAGATCATGACCTGAGCTGAAGTCGGACACTTAACAGACTGAGTCACCCAGGCTCCCCAAATCCAAACTCTTCTGATTGCAAGTCGGACCATGCCCTGGCTTCATTTGGTATAAATCTTATCTCTACTATGAATTCCTCATCTAGTGCATACCAGACGGTGACAGGCTCTGTGAGCTGGGGTGCAGAGGTGGGAACCAAATAAAGATTCCTATATCTGGCCTCAAGAATCTCATGGTCCATCAGGAAAGGGAAGGTGTAGCACAGATGGTGATAGCCAAGTCTGTGTTGGGTGGAAGGTGGTCATAAAAAGGGTTAAAAGAAGATGCCGCTGGGGTTGAACCTGGGAGGATGGGGCAGGAGTGTTCCAAGAGGCTAAGTGCTTACAGAAAAGGGTAAGATCCTCAGACATGCTCTCTGACTTAGACATCACACATGTTCTAACCTCCAGGGATTCACTGATACATTTCTATTATTAGAAATGTCTGCCCCCCTCTTCTCTTATTTGTCCAAATCTTACCTCTTCTGCAAGGACCATGTCTAATGTCAACTTTTCCATGAAGCCTTCCCCAACTGCTGGGACCCATCCTCTCTGTCTCTTCTCTGAGTTCTCCAGTCCAGACTGTCATGCTCAATATTTTTTTGGCACTGGTCTTGTTTCTCTACTAGGGAAGAAAACTCCAAGGGAAGGAGGCCCAGTTCTTGTCTTTGGAACCATACGCTGGTAAGGCTAGGCAGAGTCTAGAGAGCTGGACAGTGCAGTGTTTAAGAGTGCATTCTTGGAAGCCAGACCATGAGAATTGAGATGGGGAGGACCCTGGTGCTTTGCCAAATGTGTCACTTTCAGAAAGTTATGAAATTTCCTGTGCCTTCATTTACTCATCTGTAAAATGGGAATGATCAAGTCGATTTGTTGCCAGAATTAAATAAGTTTATAAGCGTAAGGCCTTTAGAACAGTGCCTGAGAAGTGATAAGCACGAAATAAATGTTGCTTGTTATTATTACGGTATGATTCAACCAGCCTCTCTGCTATTTTATAGATGATGAGGCACAAAGAGGGGAGGGACCTTTCTAAGGTCACTTAGATGGTCACGGCTGGCGAGTGGCAGAGCTGAGACAGAACTTATACATACTAACTCCCAGGCAGGGCTCTTTGGGCAGCAGGACATCACAGATCCTAACCCAACCCTGAACTGACAGCTCCAAACTTGTTTGTTGAGTAACCGATTGACCACTGAGCCCAGCCAGATTTTCCAGAAGAACTGGCTGGTTGTAAGAAGTGAACAGGGGATCTGATCAAAATCCTGGCGGTCTGAGCTCTCCCTCCATTGAAACGCTAGCCCAGCTTTCAGGGAAGACATTACCTGTGTGCTGGAAGAAAGGAAGAGTCAGGGTAGTTTGAAATGAATGCTCTCCGATTGGGTTTAAAAGCCCCTCCTTCTCTCTCTCCATCTTCTCTTACAACCTGGAGGCAACTTGACTTTTGCCAGCTTAAGAGGCAGCTCCATTTAAAAGCCATTAGTTTTTTAATTGCGCTCCCGCTGCCTGGCTGCAAGCTCTCACTTTGTACTGGGTACCTGGGAACTCATGCGCCAGGCAGCCAGCCGTGTCCTGATGCCTCACAGAGCAGAGCTGGCCCGAGCTCCTCCTAGCCCAGCCCAGACCCTTTTCTTACCTAAATGTTCCCCTCCTGTTTCAGTTACCCAGATGTGTAGCTGGGGAGGCAGAAAGGATCCTGCAGTCTGTTTCCTTCTGGACCACAAGCTTCCTGTGTGAGCTCTGGCACGTTCATGTGATTCTTGGGACCTCAATCTCTTTGTGACCATAAGCAACATTTACTGGATGTCTGCAATGCATTCAGTTAGACCCATCCTGATGCATCTAACAACCCAGCAGAGAAAGTTTTATTATCCATTTCCTATGTGAGGAAGCAGGCTCCGAGAGGTGAAGTGCCTTGTCCAAGGCCACGTAGGTGATTCAGGGAAACTTGGACTCAGAGCACTGTGGCAGGAGGGAAGAGCTAGAAATACCATGGCATTAATCCAGATTCTTCCGGTACTGATGCAGTATCCTGGAGCAAAACCCTTCTGCCAAATGGCAAACCCTTTCATATAAAAAAAAAACTTTATATTTAATATTCTGTGATAGAGTCATTCCCAAATGTGCCTACACATCTGACTTGCCGCCAGAAGCTTCATAAAAACAGATTCTTAAACCTTAATCCAAGCCTGGAGACTCACAGATCTCTGTGGATAGGACCTGGGAGTCTGAGGTTGAGCAAGCTCATGTCTGACACATGGAAGAATGTGCAAACTACTGTCAGTTCTCTAGTCCTTGGATTTGATGAGACCGTGCCTGTGTTAGGTGCAGTAAGGCAGAGCAGTAACAAGCAAATCCCAGATTTTGTTGTATGACACTTAACACAAGTGTATTTTCTGCTCCTGCAACATCGGGTGTCAATGTGGGTGCCTCTCCAGAGCAGCGGTCCTCCACGTGGTGGCGCCCATCCCAGGCTGTCTTCACCCAGGGTACCATCATGACAAAGTATGCTTCTGGGATACTCCCCAGCAGGGAGGAGAGCCCTGGCCATGGGCTACTTCCACCCCAAAGTGATACATACCACGCTGGCTTATATTTCATTGTTCCAAGTAAGCCCTGCTTGCTAGAAATAATGTAAAGGGGGCAAATAAGAAGTCATCCCTGTGTGTCTCAGAGTGGTAACCACTGATAAACAGGAGAAATGTCTATTACTGTAAACTGATGGAACTGCTCAGATAATGCTTTCATCTCCACCTGGTTGCACAGATAGGGGATAAGAAGGAAGGCCAAGGGTCCAGGACTGACTCATGGCAGTGGTAATAGCCACTCATTCATTTGTTTACTCATTCATTCCTTCCATAAACACTCTCTGAGATCCTGCTATGTGTTTGGCACTGGAGCAGGGAATAAAGAAACAAAGATGAGTCACCTACAGGCTACGGAACTCACAACGTGCGGTCAAGTGCGGCAGGCAGGCACATAAACGGATAATGAAAATAAACAGCCACAAATACCAATTGAAGATAAGAGCAGAAAGCATTTTCCAGATGGGGGAACAGTATGTGTGAAGTCATGGAAACAGGAAACGGTGTCTGTGACATTTTTGTGTGTCTAGGGCCTTGGGTAAGAGAAAGCAAAGGTCGAAATAGTGAAGTCTGGGTAGGTCTGTGAAGATAAAGGTCAAGGGGAATGGAAACGAAGGGAAACAGTGAGGGACCCTCTGAGACACCATACCTTTTCATTGCTTTCTTTGTGTCCTTTTGTTTTGATGGAAAACACTTTGGTTTGGGATGGACCAGGTTTAGAAAAACAGCTCCACCAATTATTGAGGGACTTTGGGCTGGGCGCCTGATGTCCCTGCACCTCAGTTACACCCACTTATAAAGTAGGTGTCTGTACAGCCGTGGGGTGGGGGGGTGGGGGTCCCACTCAGATCTCCCTTCATGGGAGAACCTGCTGCAAGGGGAGGAGTTAGCAGACAGCTCCAGCTGTCATACCTTCATGACCTGTGGCAGAAGTTATGTTGGGCTGTCCCAGCCGAGGACTGAGCTCATGAGGGGACTATCGTCAGACATACCTGCCCTCTGTGGGACTCCTCTAACCACCCATCTTTGCTCCAAAACTTCCACAGCCTTGCTGAGACTTGCTCAGATCTACACCTTAGCCCTAGAAGCTCTTCCTACCCAGACCTCTACCCTCCCTCCCTTCACAGGTGCCAGACCTGCATCTTGGTCTGAGACCCTCCTCATCTACTCCTGCCATTGCTCCCTTTTATCTTCCATGTGCATTTACCTCAATAAATTCCCTGTGCTTCTTTTGTTTAAATTTAAAAAGTTTTATTTTAGAGAGAGAGAGAGAGAGAGAGAGAGAGAGAGAGCATGTGTGCACAAGAGAAAGGGGTAGAGGAAGAGAGAGACAGAGAGACAGAGAGACAGAGAATCTTAAGTAGGCTCCACCCTCAGTACAGAACCTGATGCAAGGCTCAGTCCCGTGACTGTGAGATCATGACCTGAACTGAAATCAAGAGTCAGACACTCAACCGACTGAGCCACCCAAGCACCCTGAATGCCTTGGGCTTCTAATTCCATCTTGGCTACTGCTTCCCAGGGAAGTGTAGCTGACACAGTGTCATGCCAACATTGTGAGTTTGAAAGAGGATTGAATGATATACAATAGGGGTGTACAACAGGTAGACAACATGTATTTTCTCATGAAAACATCTCAACATCTCAACATCTATTTTCTCATGAGCTCATTTGCCTTGTACCTTAGAGGAATACATTGTAGTTTAAAAGGGCACTAGACTTGGAATCCTATGGTTTTGGTTTCAAGTTCTGGCCTTGTCAGTTTTTAGTTTTTAGCTATGTGATATTCTGCAAAAAGTTACCCTTTCTGAGCCTTAGTTTCCTTATGATTAAAAAATGGACAACATCTACCTTCAATAGCACTTCTTAATGATGAAATAAGAAGGCCCGTATTGAAGTGGAAGGTCAAATATGATTGTTGACCATCCCTCTGAACTCTTTTTCTTTTGAAAATGTCCCTCCATCTCTCTTTCTCCACTTCCTCATTGCGCCTCTTTCCTTTCTACTTGAAGGTCACATGCTCATTCGCGGCCAGAAGAGCCTGGGCTTTAAGTATGGGCTTACACTCATCTGTGCATCTTCTCACTGGTCAGACTTCATGTCTGACTGTGAAATTTGCTCAAAAGTTGGTTTGGACTTGGGGCCTGGGCAGTATCCCCAAACATAACAAGTGAGGTTCATTCAAGAATTGTGCACCTGACTTGGGCACCTTCACTATGCCCAGCTGGGGATCAGGAAACTGACATGAAGGGGACATGGTTCAGCTTTCAAGTCAGTTACAGTCAAGGAGAAGAACTTGATCATCGCCATTGATACTGGCATCCTTTCTGTCCTTCACACCTGCCTGGTGTCTTTACACTTGTTCCTCCCTCTCCCCTCCTCTTTTAATTCATTGAATGATTCCTTTTCCTATGACATCTCAGTTCATAGGTCATCTCCTAGGCAGACCTTTTTGATTACCAAGCCCTAGATAATCTTGGTCAGACCATGGTATTCATTTTCCTCATAACATTTTTTGGGCATCTTGGGAAGATCTTATAAGTTTATTTTTTTTTTTTCCTTCATAGTGGCCGCCAGCCGTCTACACCTTCCAAAAGAATGTAAGTTCCTTGAGGGCAAGGATCCTATCTGTCTTTCTCACCTCAGTATGTAATCTTGGAACCAAAGAGTGCTAATACCTCAATAAGTATTTACTGGATGAATCAATTTATTAAAGAATTGCTCTTTACCAAGTGCATTAACTCATGAACATATCAAAGGTTATTTTTTTCCCAGTAGGAAAATGCATCATACATGTTCCCATTATGTGGGAAGAACTGGACTTAATGAGGGCAATTTTATTACAGCTTAGCTCTTTCTCCCACTGGCCTCCAACCCTGCTGTGTGGGTTAGTTCTTACCCTGAACCTGCAAGAAATCTTATGCACGTGCCATTGCTTTTTGGGTTCTTTTCATTCTCGAGAGTAATTTCATGTTGGCCATTAAACCATCAAATCCAATCTACTGTTTTAGGTCAAACCACGAGAAGATGCCAATATTTGATAATTTTTGATCTGTGTGAATGACAATGTCACATGCAGTGTAAAGCCAAGCATGATTCAAGTTTGAACTCATCCCCTACTCAGCTTGCAAACTGGCCCCCAGTGAGGATAGAGGGTGTGCTCGGCTTCTTGTCTTTCTCTTGATATCCTTCTAGTCCCCTGGCCACCTGCTGCTTCCATCACCTTTAGGGTAAGCCCAGATGAAGAAAGTCAGCCTACATGTGGCTGACCACATAAAGCTTGTGCTACGGGTCTAAGTTTGATGAACAGTTAAAACTGACTTTTCTTTCTTAGACCACTTATGTGTGTTTCCCTTGGGATCTTCCAGCAAGGCAATTCCTTTACTGAAATCAATGTGTCACTGGGGGACAACCTTGTGTTTCCGGTCAGCCCTGGGTCTTCTGAGAGTCCATCCTCTCATTGGGTGCCTTCAGGATGTGTCCTCTGGACAGAATCCTCCTGAGATGTGCCAGGCAAGCTCTCTGAGTTGTGGCCAGTATCTGGTCCAAGAAAATCCACAACTGTGTCCCACTATAGCAAAAGGATGGCTTTCATGTGCTCAAATCCTACTCACAGTTGGCTCAACAGCAGCTCACGCCACCCTAACATTCCCTCAATCCTCAGGGACACAGGCCATGTTCCCTGTGTGGTCCCATTAGCTGTCTCTCATCTAATTTAATGTCCAGAGGTGCAGCCCTTGACATTTCCACCTTGAAGGGAAAGAGGAAGAGAGAACCTATAGCACTCCAACAGCCCTCTTCAAAGGGCTCTGTTCTGCAAATAGCTCCAATTTGACAATTTTACAGGCTGGAGGTAAGTGATCTCAGTGGCAGAACCAGTCTTATCACATCCTTTCCATGTCCTATGTAGGGAGTATGGCATCTTATTTTAGGATACGGGGGTGCACATCACCCATTATGCATTCTAGGCCTCTGGGGCCTCTGTTGAAACTCTAAGACAACAGGGAGGGCTACCTTTGACATTGGGCTTTATTTATACACAGCTGTTGATCAGATCCCTCCTTGCCAGTCATTATATTTCAGACATGACAGCAGAGCACAGGCAATTCTGCAAAGTACAGCTGCTTCTGAGCCCATTAGATGAAGATTCAGGAAACAACTTGGCTCCCGGTTAGAAGGTTTTGATCAGCTTGGCCTTTGAAAACAATGGATTACAAGAGCACCGTGTGATCACTACTGCGAGGGGGACCTTCAAAGTCAGTTTTCTGCTAGGAAAGGTCACACAGAAGTATATTGACTAACTGACCAACCACTCACAGGGCTGAATCACTTAAATATGGCAGCCGCTGACCGAGTTTGACAAAGATCAAACCTTATATCTACTTCTTCCTAAATGGTATCATACAAAGAATCCAGACCTCATGAGGAACAGTGAAAAGCACAGTAAAGTTCTAGAGTTACTGACTTTTCCACCAACAAACAGATGATCTGGTGTAATTGCTTAGGGACCACATTTAGGTGTCACACAGACCCACCTATGAATTTGTGCTTTACCACTTACTGAGTGCCGTTGGTCAAATTTTACGTATCTGGAAACCCGAATTTATAGGGTTTGTGTGAACATTCAACTAAATAGATTTCTAGCTCTGTGCTTTGAACATATTAAATACTTAATACCGATTAACAACTATCACAATAACAATAATTATTATTGCCAACCTGGTAGCTGTGGGCCCAAGAGTCAAACTACTTGGCTTTGAATCTCAGTTCTGCTATTTAGCAACTATGTGGCCTTGTCCAAAAAATGTGGCATTATTAAAACCTATCCCATAGGGCTGTGAAAAATACTAGCCCGAATTAAGAAATATAAAACAGAATAACATCTAGAACACAGAAGACTCCCAGAAATTGTTAGCTGTTACTATTGTTAGTAAGGCCCTCTTTATTGTCCTTTTCCCCAGGAAATCCATAGATTGGAAATTTTGGTCTATTCAATCACGTAAGTAATGCTTAATTTCTTTCCTCCCCTACCATTTCATTAAAATGGATCAGAGACATTCATGACTGCAAATTAGGATTTCTGATTAGGAGTTGGGGTAGGGAGGAGACAGCAGTGTGATCAGACTAATTTCAGTAAAAAGCAAAGACCTGGCATTTTTGTTGACAATGAAGGATTATCCCTCCATTTGCCTTTAAAAAATTTTTAAAACAACCCTAAACTTCGAAAACTTTTACAAACACATACAGATATTTTGTTTTCTAAACCATCTGAGAGTAAGTTTGCAAACAGATATCCAGTTTACCCCAATACTTTAGTGTGTCTATCCTGAAAACAGCAACATTCTCTTACAGAAGCACAACACATCCCGGGGTACCTGGGTGTCTCAGTCGGTTAAGTGTCTGACTGTGCTCAGGTCATGATCTCATGGTTCATGAGTTCGAGCCCTGTGTCAGGCTGACAGCTTGGAACCTGGACCCTGCTTCCAATTCTGTGTCTCCTGCTCTCTGCCCCTCACGCTGTCTCTCTTTCTCTCTCTCTCAAAAAATAAATAGACATTTAAAATGAAGAAGAAGAAGCACAACACATCCCTTGAATCAGGAAATCAGCATTAGTACATCACCACCATCCACTCAAGTTTCTCCAGTTGTCCCAGTAATTTCCCAGATAGCGAGAGGACTCCGTTATTAATCATGTGTTGAACCTACTTGGGTGTCCTTCAGTTGTTTCTCAGTCTTTCTTTGACTTCCCATGGCCTTGGCACTTTTGAACAGTGCAGTCTTTTATTTTGTAGAATACCTCTCTATTTGGTTTTATATTATATTTCCTTACAATTAGATTTGGGTTGTGCTTCTTTGGCAGAAATACTGTAGAAGCGATGCTGTGTTTTTCCCATCCCATCCCCCCAGGTGGTGGATGAGTCCATTTGCTTACTTTGATTCTTTGATTAAAAGCCAGTGTCTGCCCCCCTGTAAACTCACTCCTCTTCTTTTTGTCACTAGCAAGTATTTTATGGGAAAGTACTCTATGACTATTTAAATATGCCACTGTCATCAAACTCTTAAGTTGTTTTTATCAGTGTGGATTCACGGTTTCCTATTTTGTTCAGTGTGCAATAATCTATTACTATGACTTATTTGATTACTTGGGTTATTCTCCAATTTGGCCAGCAGTGTTTCATTCAAGCTAGGTTTGTGCCCCTTTAATACGCTTCAGTTATTTCTCTCTGTCACACGGTGTTCCCTTTCCATTTTGTAATCTCATCCCTGCCCCACTCCTGAAATTAGCTACTTCCCAGTGAATTTGAGTTTCTTTTAGTGGAGAATGATATTAAGAAACCAAGATATGAGCTGTAGGTGTGCTCACTGTTCTTGGGGTGATGCCACTCCCAGATCTTCTCAGTGGACAGAGTCAGGGAACATATGTGCATATATTCACGCATTCATGTTTCTGACTATCAATATTAAAAACCTTGAATTTGCTCCAACTGTAATCCAACTCCGCAGTTTCCTTTCTAATTTTCTTTCCACGTTTGTATCTCGCTTCTCCAAATGGTTCCCACCACCCCTACTTTATTTACTTATATTTGGTCAGTTTGTCCTACACAGCTAATCTCCCGTCCCCACTGCCTCTCCCAGAGCAGATGGCCCCCTCATTCCATTTGAATTCCAACATCCCCTGTGGGGCCACCACACTGTATGAACACCTGCCTCACCCTGCTGGGCCTTGGATACGCCTGCACTGAGCTGCCCCCACACAGGGGCATACTCTTAAGGATCATGCTTGCAGTTTGCACCCCCCCCCCCCCACTGCCAGGCACCTCTCCTCACTTTGCTCATTCTCTGACTCTCCACTCTAAGCTAGTCCTGCCACCCTCCCCCACATGACACTCCCATGGACTGTCCGTCCTGAGGATCACACTCTTCATCTTGCTAAGGTTCTGACTTCCCAGGCCAGGCAGCTGCCCCTCCTTGACTGAATAGATATACTTCTCACCCCACTTGGGCCCTGAAGGCTGCTCCACTTTGTGAATGCCCCCCCCCCCTTGGCACACTTGGGATGGCTCTCCCTGACATAGACAGCATTTTCACATGTTCCAGGCCCTGACACTTCACATCAGGCTACTCCTTTGCGTGGCCAGGCTCAGGTTATTCTGCTTGGGCAGCCCTCACATGAAGCCTTCCTCCCCTCCCTGAGCTCTCCCCTCCCGCCCCACTCCAGAGCACTGCACTCTCTCCCCTGCAAATGCTGATGCCTACCCTCTTCTGTCCCACCTAATTGACTTAAGACTGAATTATTCTCTGACTCAATGACAGAGAAAGCAAAGGGAGGGGAGGGAAGAAGAATGGAGAAGTATTTGAGGAAAAAAAATTGTTTTTTAACAATCAAACTCAAGTGTTTCACAAATATGTGTGTAAATTGATAACAATGCTAGATCCTCTAATACTTTCGAGAAGTATCATTTAAAAGAAATTTATAGAGTTAAAAAAAGTTATTTCAAAATATTTTCATGCTGGTAATGTTTTCAAATATGTAAGATGACCTAAGTCTCATGATTCATCTTTCAAATAATATTAACATCCTACCCCAACCAATGTTGTAGAGGCGCTATAGGGATCAAATGAGATAATAAATGTGAAGTCCCTATTCAAAATTTAAAGTGCCATTTGATGGGAAAGAATAAAAGGCCCAAGATAGGCTTCCATTTTCCACACACACAGGAATGGCTCTAGTCCAGTAACTGTCATTACTGTTCTCTAAGTAGAAAAGTCCAGCACACAATTCATCCTTCTTCCTTTCCTATCTTCCCAAAGATGTAGCAGGATCAAGGTCACAGCATTCTCCCATTGAGGAGGAAGAGTTGGAAGTATGCTGGCCTGAGTGGCCTCATTCCATCTATTTAATGAGAACTATGATTCTGATGGGTGGCACTTTCAAGGAAATGGAAAGATAAGATAGTGCACATGTCCCCCTCTTTCTTCCTTCTTCAAGTTGGTGACGATATGGTCTCACCTCTCTTTTTCTCTTTTGGATGCTCTCGTTTCTTCCAAGAGACACAATATGGCCCATTGATACAACCCTAGACCAAGAGGTCTGTGGGCAGCCTTAGCAAGCTTGGCTCTCCACCATGGGGTAAGTGTTCTTCCCCCCGCCCCTGGCCCCACCATCCCAGACCCTTTTCCTATGGTCCCTCTAGGTTCATTGAAAAAGCAGGAGACATATTTGAACAATGGGAAGAAATAGACATCCTAGGCCTTCAGCTTGATCAGCTCAAGGTTATATTGAAAGCTAACAAGTAGAGGAGAAAAAGAAATCCTACCTGTGGCTGAGTGTCACTTATTAGAGTTTAACCCTAAGTTCCCTGCTTTGTTCTTCTGCTTTTGTTTATATTGTTCTTCTAAGACCTATGGGAAGGAGATGTGGCTTGTCCAAACATGGGCTTAGATACTCTTGGGTTCTCTTCATTCACTCTAATAACTATATGCCAAGCTCCTATGTGCTAGGCTGGTGTATAATGGTAAGCATGTGAGATATGGGTCTTCCTCTCAGAAACTTAGAGTCAAATAGGAAACCATATATATAATTACAAATCACATCACTTGAAGATACGGCATTTAAACTAGGTAGAAACTAGCCAGGTGGAGTTCTAAGAGCATGTATGAGGCAGAAACAATAGCATGTGTAAGTGTCCTGGGGCAAAAAGAAATTGGATAGGTTCAAGGGACAAACAAGAGGGTCCAGTGCTTAGAAAGCAGTGAGCAAGGGGGAAATAGAAGCATGAAATAAGATGAAGAAATAGGCAGCTGCCATATCATCATGCTGGTCTTGTAGGCTGCTAAGAATTTCAGGCTTTATCCTAAATAAATGAGAACCATTGAAAGATCTAAGCAGAGGAGTGGCATAATTTATTTTAAAGATATTCTTGCTACTTTGTAGAAAATGAGTTGAAAAGGAGCAAGATTAAAAGGCAATAGGCCATTAAGGAACTCTTGCAGTCATCCAGGTGTGAAATGATGCCAGCCTATGTGAGGGTAAGAGCAGAAACGCTCCTATCCTTCACCCTCAGCAGCCTCAGGCCAGGATGAAGGTAGTGGGCCTGGGCCTGTAAGAGATTTAAAGACACGACTTCAGGCTCATTAGATCATTCTCCTAACTTTTGGTCAAACCAGCCACAGTAAGATATGATTCTTTCGCTCATCCAAGAATGAAACTCATTATTCCCTGTAATAGTTGGGGATATTCACTGATTCATCATCCTACATATTATAGAGGGCATCTGAACCAGGTGGCCTCTGAGATGGCCTGCCACAAGCCAGGCTTCTTGATATTCACACGCTTGTGTCATCTGCAGCCCCCAACAGCTGAGTGTGAGCTGAACTCACTAATTCTTTCCTAGTGAGCAGAAGGGTCATGTGCTACACCGGATGTTGTTCACTCTGAGGGAGGCCAGCTGCCCTGTTGTGAGCTGCTCTATGAAAAGGCCATATGGCATGGAATTAATGTCTCCAGCCAGTAGCCAGTGAGGACCTGAAGTCCGCCAGCAGCCGCATGAACACACGAGGGAGCTTGGAAACAGATCCTCTACCTGTCAAGCCTTGACTGTGGCTCCAGCTGACATCTCGACTGCAGCTTGTGAGGGACATGAATCCAGAGGCACCCAGTTAAGGTGCACCCAGAGACCTTAGCCACAGGAACTGGGACATATGTGTTTGTTGTCCTGAACTGAAAGTTCTGGGGCAAAATTTTTGTGCCACAGTGAGTACCTGATTCAGCAGCATTATGAAATGCTTCATGTATTAGTGAATTGTCTCTAAAAGCAATCTTGGTGTTGAGGCACCTGGATAGCTCAGTTGGTTAAGCATCTGACTCTTAATTTCAGCTCTGGCCATGATCTCACTGTTCTTAGGATCCAGCCGCACATCGGCCTCTGTGCTTGAGAGCATGGAGCCTGCTTAGGATTCTCTCTCTCTCCTTTCTCTGTCCTTCCTCCATTCTTTCTCTGTATCCTTCTCTCTCTCTCTCTCTCAAAATAAATAAATAAACATTAAAAAAAAAACACAATCTTGGTGTTTGTATGTCAGTCTTCTATAGCCACATGAATGAGGCCATTCCTATCAGGACAGTAGTTGCAAGCCACAGAGGCAAAACGTTCCTGCAGACTTGGGTTTTGGATCTAGAAGAACCCTGGAGATCAATGTTGAACCCTCTCAGATGTGAGTAAGTGGAGATTCAGAGAGGAGGTATATCTGTCAGCTCACTGATTTTAGTATACGGATAATGTGTCTGGTCTTGTAACTTCCAGATTGATATAGCAGAGGAATATTCTAGCTTTCAGGGCAATGAGCCACAATTCTGATCAGAAACTTCCAGGTGATATTTAGAGTATTGGCACTGTATTATTTTCCTATTACTTTTATAAGCAATAGCCACAAACTCAGGGGTTTAAAAGAGCACAGATTTATTGCATTACAGTCCTAGAGGTCAGAAATCTGAAAGGAGCCTCACTGGGCTGAAATCAAGGTTTTGGCAGAGCTAGATTTGTTTCTGGAGGCTCTAGGGGAAAATTTATTTACTTGCTTTTTCCAGCTTTTAAAGGTTGCCCACTCTCCTTGGCTCCTGGCCCCCTTCCATCTTCAGGGCCAACAATGGCAAGTTGGGTCTCACACTGTATCACTGTGACATGCTCTCTCTTCTGTCTCTCTTATCCATTTAAGAATTCTTGTGATTACATTAGGCCCACCTGGAGAATCCAGGAAAATCGGCTCATCTCAAAGTCATCTAATCAGCAGCCTTAATTCTAATTGCAACCTTAATACTTCCCCATGTGTGGTAACATAGTCACTCATTCTGGGTATTAGGACATTTTTGGGGTGGGGGCAATGTTCTGCCGACCACAGGCATCTTCCCTCCACTTCCTTTGATACCTTGTTGATTGATGTGGAAATGTTGAGATCATATCATAAGTTACCAAATATATATGCTCTTCCCTTTCTTCCTTGAGAGTTATATCTTCAACATACCTCCTTAGTGTCCATTACTGGACAAGCCATTGACTGAGTGTGTGGCTGGACTTCTGCCAGAAGTGTTTCCAACCACAGGTCAGTAGGTGGCCCAAAAGAACTTTTGCAAACACTGAGATCAACACCTGGAAACTCAAATGTGTGCTGGCATATGCGGAAGTTTAGACTTTGTGCTGGCAGTGGACGGTGCCTGGTGTGGGGATGGCCGCATGTTCTGTCATTCCAAGGACAGGTCTTGTCTTCATTTTCTGTGGGGTCTTTGTCAGTGGCAGAAGTTCATTGGGCCAGTGAAACAAAGTAGAAGATGGGAAGGTAGAAGAAAATTTTCTTGGTTCACGTGCATAATTCATGAAGCCTGAACATTAATATTAATGATCCTGTCTACCAAAGTCAGGCAAATGAAATATGCAAAGGAAGATAAACTTGGAAGCTCAGAAACTTCAGGTCTTTCAGACTTAGTTCCCCTGAGGGTATAGCTGTAAGAATATAGCCAGATTTGTATAGCAAATTATTGCTTGCTGAGAACCTTCCCATTTATTAATTTGCATTTTGCTCACAATAACTCTGTAAAGCAGGACAGACAGGAAGGAGCTTCCATTTTATGGATGAAGAAAGTGAGGCTCCCACCAAAGTTGTATTCTGACAGAGCAGAGCTGGAGCCAGAATTCAGGTCACCTGATTTCAAATCCTACATTCTCTCCGCAACCTCCCTCTGCTATGTTATAGCTGTTAGGTGATATGATTAAGAGGACACACAAAGCCCTCTCAATGTTAAATAAACCAAAAACAGCAACAGGCAGAACAACAGCAAGATCAAGCCACTATGCCACGAACATTTTATAACCTCTCTGGCTTATATAATCGCTCTGTCTATAAAATGAGAAAGAAGTAGGGCTCACTGCATAAGTTTCTTGGGTGATTAAATGAAATAATGTACAAAGAAAAGCCAAATGGTGCCTGAAAATAGTAAGCACTTAGGAAATGGCAGTTATTACAAGAAACTAAGTAGCTAAATAAGGTGGTTTTCCAGGCAAAATAGCCTTTATTTACTTATTCATTCATCTATCCATTCAACAAATATTCATCGGGTATCTTTTTTGTTTGTTTGTTTTACAAGTTTTATTAACTGCTCCTATTTAATGTAAGCAATTTGATGAGTTTGAACATATGCATACACTTATGAAGCCATCACTACAATCCAGGTAATGTGTAGACATATTCATTACCTCCAAAAATTCCTTGAGTCCCTTTTGTGTATGTAAGAACACTTAACATCTGAGCGTGAGTATTGTTAAGCACAGACACTACCCAGAGCTTCTGCTGCATATTACGTGGCTGTTCTGAACACTGTGGTTGCAAGAAGGAACGAAAGAGACAAAGACCCTTTTCCTTTCGTTGGGGAGGGGGAGTCAACATTTAACTAATAAGAATAGTAGTCATCTGGTAATAAAATGGAGATAATTAAGGCAGGAATGCGGGGGGAGGTCTGAGTACCAAGAGGGCCAGGAAAATCCTCTCTGAGGAGGTGATGTTTGATCCATGTGGAGTGTGGGGCTGAGCTGTAGGCTATGGCTCTTGGAGAAGAGTGGTCCAGCCATGAAAGCAGCAAATTCCAAGTTCCTAGGCAAGAGGTGTTTAGCGCTCAGCACACAGGCTTGCATCTTGGAGGTTTTCCCGAAAGCTCAAACTCAAGGTGCCCCGTGCTTCCACTTTCTACCACCTCCCATGCCTGCTAGGATTTGCTTCCCACATCTGTGCAAGGGGAACCCCCAGGAGAAGGTGGAGTTTCACCTTTCACATCTTGTTTCAGGGCACTGGCTTTTTGCCTGGAAGCTGGGTGCTGAGTTCTCTGTCAACCCCACATCCTGTCGCTGCTTAGGCTCAACTGAAAAATCCCTCCTGCATTCTTACCATGGCACTATTACATGCTAACTACTTGTTCATTGAACTTAACAAATATTTACTAAGCAGCTACTAGGTGCTGGCACAGTGCCAAGCATGGATATACAATTAATTACCCATCCCGTCTTATTTATGGTTAGTTTCTGGAGGGCAAGGATTGTGACTTTTTCTGTTTGTATCCCTAGTATCTAGGATTTCCTTGATAAAAAGCATGAGCTTAAGAGATATTTGGTGAATTAATCAAACTGAAATGCAATGCATTTATTACTCTTCATTTATCCCTACCTTTAATAAAAATAACATAAAATTCCTTCTATTTTACCTGACTTAGGTTTCGTAAGGCTCTTTGTATACATGATCCCATTGGGAATTGGGAGACCCCAAAATGGCCATTCATTTCATTTCTGTAATTGTACTTTTAGGAAATTTATTCCAGGTAAATAAAAAGAATCTGGTCAAATATTTCAACATAAAAGTACTCTTTTCAGCATTATTTATATTAATTGAAATTGGTCACAGTCTGTATATCCAGCAATACAGTAACAGTCATGTAAATTATGTTTCCTTCTGTACATTTGCATCTTTTCTCCTGTTTTCATTGTTACTCTCATTATTATTCTTATCATCCGTTCTATTTTCTTCTTTCAAAGAAAGCTATATTACCCAGGACTCAAATGAGAGCTTGCCGTTTTGAAAAGTGACAACTATAGGGTTGAGGGAGAAAGCTATGTCTAGCCCATAAAAAAATATAAAAAGTTAGTGGTTTACTTTACTGAGATATGCACATTTTCCCTGATACTTTACCTCTGGAAATAACTTGGGGTGGGTTATTGCAGTCAAGATTTACCTAGGTTTCTTTCTACTGCCCAAGGCAGGGGGGTCTACAAGACTAAGACCATTTTAAACTAAACTCTTAGCCAGACGTTCAATAGATATAGAGTGAATTCTGACTGCAGCAGCCTGGATGACGGCTCTTGTGTTTGTAACTTCTCATGGGAAAATTTTCTTCTTTATTTATTGCTATGGTTTCTAAAGCAAACTTCTTTTTATTACAAACTTCTTTGCAATTCTCCAGGACGTATTATTTCTAATTCTCCTGTGCACTAAAGTGTACTAACTTCTACAGAGCCCAGTTTTATTGGGGAGATCCTACAGCAGCCATCACCTTGTCTTGGGTGGGTTCTGGGTTTGTCTTCTGTCTCCAGCCTGTAGAGCTGCAAGAACTTAAGTTTCACAAAGATCAGAAAATGTCATTCAGGCACAAGGTACTTTTGGTGCTATCCTTACATTTCTAGGTCTTTATCATGAGGGTCACTTAACTTCTGGCCAGCTCAAAGAAGCATTCAAAAAGATATGAAAATATTTTATCCAACATTGACAGGAGGGTTGGGGGCTGGTGCTGGTAGGAAGCACCTGGTTTACCCTGTCGCTAGAAACAGAAGTCCCTCACTTGACAGGAGAAAGAATTTGGACACAAACTCAAATTTTCCTGCCTCCAAGGACCTTTAAGCACCATCCTCTTGCATCACTTTGGAACCATATTACATCTAACATGAGTGTAGTGACTGTTCCAATTTAATCAGACTAGAACCTGGGGCTATATTGAATTCTAAGAACTCATTGACTTTTCTTCATGACTCTGCTCCACAATACAACTTTGTTCCTGCTCATTCCAGGTCATTCCAAAGCAGAGGAAGCCCCTCTGAGCCAGAGTCAGGAGTGCAGCAGAGGGCAGGTTAAAGGGAGCAAGCAGAGGGCACATGCGTGGCTCAGTTAAGCATCCAACTTCACTCAGGTCTCACGGTTCATGAGTTCAGGCCCAGTGCCAGGCTCTGTGCTGACAGCTCAGAGCCTGGAGCCTGCTTCAGATTCTGTGTCTCCCTCTATCACCCTCCCCTGTTCGTGGTCTGTCTGTCTCTTTCTCAAAAATAAATAAAAACATTAAAAAAATTTTTTTAATAAAATAAAATAGAGGGGGCCAGCAGGATATGTTTCTTGGGGGTTGTTTGCCCCATGAATGATAATAAGTGATGAACTTGTCCATCTTGCTGCTCTGTTCACCTCCCAGATCTTTCTTCCCTCCCTAGTCAGCATGCGGGGGCATTACTCTCAGAATCCAAGAGGGAGGCAAGTCAGGATTAATGGACTGTCACGTATTATATAAAATCTGTTTTTCCTTTTCCTCTTCAGTGAGATACTCAAACACATTATGACGAGTAATATAAAAACGACAGCAGGTAGACATTTTGCTTGCATTTTCTCAGACTCCATCTAAAGAAGGCATCAACTTTGTCCTGATGTCTTCTAAGAGAATTATCATGGCAAAAAAATAAAACTAAAGAAAATTGTTCCAGCTGCCCATTTTATTTATACAAGAGGGGACTAAAATTCTATACATACCTGAAAGGGAGAGGAGCCTTTGGCATCTATCTGCCCCCCTCATTATCCATCTACCCATTCACCCATACGTCCACCCATTCAGTAAGCCATCTACCCGTCGATCTATCAGTCATGAAGTTATCCCCCTTCATCCATTTATTTGTGTCCATCTGTTCTTCAATCCATTCACCCAATGACAATTCTACCCATCAATATATTTCCCATCTACTCATTTATTCACTCGTCTATCCATTAATTTCTATTTTTACCTTACCTCTACCCATTTATCGATGGACCTATCAATCCATCCCTTGGTCCATTCATCAATCTATTCAGAAACTTTTTGAGCACCAAATGCCAAATTGGTCTGTGTGTGAATACAAAGGTAAGTACCACTACCATGTAAGAATGCTATGCATTTTACATATGATCTCTCTTTTTTAAAATTTTTTAACGTTTATTTATTTTTGAGACAGAGAGAGACAGAGCATGAATGGGGGAGGGTCAGAGAGAGGGAGACACAGAATCTGAAACAGGCTCCAGGCTCTGAGCTGTGAGCACAGAGCCTGACGTGGGGCTCGAACTCACGGACCGTGAGATCATGACCTGAGCCGAAGTTGGCGGCTTAACCGACTGAGCCACCCAGGCGCCCCACATATGATCTCTTGTAATCTCAGATGCTGTCAGAGAAGTATTATTATCCCTGTTCTAAGCATAAAGAAACTGCAGTTTTAGGAGATATCTAAAGTCAAAGTAAGAGCTGAAGTTGGGATTCAAATCCTTGTTTATTGAATAACAAAGGTTATTTGTGCTATTTACCACTACCAGGCAAGATGTGGCAAGTACTTTACTATGAACAAAGTATTTGGGGGAATCTGAAAATGGAGCAGTTTGTGTTTGGTGGGGAAGAGGAAGAGAAATAATGAATAATGAAGCTTTGATTCTGCACTTAAATGATATGCAAATTTTTAACAGGTGGAAAGGTGGGGCTGCTGGTTTAAACATCAGGTTCCAGGACTTTTCTCAATTCTTAGAGAGATCCTATATTCTTCCCAGCTTTATGACCATAAGTTCTTTTTGGCTTGAGCTATTTTGACCTGCCTTTCTACCACTCAGACTAACAGTGTCTTGACTCTCAAAACACCTGGATTTTCCCATCTGATGAGTGGAAAACCAATGTAGTGGTTAGGAGTTTGAGTCCTAAATCAGCCAGATCTTTGTTGAGGGTAATAATTATTGTCTCTTGCAGTTATCAGATACTATTTTAAAATATTTGCATAGAGGAGGTGGTCACTAAATGGTTACTATTATTCTTCTTTACTTTTTTGTAAGATCGTCAATAAATCGTCATATGGCCTTTAAATAAGCCAGAATTAACTCTGACTCTATCTGTTGTGTATCTGTGGCCCCTATCACCATTATGCCTGTTTATTAATTTATGAATCCATTCCATAAACATTTAACGAATACCTGCTTTATGTCTATTTCACTGTGCTATGCATTTTACATATGATCTCTTTTAATTTCAAACCCTATCAGAGAAGTATTATTTCCCTTGTTCTAAGCATAAAGAAACTGAGGTTTTAGGAGAGATCTAAAGTCAAAGTAAGAGGTGGATCTGGGATTCAAATCCTTGTTTATTTAATAACAAAGGTAATAGTACCTGCTATTTGCTAGCCTCTTGGGTGTCAGATATTATGCTAAAGTGTTTCCTTCCTCTATCTTATTCTGGCACCCACAGCACCCGTGATGTGGATGTTAAAGTCTCCACGTTGGAGCCAGAGAAGCTGAGAGTTGGAGAGTCTACATCACTTGCCTGAGGTCCCAGAGCTCGTAAGTAGCAGAACCAGCAGTGGACTCAAGTCTCTCTGCCACCTAAATCCATGTAATTACCACAATGCCTGCTTCTCCTGCAAAATCTCACAAGGGAGATGGCATGCATGCATCCTTATTATAATACGAGGTTGAAAAGGGCCAACCAGACAACATATGTCAGGTACAGTGAGAGATCATGTTTGGTTAAGCAGGATCAGGGAAGACTTCCAAGAGGAGGATACGTTTAAGCTGGTCCTTAGAGATGAAGTAGACTAGGATAAACTAAAGGAGGTGGCATTGGGCATTCTAGGCTTTGGGACAAAAGATGAAGGTCACACCAACAAGAATGCAACCTACAAGGACAAAGGGTGAGCAAGCCAGTTAGGTCAGAGATGGGCATCCAGGATGCAGGACTCCCTTGGTTCTATGTATACATTTCACAGATTGTTCTGCTGCACAGGAGACAATATCCTGAATGTGGAGGCGGCAAATCAACCAATCAAAGGGGAAAAAAAGGCAAGATAATATATTTATCATAAAAGGTAACACAAAGCTGCCTCCCTCCTGTTCCTCTACTATTTCCCTCTGTGAAGCATGAAGCCCAGGGCTTCTTGTAATAAGTGAGGGTGAAGGTAGTAAAATTAACAGCCGGAGGTGGTTCGGCAAAATGGGAGATGAATAAGTCAATGAATTAGCGGGGGCACTGAATTTGGACTCTTGAGTCCCAGTTTTGCTGCTGCCTGGCTATACGACCTCAGACAAATGCCCCCAGCTCTCAGAGCCTGAGTTCCACCATCCTTCTGTTGAGACAATGGTAGCCACTCGGAGGAGTGCTGTGACAGTCATGGGCATGTACCTGGCGCATGTAGCCATCCAATGGATATTGCTTGGATCCTCCAGCATTAGGGGACATGAGGAAAAGCTAAGAAACAAGATGGAGGTCTGAAGAGAGGGAAGAACAAAGCCACTGGTGTGGACGGCAGAGGCAACGAGTGCCTTCCTGGGGACTGTGACCTCTGTGCCGTCTGTTTTTCACAGTTCTGCCCACACAATACCCTGCAGCTCTGACTGCATTTGGAGTTAGAATATCAAGCCTTTTTGAGGCTTTACTGCAGCAATTAAGGGCTCATAAAGCTGTTCTTATGAGTCTATAATAAACTGAGCTACATTTGGGGTTGCCAAAGTGAGATCTCCATGTAGGGAGCTCAGCGCTAACCACTGGAAAGGTGACATTGAAAGCAGTGGATGGGAAGAATGCTGTGGCCATCACTCTCTCCAGCTGGTGGGGAGGAGGCTCAGGAAGGGCACTGGCAGAGGGAGGCTGGTGAAGAGCCCCATAGTGGGCCAGGAGGCTGGTTCTGGCCTCACCAGCTCCATCAGTGACAGCTTTCTTCTTCTGATATGCAACATCTTCTCACAGAAAGTGTTTGTTTTTAACATTGTGTTACCTGACCTATCAACACAACTGAAACCTAGGGGTTCATCTACTGCACTGCATGTTGGCCATCTGTTGAGGGGGGATGGACACATCCTGGCTTCTCCCCATCTCCCACTCCTAATACCACCCCAAGAAGACCCTTGTGCTGGAAGAGCTCCTCAGTAAGGCTATTCTGCTTCCCTCTCATCATTCACTCACATTTCTTCCAGGATACTCAGTACATATTTGTTAGAAAGAGGGGATGCAGGGAGAATGGACAGAAATAGAAAAGAAAGGAAGGAGGGGGGGAGATGGGAGGGTAAAAGAAAAGGAAAGAAGAACAATAATGCATGGTCTTCTTCTCCAGATGTTATAAACATTCTCTCTCTCCCATGGCCACATGGATGACAGTGAAGGATTCTGTGACAGGACAGCTACATGATGTAGGGGGGCTGGGCTCCAAGGGAATCCTTGGCGAAGAGCTGCCCACTTGATCCATTTGACATT
Organism: Prionailurus bengalensis; assembly: GCF_016509475.1. Taxonomy (NCBI): domain Eukaryota; kingdom Metazoa; phylum Chordata; class Mammalia; order Carnivora; family Felidae; genus Prionailurus; species Prionailurus bengalensis. Next base: position 129,009,927 of record NC_057358.1, read on the forward strand.
TATGGAACTGCAAAGGAGTGAGAAGTAAACTTCTGTTGTGTTGTTGAACCACTGAGATTTATTTTGGGGTTTGTTGTTAAAGCAACTAGTGTTGAATATCCTGACTAATTAAAGCACCTACAATATGCCAGTTTTTGCCCAACATATTTTGGAGAGTCACGACATTTAAGAGGTTGTTTACACATTGCCAGTAATTAACTGCAGTTGTTCTTTCTCTCTCTCTCTTTTCTCTCCTTCCTCCTCCTCATTTCCTCGTCTATGAGAATCTAGACCATGTTCACCATGATCCTTCTAACTCAACAGCCATGAGTTGGGTTACAGATACTGATTGTACCTACAGGTAACTTGGTTATATGGATGGGCTGCCTTCCCACTAGTTTCCAGCCTCCTCAAGAGCAGGGGGGGTTACCTTGCAAATCAGTATCTCCTCACAGTTTCAAACACATTTTTGCATATATTCCGGGTCCTCGAGAGCTCCTGCCAGAACTGAGAAATGCAGCCCTTGTGCTCCAGCCAATGCTCTGACCTTATGTTTGTAGGAGTTTTCCAACTCACATCTTCCTTACACACACGCCCCCCACTCCCACATGCTGAGGAGGCAGAGCTGGCAAAGATTATCCTCACCATATTACAGACAAGGAAACCGAGGCATAGTGAGTGGAGGGACTTCTCTTGTGTTACTCAGGGTATAAGTACCAGAGCAGATTATCACCCTCCACACACTCTTGACAGTTCTATGCTTTCTGTGGTCACCTGTCCTTGGTGCAAGTATAAGCTGACCCCAGTCAACCATCCACTCTAGGTTGTTCACTGAGTGAGAGGTGGCATTGGAATCTCTAAGACAACAGTCTCAACTGCTGTCAGGGCACCTTTATGAAGTGAAGCAGATAATCCTGAGGGTGAAGAACATATAGAAGTCTTGAGAAGTCAGGCTTCTTTCTCAGCAATTCTTAAGATTTGTTGGTGTGTCCTTTTTTGAGCCAAAGGCTCCAAAGTTCCATTGGAGACATCTGCTCATGTCTCGGAATGACCACCTGAATCGGCCATGGTCCAAAGGGTTGTGCTCTGGGAAGCCAACACAGACTGAATGGAGTGGAGACAATGGCAGAAACAGTTCTCACCAAACGACTCATACTTCCCTGCCTCCCAGCCTCCACTGTGGTTGTACTGGAGCCACGTGACTAGTTCTGGCTAACAGACTGTGAGCAAAAGCAACTCTAGTCTGTTGCTATGTGACTTGCAGCACCTTCCTGTGGAGTTCTTCCTCCTCCCAGTGAGGTCACCTTTGGCCAGGGGAATGTGAGCAGAAGAAGTCAACATGCCATATTTAAGCAGGAGGACTTTATGTTGTCCAGCCTCCCAATTAGAAGCTGCTCCCTCAGCCTGGACCCTAGAATGAAAGACCCGTGGGAGCAGAGCCACCGTCTACTGGCCACCTGCCGCGAACCGTGCAGTGTTAGTGAGAAATAAGTCTTTGTCCTTATAGGATTCTGAGATCTTGGGTCATCACAGGATAGCCCAAGCAAATACTGACCAATATACAGCCAAATGGTGTAGAAGGGCTCTGCACAGCCTGACGTGACTTTTCCCCCAGGAAGCTCCTCAGTCCCTGTATTCACTGCAGCCTTCTAAAGTCATGAATGCTTGGTATGTGAGTTCTTTGTGGAGGAAACCCCAGGTGGGGATATTCCTTGTGCCGGTTGATGGTGGAGAAATGGGGAAGGGGGCCTGAAGAAAGAAGCTCTCTCCTGTACCACCTACACCAGTAGCAGGACTTGAGAAACTTCCATAGACCACGGATTAGAAGTCATCCAGACAAATTAATTTAAATCTCAACAGCTCGGGAGAGGTCTTACCTGATACCCATATGACATAAGGAATTTGCTCTTAATTAAACAACAAAAATACAACAGCGTTGAATGAGTCATTTTACTGAAACATCAGATTTGTTTTAGTGAATTCCTGTGACAATAGAACTCCCACTCTCTTGCATCTCAATATGATTCCTCAAGACAGGAGGTTCTGGTCAGCGAAACTGTGCAGGATCCCTGCTAGTTTTGTCTGTGCTTCATCCTGAACGAGGATGCTGGATTTGGGGAAGTCCTTGGATCACACCATCCAATGGAAATACAACGTGAGCCATGCGTGTAATTTCACGTCTCCCACTAGCCACATTAACAAAACACAGATGGCAAAAATTAACTTTTAATAATATATTTTATTTAACCTAATATATCCCAAATATTACCATTTCAACATGGAATAAAATATTATTGAGCTCTTCCACATTTTTTATCACATGAAGCTCTTGAAATCTAGTGTGTGTTTTATATTTAATAGCACATCTCAATTCAGCTGCATTTCAAGTGCTCAGCAGCTACCTGTGGATAGTGTCTCCTGAGCTGGACATCACAGCTCTGAGCTCTGCCTGTGTGAAAAAGAGCCAGGACAAAGCCATGTGACCTTCTCCAGTGGGTTCTATGGAGCTCTGGTTAGTACGCCTAACCTCTGACCTCTCCTACTTTCCCTTTCCGAGCTACCATTGTGCATGGAAATGGAGCAGATCTCATCACATGCCTGCCTAACCAGGCCTGACAGAACAGCTGCTGATTGGAGGAGAAGCGTAGAAGGTGCCAGATGCGTGTCCCACCTGTTATGTGCCGAGGCTGCAGGTTGCCTGAGGGCAGTTCTGTAGCACTGCTTCCCCCATCTGCCCGCTCACTTGTGCACGTGATCACCAAGCAGTCTTCCCCGGCAAGTTCTCTTGGAGACTTACCCTCCCTTCTCCCCACCCCACTCATCCCCACTTTGAGCAGAAACAAGAGAAAGTAAGGGCCTAGTTATTTCAAATGGGGCTTGACGCAGCTTCACAAAGAACATAAAATCAAACCATTTTCACAGGCAATCACACCCGGGCAGTTAAAATAAACCGAGAACTCAAATTACAGTCCATTACTGTCGGATCCAGTGCTCCCTGTCTCTCCATATCCCTTGGCTTCTGGGAAAAAAAAAAGGGGGGGGTGGGAAGGGGCAAAGGGCACCCACTCTGTAGCCTGTTAGTAGGCTGGCCCCACTGCAAAGGCCTTGATTTCTCCCATCAATCAAGTGGAAAGACAAGTGATTCTGCTGCTATTTAAACAGCAGAAAAGTAGATGGTGTTGACAAGCTCTAAGAAAAGATCCTTTCAACGTATGATTCGCAGCAGAGTGCATCTCCATTGGACAATATGTGTGTGTGTGTGCGCGTGCGTGTGTTCTCTTCCTCACACCGATGCAGTATATACAGACATCACATTTAGTGATAGAGTCAGAGCGAAACCAGAATCCAGTTTCACAGGGGCATCCTGAACATACCAAACTGGTGCCTCTTCCATAACATGAGGATAATACCATCTATTGCATAGGGTTGTATAACCAGCAAACGTAGTAAGCCTTATGTCAGTTACTTTCTGCTTGTTATTTACTTATTTATAAATGGAAGGGGCGTGGTACGATCCTTCTGGGCCCTGTTAATGGAAAGGTAGAAAGAGCAATGAACATTGCCCTCTAGGACAATCTGGAGATGTGAGTATTCTCTAACACTTCTCTCTCTGATCCAATTGCATAGCAATTATAGATCAAATATTTTATATACTAATAAGGAGAATGTGGCTGTGTTCAAAAGCATTGGGGGGGGGAGAAGAAAATAGATAATGGAGAACCCAGAGTAGTAATCCTGAAGCTAAACCATCTTGAACTGTGGGGGTTTGGATCAGAGGCAGGTGGGAGACCCCTTTCCCAGATGGGGATAGGGACTGAGTGCATCCCATAAATGGAAATGACTATACCTCTGTAGTCCATTTGGAACTAGGGCCTTAATGGCTCATAAACTGAGATCTTAATACCTCTGACTTTCCACTTCATATTGTGACCAAGATAAGCCAGAAAAATGGTGGTAAGTGGGCCCCCTGTTGAGCCTGGCACCTCATTTTGCAAGTGGACCCAAGATTGTACAATCCAGGTGAAGGAGGAGTCCCCTTCTGAGACCAGATGATGCACTCTCCAGCGTGTGCATCTTTTATTAAACTCTCTTTAAAGACAAACTAGAATATCTCTTCCAGCTCAATGTCATTCACACAGTGAGATAATAATGGTAATAGTCATTCATTCATTTATTCATCCTAGATCCTCTATTGTTGGCCAGATCTTGTGGTAGGGAAACACAGTAAAATAAAGCCAGTCCTTCTAACCAATAATAACAATAGCATGAACAACTCACAGCCTGCTGGAGTCCCACACCAACCCTGTGGGGGATGGTTGGTAAAGTAGCTTCCTTCAAATCACCCAGGTAGTATGCAGTGGGCAGAGACTGGAACTCAGATCTTCTGATGTCTTGGAAGAACCGAGAAGGCATCCCTGCAGAATAAGTAGGCTTAGTCTGGAGTGTGTGAGATCATGTTGGCATAAAAGAGGCAAAAGTTCAGAAGAATAAGCCTTTTCCAACTAGAGGGAAAGTGGGAAGTGGGGTGGAGAGAAAATTATGGGTAAGGGATGAGCTACTACTTCATACCCTGTAGGGTCACCATAATTTCCTTAAAACAGACAATAACTAATGTTGGAAAGTATGTGCAGAAATATACCCATTCATCCATATGTCCCAATGGTGTGAACCCAAGTGGCACTGGTTCCTCAAAAGGTTAAACACAGAATTATCACATGACCCAGTAATATGCCCCCCCCAAAATCGATAACATAGTTACTCAAACAAATGCATGTACACACATGTTCATAGCAACATAATTCACAATAGCCAAAAGGTGGAAGTAACCCAAACATCCATCAATGGAAAAATGGATAAATAAATTATGGCACACATATACAAATGATTATATTCAGCCATAAAAAGGAAAGAAATACTGACACATGCTACAAGGTGTAGGCATGAACCTCAAAAACATTATGCTAAGTGAGAAGAGCCAAACATAAAAAGTCACATATTATATGATTCCACTTAAATGAAATACCCAGAATAGAAAGGTCCTTAGGCACTGGTGGTTCAGTCAGTTAACTGTCCGACTCGTGATTTCTGTCCAGGTCATGATCTCATGGTTTGTGAGTTCAAGTCCCACACCGTGCTCTGCACTGACAGTGCAAAGCCTGCTTGGGATTCTATCTCTCTCCCTTTCTCTCTGTCCCTGCCCTGGATAGACTTCTCTCTCTCAAAATAAATAAATAAACATTAAGGAAAGAAAGAAAGAAAGAAAGAAAGAAAGAAAGAAAGAAAGAAAGGTCCATAGAGACAGAGTAGATTGGTGTGTGCCAGGGGCTTTGGGGAAGGGAGTGGTGGGGAGGGGAGTAACTGTTTAAAAGATACAGGGCTTCCTTTTAGAGTGATGGAAATGTTTTGGAACTAGATAGAAGTGGTGGCTGCACAACATCACACATATCATTGAATTGTTCACTTTCAAATGGTTAATTTTATGTCAAGTGAATTTCATCTCCATTGGTGGCAGTGGGGGATGGGGGGAGGGAGAACAAAAACATTCCAGCCACTCTGGCCCCAAGCTTGTGGTCTTCTTGCTTTGCCATGGCCATGACGCTTTTCTCATTTGGTTCTGATCATGAGACCAGCACCAAAATAGATCTGTGCTACAAAGAACGGAAGGTAAAAGCAAATGACCTCAAGAGTGACAATCAAAATAACAAAATTCTTTAAAATTATTTTTTACTCTCTTTTTTTTTTTTTTTTTTTTGCCACCGAGGACATTTAACCAGCTCCCAAACTCTTCCTAATAGTTTCAAACTTTAACCTAGGGTGGGAAATTTCTTTCTTTATGGAACTGCTGTCACAGGTCCGGGCTTTGGGAGTGATTTAGGGAGGAGAGGCAGAATGGAAGAAACAGAGGAGGAAGGGATGGGTCAGAAGACATGAGGGAGAAAAATGGAAACAAAGGTGTATACAGCTACACTTCCTGATGGAAAGTAAACTTCCCTCAGCTCAAGGAGCATGTCTTATGCATCACCAGGAGAACCTATTATAGAATCTAATTTGTAGTAGACACTCAGTAAATATTTGTTTAATAAACAAACTATAAAGGAAAATACATTTGGGTTTCACCCTGCTGGCCTACCTCATGAATCATAACACTTAGGAAAAAGCAATGCTTCATAACAAGTTGAATTCTTTTGTTCATTTAATTCATCCATCCATCCATCCACTTTACTCCCATTCAAAATTTGACAAGCTTGTATTGATTGTTTATTCTATGCAAGCCACTATTCTAGAAGCTGTGGCTACAGATCTGAATAAGACACTGTCTCTCTGCCCTCCAGGGAGGTTCTGGAAGGGGGTGGGGTGGGGAGTAGGGACAGTGGAAAACGGAGCTGGAGAGGTAGGCAGATGCTAGGTAGTGAAGGTCTTGGCCAATCAGATGGAGAGTTTTCCTGGACTCACCAACCACAGAAGGAACCTTGTCAGGGTAGTTGACATGGGTGAAAACCAGGGAAGCCCGATTTGCTTTTAAGCCCAAGGGACAAAGGCAGAGTTAGAAGGGGGAGATAAAAACAAGAAGGCCAAAATCCAGGCAAATTCAAGAATGAAGTGGGAAGCTCCTTAAGTGGGGGAGAGCCAAAATAATAGTGATAGTTGAATTATGGTGCCCCACCCCCATCATTACTGGGTGCCAGCTGCACAGATAAGGGGAAGGTCTGCCTGAAAAGTAAAGGCGATAGAGAACAATCACTGTGATGATGTGCCTATAGCCCTAAACTGCCTGTTGAAGGCAGACCATCCCCTGAAACATGTCCTAATCCTTGGATTCTGCAAATATGTTATGTTACATGACACAAGGGACTTTACTGTTGTCATTAAATTTATGGACCTTAAAATAGAGAGATTATCCCAGATTACTGGGTGGACCCTACCTAGTCACAGGAGCCCTTAAAAGCTAAGAAAGGTCTAGAGTACGAAAGAGGTGGCAGAAGGAGAAGTCAGGGAGATTTAAAGCAGGAGAGGGACTCAGCCTGCTGCTCCTGGAGGAAGGGACAGTTGGAAAGCTTAAGGAGGAATGGGGACAACTTCTGGGCTGGCAACCTTAAAAATAAAATAGCTATTTCACCAGCAAAATGACTTCATTCGGGGAACAGCAGAGGAACGGCAATTCGGGACAAGCAAACTATGGCAAACTACAGGCAAGTCCGAAGAGACAAAGGAAAGGTCAGCTTTTATTAGGTTTTAGGAGGAAACCGGGAGGGTTGTTTTGAACAAAAGTTCACCGGGGAGGAGTTGGAGGTTGTGGCTGTTCCTCATTGGCCTCCAGCGGTGGGTAGTGCCTAGTTACTGGGCAGGGAAACATCTTCCTTCTTTTTCTTAAAAGCAAGCGATAAAATTCCTGTGTGAAAAGTATCCTCCCTTGTCAAGATAAGAATTATCTTCCACTGGACATGCAGGCTGCGAGGAGAAGGATCTGCAGAGAGCGCCCCCTGCAGGGTTCGCACTCCACCTTCAGTGACATTTCCTTCCCTCATCTTCAGGTGGGGGGGGGGGGGGGGACTTGTCCCCCATGACCGCCTGCTGGGAAACAGGACCTCAGTCTTAAAACCATAAGGAACCACATTTGGCCAGCAACTTGGAATGAGCTTGGAAGATCTGCTAAATCTGTGGTACTTTGTTAAGGGAGCAATAGAAAACTAATCATCGCTGCCTTTAACAAGAATGTGGCTTACATCCGATGAGATGGTGGTTTCCTCCAGAGAGTGTCTGCTATTATCTTGGAAATTCAGAGCACAGACTCTGGAGCCAGATCTCCTGGGTTCAAATCCTGCCTCTGACATGTTCTACTGGGTGACAGTGGGTCCATCTTTTAACTGTTCTGAGTGTCCTCCTCAATAACACTTCCTACAGGATTGTTTTGAGGAATAAATGAGTGACTGTCTATAACTGGGAACTGTGTCTGGAACAGAGTAAATACTGGAAGTATTTTATTTTATTGTGATGCTGTGTCTGAAACATGGTGGAAGCATTCGATGAATGACACATTTTCTCCCTGTAGTAGATGCAATGGTTTGCCATCTAGACGCCAACCCCCCTCTTTGGGCCGACATGCACATTCCCCCAAATGCAGGGAATGTCGGCAGAGGGGGCTGCCTTCCCCAAGGTCACATCTCCATGGGGCCACAGCCTGCATCTGAAAGTCATTCCTCAAGCAGGCCTGGCTCCTTTGCTGAGATTCAAAACAACTCTAAAAGGATCACCTCAGCTTCAGAGTCCCCTTGGGATTGGCCAAGGCCTCTGTTACCACATCACGATCCCTCTGTCCCTGTCCTGCTTCCCTTACTCTCACAGAGGTGTGGGTCCTGAGATCCCTCCCCAAGAAACTTCCTGCACACACATCTCTGTTTCTGTTTCCCAGAGCATCGGACATAATACACTTCTCCCTTCTCTTTTTCTCTCTTCTTCTTGCTATTTGCAGACCATGCACGATGTCTTATGCATAGACCTTACAGCTCTAACTCAGGGCAGATATTACTTATTGTATTAAGAGGAGGAGACTGAGGCATTGAGTGGTTACATACCTGCCCTAGATCAAAGAGCTGGCAAAAGGCAAAGCCTGGCTGGGAATCCAGGTGCAAGGAGAATTTAAAGCCAGAGATACCCAGTTTATCATATTGAATTGACCAGATTGACATTGGATCTTCCCTTTGGACTTGAACTCCATTTTTGCTTGGGCTTGAGTTGGCACTCCCTTTGGATATGGAGTCTTGAGCTACTTTTGGCCACCTCGGAGGGCTTTCCCTGTCCCTCATCCAACACAGTCTGGTTCGCCCCCAGCACTCTCCTCCTGAGTGGGCTTGTACCCGAGACTCCATCTATCCCCAAGGAGGTGGAAGCTCCTGTGTGACAATGTGGCATTTCCTCTTTAAGGGCGCTATGTGATATTCTTCTAGGACCAGAGTCCCACTTTCAGAACCAAGGACTCTGCCACACAGACACCCACACAACCCCATCACCTCTGGGGTTTGTCAGATGGTCAGGAAATGGCCAGTGATCAGGCTCATCCTTATTCCTAGGGTCTAGGCTCCTCCAAACTGGTCTGGACAATAAATGTAGTCTGTAAATGTATACTTACCTTAAAACATTATCCTGCTACTTGATGCAAGCTAGTTAGTATTGGAGAAGGCTTTATGTTCCAGTGTGTGCACACAGCATTGCCTATAGAAGCAAAAGAACAAGGGAATGAGCCAAATGTACAACCAGAGTACAGCTAAATAAATGTGAGCAGATAGTACTGTGTTATAAAATCATGCTTTCAAATAATATTTAATGGCATGGAAAATAGCTCAAAATATATTAAGTGAAAACAGTAGAATAGTAAACACTTTCATTGAATTTTTCACTAATTTTTAATGTAATAGGCTAGTAGGAGAACAGGCTAGAATAAAATACTTCATCATGATTATCTGGGGGAATGTGGAACTGTATGTTTTGGGGTTTTTTTTCCTCCTTCATACATTGTTGTATTTTTAAGTTATGTGCAAGTAGTGGGGACTACTTTTCAAGATAAACAACCATTTTATTTTATTTTATTTTTTAATTATTTATTTATTTTTTGGTTTCAGGAGTACAATTTAGTGATTCATCACTTACATATAACACCCAAGTGCTCATCGCAACAATTGCCCTCCTTAATCTCCATCACCCATTTAGCCCACCCCCCCCACCCAACACCCCTCCAGCAACCCTCAGTTTGTTCTCTGTATTTAAGAGTCTACAGATAGGGAGGCAAATCATAACAACTATTTTAAAAGATACTATAAAAATCTGTTTTCTTAATTACTTAAGAAATTAAAAAATTTAACTAACTTTTTTTAGGTTGGCAATAAAACACATTTTGGGTCTTACAATCTAACCCAGTAGAGCTTAGGAGTTATGAGCAATTCTTATCTAGAGTTTTTTAAATTCATAGCCTGTTCAGTATGTTGAGTCTGTTTTCTGCTTGGTTGTCAGTCAGTAGTTCATGGATGGTATTGGATGGCTACATATCCAAAGCATCCAGATGGTTCTGATTACTGAATATTAGGATTTTCTATGTGCCATTCTTTACCAGCTTGATTTTGTTTTTAAGGAAATGAGAGAGCAGTGCCTTTATTCAAAAAAGATTTCATGAATACATAGCTCATGCCATGAACTGCCTTAGTGCAGATGAATATGTTTCTTTTAAAAAATCATGATATATTATGTTCTACGCTGCCATTACATACCAAGAATTGTGGGCATACAGAGTGGAATAACCAACTCTAGCTGTCAATAAATACTACATGGAGAAAGTCATTATTGAACTGGGTTTTGAAGGATAAATAGGAGTTGTCTAGGTTGAGAAAAATGGGAGACAACCATTCTAAGAAGAGGCAATAATATAAGCAAACTTAGAAAGTTGGAAAAATATATGATATGTTAGGAAAATATGTGAAACTGGCAAAATATATGGCTGGAGAAGTAAATGGGCCAGATTGGGAGAGTATTTGAATGTTGTGTTAAGGAGTTGATGGTTTGGTTTTAGAAGCAAATGGGAAGTATTGGATACTTCCAGTGGCAGGACAGCACATAAATGGAGTCAGATGATTCAGTGATTCAGCATAAGTACACTTAGATCCTAACAGCTTGATGCACTGAGTTGATAGAAATACCCTCATGAGTCACAGTGCAATTATTTATTACTTTATTTAGCATATGTCTGATGTGCTCAGACTTGTTTTGGGCACCATGAATAAAATGTAAAATTTTTGAAAATCATTTTTTTTCTAATAAGTGCATTTGCAGCTTGCCAAATATAGGCCATAGGGTAGGAATGCTGATACTTTAAAAAACAAACATCACTGAGAGAAAAGACCAAAATATGTGACTCTACTATAGGAATAAAGGAACTGGAGTCCTAAGATCCTTCCACAGCATCAGTACAATTTATTACAATTATGTGTGGGCCACTGTTTCTAATAGCAGTAGACTAGACAATACAGATGGCCCAGCAAACGTGGAGGGAGATGTGACCCAGTGACCTACTGAAAAATCACTCTGTGGGTTTTCAGGGCTATAGAAGTCCTTCTGCCAACCTTTTTGGAGTTGAGGTAACTCAGCATTAAAAAAGTATTTCTACAAAGCTACCTGGAAGTAGGAAAATTCCTTCAAGGGTGTGTGTATATGTGTACCCGTGTGTGTGTGTGTGTGTGTGTGTGTGTGTGTGAATAATGGAATGGTTAAAAGAACAGACGTTGCATCCAGACTGCTAAGCTTAATTCCAAGCTTTGCCCCACATACCAGTTTGGCAACCTTTGCAAGTATAATCATCAATCTGTGCCTCAGTTTCTTTGTAAAGACAATAATAGTATTGACCTCATAGGATTGTCATAAAGATTTACTGTAAAGCACTTAGAATGGTTCTAGGCACATGATAAGTATTAGTGATTACTGTCACTACAGTCCACGATTATTTGCTAATGAGCCAGGGAGTAGGGAAGATAGAGAATTAATGGGGAAATTTGCCCCTGAGAAAATACTGGGAGGGAAAGAGTCAGGGAGAAGAGACACTGGGTCTGAGGATTATCCTTCCCTCGCTCCCTCTTTTCCTTCCATCCTTCCTTCCTTCCTTCCTTCCTTCCACAATTATATATTGAGTGCCTACGACGTGCCATTCTTCTAGATACCAGAGAAATTGCAGTAAACAAAAGAATTAAAAGTCTGCCTTTGGGGTCCTTATATTCTAGTGAAGAAGATAGAAAACACATCAACTTAATGTCAGGGAGCGTTTGTTTTTACAAAGAAACTGAAGAAATTAGATGAATTAGATGAGGGATTTGTTTCCTGGGAATGGCCCTAATATTGGTAGGGAAAGAGAAACTACTAGGCCAGTGGGCAGACACATCTACTGAGAAGGGCCATATGGGAGTGTCCAGGAACTGTCCTGGATAGAAAAACCAACCTTGCACCATAGCAGGGAAGTCTCCCTAGGTTAGTCCCATTGTCCGGAATGATAGTGTGCTTTGCTCTTGGATCTTGCATGTGGAACATCTGGGAGTCACAGGAGAGGGGACATCACCCTGGGTTTTGAGACCTTGTCTTCAACTCTCTCACCAAGTAAATGCAATCAATGCTGTACACGTGCTAAGAATCTTCACACAGCAGATGACCAACTGCTGTTGAGAATGCCTCCCAGCATCATGGTCATTCATGAGTGACTCTAGAGGACCTCTAGATGCTAAGTGCAATGGCAGGATGTACCCTGGTTTTGTCTGAGAGTGAGGCCAAGTCACACTAGTATAGTCTGCGTCCTCTAGTACACAGGGAATGGAGGATGTGATGGTTCATTATACTTGTCAACCTATCTAGGCCAAGCGCCCAGATAGTTGTTCCAACACTCATCTAGATGTTGCTGTGAAAGTATTTCTTAAATGAGATCAATTTTTTTAAGTTTACTTATTTATTTTGAGAGAGACAGAGACAGCACAACTCAGGGAGGAGCAGAGAGAGAGAGGGAGAGAGAGAGAATCCCAAGCAGGCTCCATGCTACCAGTGCAGAGCCCAATATGGGGCTTGAACTCACAAAACTATGAGATCATGACCTGAGCCAAAACCAAGAGTTGGACACTTACCCAACTGAGCCACCCAGGTGTTCCTCAACATTTGAATCAGTAGACTCTCAGTAAGGCAGATTACCCTTCATAATGTGGGTGGGCCTCATTTAATCAATTTAAGACAAAAAAGACAGATGTCCCCTGAGGAAGAAGAAATTCTGTCTACAGTCTGCATTTGGACTCAAGCTGCAGCATCAACTCTTCCTGGGTTTCCACCCTTCCAGCCTACTCTTCAGATTCTACAGTTGCCAGCCTCCACAGTCATGTGAGCCAATGAGCCAATTCCTTAACATACATCAATCTCATGATGAGAGATAGATAGATAGATAGATAGAAGGATGGATATATAGGTTGATGGAAGGTTGGTTGGGTGGGTTAGTGGGCGGGTGGAAGGAAGGAAAGAAGGACGGGTAGAAGAATGAATGGATGGATGGATGGATGGATGGATAGATGGATAGATGATAGATAGACAGACAGATATCTCTCTATCCACATACATACATGTACATCCTATTGGTTCTGTTCCTCTGGAGACCTCTGACTAGTACAGAGGGGAATGGACTTCTCACTCACATTTAGAAAATTCCAGTTCCTTCCTCATGATTTAGTTCATTTAAAAAAAATTTTTTAAATATGAAATTTATTGTCAAATTGGTTTCCATACAACACCCAATGCACATCCCAAAAGGTGCCCTCCTCAATACCCATCACCCACCCCTCCTTCCCACCCCCCATCAACCCTCAGTTTGTTCTCAGTTTGTTCTCAGTTTTTAAGAGTCTCTTATGCTTTGGCTCTCTCCCATTCTAACCTCTTTTTTTTTTTCTTCCTTCCCCTCCCCCATGGGTTCCTGATAAGTTTCTCAGGATCCACATAAGAGTGAAACCATATGGTATCTGTCTTTCTCTGTATGGCTTATTTCACTTAGCATCACACTCTCCAGTTCCATCCACGTTGCTACAAAAGGCCATATTTCATTCTTTCTCATTGCCACGTAGTATTCCATTGTGTATATAAACCACAATTTCTTTATCCATTCATCAGTTGATGGACATTTAGGCTCTTTCCATTATTTGGCTATTGTTGAAAGTGATGCTATAAACATTGGGGTACAGTGCCCCTATGCATCAGCACTCCTCATGATTTAGTTCAAATGGCACCTTCAAAGTGAGGTTTTCCCTAGTATCGCACATTGGGCTAGTTGAATTTTCTCATTATCCAATAATTGTTTCTTGTAGAATTAGGGTCACTTCTTATTCATATTTAGATGCCTACGTCCTGGCTTCAAGCCCCCTAAACAAGATTGTGACATGAATACCATTACTGCTCAGGGCAGGGCCATGTCCTAGTCATCTCTGAATATACTCTGTGCGTGATGGATTGCTAGGTTTTCACTAAATTTCAGTAGAACAAAACTACATTGTCCACTCCCTTTCCGTGGCTGGTTTTGCCTGCAAAGGGGTATGTTATGGGTTGGGTTATGTCTTCCCCCAAATTCATATGTCGACGACTTAACCCCCAGTGCCTCAGATGTGACTTTATTTGGCAATAGAGTCTTTACAGAAATGGTAAAGTTAACATGAGGTGATGCGGTGGTGGGGGTGGGGCACGAATCCGGTATGATTGATGTCCTTATAAAAAGGGAAAATTTCGGGGCGCCTGGGTGGCGCAGTCGGTTGAGCGTCCGACTTCAGCCAAGTCACGATCTCACTGTCCGTGAGTTCGAGCCCCGCGTCGGGCTCTGGGCTGATGGCTCAGAGCCTGGAGCCTGTTTCCGATTCTGTGTCTCCCTCTCTCTCTGCCCCTCCCCCGTTCATGCTCTGTCTCTCTCTGTCCCAAAAATAAATAAATGTTGAAAAAAAAAATTAAAAAAAAAAAGGGAAAATTTGGACACAGAGAGAGATACATAGAGAGAAGACAGTGTGAAGGGGCACAGGGGAAGGATGGCCATCTACATGCCAAGGACAGAGGCCGAGACAGATCTTCGCCTCACAGACTCAGAAGAAATCAACCCCTCTGACACCTTAACCTTAGCCTTTTAGCCTCCAGAACTGGGAGACACTAAATTTCTGTTGTTTAAGAAGTTTGGTTTGTGCTCTTTGTTACAGCAATCCTAGAAAACAAATACAGGTATATCCCCACCAACAAATGCACATTGTTCAGTGAACCCAGGCTTCTAAGGACCTATGTAGCTCCTTTCAAATTTTTAATATTAAAGAAAGAAGCTGAGTGTTTAAGTCACTGAGATATCACACAATCTTGGTTAACTTGGTTCCTGTTAGCTTCCTTACCTCTTTTCACAGCTAGAAAGTGTATTATCTCTGAGAGCAATGCCTGGCACGTAGTAAGCATTCAGTAAGCATTTAGGGATATGAATCAATAAATAATGGACATGTCCCATGCTACTGCCTTCCAGCAGAACAAAAGCAACCTTCCACACCCTGTTTGACTGTCTTAGATCAGCCTCTGTGGTCCATCTTAGCCCCAAGCCCCTTTGAAGTTGTTTATTCCTTACCAGATGCCCTGATTCATTAGTGGTTTCCATTAAAGCCATGGTTGAAGAGACACTTTCGTTTGAAACCCTTGAGTGTGGTGTTTTTATTTGTCTGGCTTCTCCTGCTCTGAAATAATTCTTTTCTTAAGGTGCTGAATTTTCTCATGTTCGCCTCTCATCCTTGACAGCCTTTCCTTTGATCTGTTCTGGAGGGACTTGCCCAGGCCCATTTAGGAATGCCAGGGGATCTTAAAGGAAAATAAATCATTGACTGTTGAAGGTGAGAAAGATCAAGGGAGACGCCTTTGTCCAGACCCTTCGGTTCTAGATGAGGTCACAGTTTTCCAAATAAGCCATGAGAATGGTAGTAGTGGTGGCAAGACATGTTAATAATAGCAAGAGCACATCACCTACCTTGCCATTTGTAGAGAACTTCCCCTCATGTGATTTGATTTCATACAGCACCTTATAGGAGATTGAAGGAACTTGGACAGTAAAAGAGATCACTGGCCCTGGTGTCCAGAGGCCTTGGCATTGCCACTTCTGCTCTGCAGTGACTCTGCGCAAGTCAGTTCACCTTTATGAGCCTTTGCTGCCCCACTTATAAGATGGGTATGAACATGGCTCCTCATTATGGTTGCTGAGAGACCAAGAATATACAAGATCTTTGAAAACTATAAAATTCTGCAAAAATAGAAAATGCAGCAATTTTGTACTTCAATTTTTTCTTAGTTGATTTTTTTTATTGTTATCAGCAAAATAGGGACAGGTTTTTTTTAAAGGAATTTTATTTTGTAAGTGAGAAATGAATAAATTTGTGCCAACGATTGAGGGTGCCAATTGAATTCACAGTGAGAAGCCTAATACATCAGAGATGTCACTCAAATCACGGCAGTCATTAATATGGCCCTGAAATTTGAGACATGTCTGTATGTGAATATCCATCTCACCACTGCTGAGTGCTTTTTTTTAAAGGAACTTTTGCTTCTCTACTATTTTTTGTTTTTATTTACTCTTTCTGGCTAAAAAAAAGTTCAATGTACATTCACTCAGCACATATTTACTCATCCATGTGCTGGGTATAAGTCAAGGCCCTGGGGAATAAAGTTCCTGCCCTCATGAAGCTTACATTTTAGTGAAGGAGATAGATGGTAAATAGAAGCATATAGTGTGTGAGATGATAATATATATTATGGTGAAAAAATGGTAGCAAGACAAGGAGTGCTTCTTGAAGATAGCACTTCAAGGGATGTAGGAACTCTGCACTCACCAGAGGGTTGTGATGGAGAAGCCATGGGACTATCAGAGGGAAGAACATTAAAGGAGTGCTGTTGCCTTATAAATAATTGCCTAAGAATGTCATCCTTTGAGTAAGAAGAAAAGCCACTGGAAGGTTTTGAGTGGAGGGGTGATATCATTCATTAAACATCCAGGTGCAAAAATCAAGGATACAGTTGCTTATGTGAGTCTGAAGTTCAAAGAAGTTCAAAGTGGTGATATAAATTTGGAAGCCATGCTCAGTGAAGAAAGAATGGAAACACAGAAAAGTATTAAAAAAATGGAAACATATAGAACATCTTTACTGAGGTATAACTGATATACAAGGAACAGCACATAGTTAATGTGTACAGTCTGATGAGCTGGCCGTATGCAAACACCTGTGATACCATCACCACAATCATCACCTCCCCAAGTTTCCTTGTTGTCTCTTTGCTTTTGATTTGTTTTGTGGTCAGAACACTTAACGTGAAATCTACCCCTTTAACAAATTTTGAAATGCACAGTAGTAGATCCTTAACTATAAGCTCTATGTTGTACAGCAGATCTCTAGAACCTATCCATTTAGCATAACTGAAATTTCATACCCATTGGGCAATAACTCCCCATTTCTCCCAGCTCCCAGCCCCTGGCAATGCCTAGTGTATTCTCTGTGTCTATGAGGTAGACTATTTTGGATACTTCATGTAAGTGGAATCCTGTAGTATTTATCCTTCTATGACTAGATTATTTCACCTAGCATAATATCCCCAGGTTCATCCATGTTGTCACAAATGGCAGGGTTTCCTTATTTTTAAGACTGAACAGTATTCCCTTACATGCATATACCACATTTTCTTTATCCACTCATCTGTCGATGGACGCTTGGGTTGTTCCTGTATCTTGGCTACTTTGAATAATGCTGCAGTGAACATTAGAATGCACGTATCTCTTCAAGGTCCTGATTTCAGTTTTTTCAGATAGATATCCAGAAGTGGGATTGCTGGATCATATGGTAGTCCTATTTTTATTTTTTGAGGAATTTTGTACTGTTTTCTCTAGCTACCTACACTATCTTACATCCCTGTCAACAGCGTACAATGGTTCCAATTTCGCAGCACTCTCATCAACACACATTATCTTTTTTTTTATAAGAACCATCCTACCATGTGTGAAATGATATCTCATTGTAGTACCGATTTACATTTCTCTGATGATGAGTGATGTTCAGCATTTTTTCATGTACCTGTTGGCTGCTGTATACTCTTTTTGGAGAAACATCTGTTCAAGTCTTTTGCCCATTTTTTTTTTCAACGTTTATTTATTTTTGGGACAGACAGAGCATGAACGGGGGAGGGGCAGAGAGAGAGGGACACACAGAATCGGAAACAGGCTCCAGGCTCTGAGCCATCAGCCCAGAGCCTGACGCGGGGCTCGAACTCCCAGACCGCGAGATCGTGACCTGGCTGAAGTCAGACGCTTAACCGACTGCGCCACCCAGGCGCCCCTTTTGCCCATTTTTTAATTGAATTGTTTTGTTTTATTTTATTCTATCTGCTATTGAGTTGTAAGAGTGCATTATATACCTTAGATATTAACTTCTTATTAGATATATGGTTTGTAAATGTTTTCTCCCATTGTATATATTTCCTTTCATTCCATTAATTGTTTCTTTGTGCAGAAAATTTTGTCTACTTATCTATGTTTGCTTCTGCTTCCTGTGCTTTTGAGGTCATAGCCAAGATATCATGCTAAGACCAATGTCAGGAAGGTTTTCCCTTATGTTGCCTTCTAGCAGTTTTATAGTTTCAAGTCTTATATTAAAATCTTTATTCTACTTTGTATTGATTTTTGCATATAGTGTAAAGTAGGGATTCAATTTCTTTTTTCTCTTTCCATTTATTTATTAAGGCACATGGCTACCTAGTTTTCACAACACCATTGGTTTAAGAGATTATCCTTTCCCCATTATGTATTCAAGGCACCTTTGTCAAAGATCAGTTGACTTTATATTTGTGGGTTTATTTCTAGGCTTTTTATTCTATTCCATTGGCCGATATGTCTGTCCTTATGCCAATACCATACTGTTTTAATTAATGTAGCTTTGTAACATTTTTTGAAATCAGGAAATATGACGCCTCCAGCTTTGCTCTTCTTTTCTCAAGATCACTTTGGTTACTATGGGTCTTTTGTGGTTCCATATAAATTTTAGAATTTTTATTCTATTTCTGTAAAAATTGCCATTAGGACTCATTTTATGAGGCTGGCATTATTCTGATACCAAAACCAGACAAAGATACAACAAGAATAGAAAATTAGAGGTCAATATCCCTGATAAATGTAGATGCAAAATCCTCAAAAAAAAAATACTAGGTACACCAAATTTAACAGTACATTAAAAGGATAATACACCATTATCAAGTGGCATTTATCCTGGAATGCAAGTAGGTTCCAACATACACCTATCAATAAATACAATAGATTGTATTTATTACATTAATAGAATGAAGGATAAAAATCACATCATCTCAATAGATGCAGAAAAAGCACTTGACAAAATCTAACACCCTTTTATAATATAAAGCACTCAACAAACTAGGTATAGATGGAATCTACCTCAACATATTAAACACCATATATAAAAAAGCCACAGCTAACACAATGTTCAATAGAGAAAAAATAAAAGCTTTTCCTCTAATATCAGGAGCAAGACAAGGATACCCACTCTTGTCCCTTCTATTCAACATAGTACTGGAGGTCCTAGCCAGAGCAATTAGGCAAGAAAAAGAAATAAAAGGAATCCAAAACAAAAAGGAAGTAAAAGTGTCTCTGTTTGCAGATGACATGATCCTATATATAGAAAATCCTAGAGACCACACATACATACACACACACACACACACACACACACCCTGATAAAAGTAATGAACAAATTTAGTAAAGTTGCAGGATGCAAAATCAACATACAAAAGTCAGTTGCATTTCTATACACTAATAACAAACCATCTGAAAAGAAAATTAAGAAAACAATCTTATTTATAACAGCATCAAAAAGAATACATTGCTTAGGAACAAACTTAACCTATGAAGTGAAAGATTTGTACACTGAAAACTGTGAAACACTGATGAAAGAAATTAAAAGACATACAAATAAATGGAAAGACATCCCATGTTTGTGGGTTGGAAGACTTAGTATTGGTAAAGTGTCCATACTGCCCAAAGAAATCTAGATATGATTTTTTAAAGCTACCTTTATGGCTGCTCAGCTATGAAAGAGAAGGAAGGTATTACTTGAGAATTCCCAGATTGTGACCACAGTTTTTTCTCATAGTGTTAATACAGCAACATCTCTGTACTTGTTTCTGACTTGGACACTATCCAACCTGAACCCCCTTCATCTCTGGCTTCTCATCTGGACTCTACTCCTTTTATGGTGGCAGAGCTGGTCTTCAGAACTAGCTAGTCCAACACACCAGCCTGTGTAAGTTTCCATTACAATCTGTCCCCTTCTATTATCTCATTCAATCATTACCCAACCCAGGTTTCTCTAACTTCCAACCCAAACTTTTTCTACCATACTACAGAATCACAATTTCCCTCATCAATTAAAAACTACAACTATGACTTTAGAAGAGTCATTTCAGTAGTATCAGGGCTCACAATATGCCTGACCCCTCTTGAAATACACAAATAAGCCACTGACTTTTAGATATGGATGATTTACAGCCTGTGTAATGTAATGACTCACTTCATGTGAGCAGCTCCTCTGGAGCCTTCTGAATGGTCTTTTGGCCTTTATGGTGATCTAGTCAGCCCAAATTCAACACATAATTCCCCAACAACATGTTTTTTGTTGCTTCACAACAAGCCCTGTGCTACATATTCTGGAGGATATAGAGGTAAGAAAGAAAGTGTCCCCACTCTAAGAATTTGTAATAGGTAGCGTATTCCATTTTGGAGCAGCTATGTCAGAAACACCTTCCTAAAATTGATTCAGAACTTCAGCTCACTGCAACTTCTACTCATTGGTTCTCCCACAGTTTAATACATTCATTATGTGCCGGAGGGAGTAGGCTCAAGTGGGAGGGAAGTTTCCTCTCCCCCATCCCTGCCAATCCTCCGCAAAGACAGAGGAGTTACCAATGATGGGTCCTAATCCAGACCACACACTGTACCACATTTGCAAGTGCACAGTGTCATGTGCATCAAAACATTGTATAAATGCACATGGGTCTTCTCTCCATGCAGCTGTGTTGAAAGCTCAGCTAGAGGCCACTTAATATCCAGCTATTATAATCTCCTCTCTTTTGTTCCCTGCATGTGTATGTGACAAACATGTGATCAGTTTGTTTTCATGACCAGTACACCAAACCAAAGAGCTTGAGTTTTTAAGATCCACTGGGGCTTGAAGAAAGATAGAAATCATAATGAGTTGTATAGGTGAGGCTTTTGGTGTAATCCAGGGATACCAGATTTTTTTCCTTTGGGGTAAAACATGCTAGTTCAATCAATTATAAAGCATTCATTTTGTTTCTCACTTACCATTGTACCTTGTAAGCTTCCTCAGGAACTTCATAGGGAAGGAGTTACTGAGATGAAGCTATGATGTTGCTATTTCCAGAATTCTTGGCTACGATGCTATCAGAACCTTGTCGCAGTTTGCAAAAGAAAGAATTTCTAATATTACAGCCATTTATCTACTGACTGAATGTTATCTTCAACATCTTCTGAAAGCATTCATGCAAGCTGTATTTATACACTTCCAGTGACAGGGACTTCTTTACCTTATACAGCCAGTCTTTTCACCTTTGCACACTTGTGATGAATAAGAAGTTCCTTTGTGGATCGAGCCAATTCTGATCCCCAGTAATTTCAATCTCATGGCCCTATTTCTATCCCTCAGAGATAAAATGGAATGAACTTAACAAAGTCTATTCCTTTTTAGTGTAACGGCACATCAACTTGACTACAATTCCCTCTAGTTATGTCAAGGTCTGATAACCCGCGGGAAGGAGATATTCCCAAGTGTTGGCTGTTTCTCTGTAATTGACTTTTCTGCTCAGTGCTCAGCTCAGGCAAGCCACTGTTGATATGCCAATCTGAGACCCCCTCTGTGTACACAGCCCAATGGAGTGCGACAACCAGAGTACAGGTAATGGGTATGGATGAAAGTCATGGCTCCTGGAACATCTCCATTTCATTTGTGATGAAGCAGCCCATTCTCAGAGCCCTACAGGAGACTTGGCTTTGCTACCCAATGTTCCTAACGTCAGCTGAATGTGAAGTTTGCATGCAAATAGCATCCTTGTTTAGGTGCCAGATGGTCAAGTGATCCTTGGTATACCTGGGGCATCAGTATGTACACATAAAGACAGTGTTTATACATCATAACAAGTAAAAAGCCTTTATACATCATCCGAGAGTGAGAGAGAGATTGTGGTAAACATACAAGAATAAGAGCTATGGAACCAGACACACCCAATTCAAACCTTGCTTTCTGTCTTTTAAAAGACTTGCTATATGTTGTGCCCTTAGGCCCAGCTACTCTATCTCCCTGGACTTCATTTTCCCCCTATATTTGCAAACCAGAGAAGCAATATCCTCCCTCACAGGGTTGTTATTAGGATAAAACGAGTGAAGGGTCTAATATAATGCTTGACACTTAAAATATACTGCTTTGACACTCAAAAATGTAAGTTCTTTTCTACAGTTATTCAGTTTACAAGGTTTTTTTCCCCCTTTTATTGTCTAATAACACCTAGGACTTGTTTGATCTAATTTCAAGCTTTCAGGCAGGACCATTGCATGTGTAAATGAACTCTGTTCTAAGAAGAAAACCAGAACATAGAGGAGATTGTGCAGCTTTACCCTTGGAAAGTTCTCTGTCCATCCAGCTTGCTCTTTCATGCTTCCATCTCTCCATCTGCAAAATGCTTGGGTTGAATTAGATGATCTAGAAGGTCTTACCCTCTCTTCTTACTCTCATCCATTATTATTATAGCAGTTTGGAGCTATTTTTGTTCTGTTCCTGAAGGAGAAGTGAGGGGAGATGAGCAGTTCTTGGGGACCTGTTGGGTTGCAAGGCCTCTGTTAGATACTCTGTTTAGTATCATGTTAGGCTCACTACCACTCCATGAGGGAGTGACTATTACTCTTTACTCACAGATAGATGGAGAATGTCATAGAGATTAATGACATTGGCCAAATTGCTCCTGGTTAGTAAGTGGCAGAGCTTCCTAATCTAGATGAGGACATGGACGCTGGGAGTGGGATGCTTGTCCTACTCCTCAGAGATACCAGGGTCCCTTACCTAACTCAGTACTCTTATCCCTACAAGAGAACATCATGGAACAGAGAAAGGGTGCATAGTCCCAAGACTTAGGAAACCAAGCTTCTGGCTTTTACTCTACCTCCAAGTTTCATCCTAAATTATTTTCTCAGAAGAACTGAAAAATTACCTGCTATAATTACCTTCATGGTCACCTTGAAAGGTGCATGAGCAGGGTAAAGAGGAATGAAAGATGGTACAAGGAGCTGCAGGTATGAGCTGTAAGGCGCCACTGTTCACTGTATGGCCTTGGGAAGGTTGCTTGCACCTCTGAGCCTTAGGGTCTTCACATGTCCAATGAAAGCGTTGAACCAGTTTCTTAAACTGTGGTCCCCACACCAGCAGCATCAGTCAGTATCACCTGGGAACTGCTTAGAAGTGCACATCTCAGTCCCCACCCAAGACCTAGTGAATCAGGTGCCCTGATAGCGGAGCCCAATAATCTGTGTTTTAATCAGCCCTCCAGGAGGTTCTGACCATGGTAAAGCTGAAGAACTGGTGGGTGAGCTGGGTATAAGGACTCTGCATCTGGCAGAAAGCCCTAGAAAAATGGCTGTG
Source organism: Prionailurus bengalensis (assembly GCF_016509475.1). Lineage (NCBI taxonomy): Eukaryota > Metazoa > Chordata > Mammalia > Carnivora > Felidae > Prionailurus > Prionailurus bengalensis. Next base: position 129,033,167 of record NC_057358.1, read on the forward strand.
GCTGGAACTGAGGGAAGAATCAAGTCACTTCCTCAAGACAGGAGAAATGAATGAATTTGCGTTCTGTGTGTAGCATCCTGCCTCCAAGTTAAGCCTCTAACACACACTTGTTATTTTATCTTGCTTCATATTTCTTGACGTTTTTCACTGATTTCTTTATCTGCAAGGGGTGGGGGAGAGCAAAGATATTTACCTCCTAAATTTCCTGGGAATTGAAGCTGCATGAGCAGCTTGTGGGAAGTGCCTGGCACATAGCAGCCTCTTGATAAGTAGTCGCCCAAACTCTCTGGGTCTCCACCCTTAGGGTAAAAGGTAAACAATTTTGAAAGGAAACTCTTCCCTTATCTGGGTGACATGGGATTTTTCTGAGCCAACCCGAGCAGGTCACCAAAGGAAACCTAGTGCATCAGAGGTGCCACAACCCACAGATTCTAAGTATGCCTCCAGCCTAGAACTTGTGAGTTTGTCTCTCGAGGAAGCTCTGTGTCTTCATAGTTGACTGCAACTCCTTCAGGACATGTGAACAGCAAGGGCATGTTTTTTTAACTAGCAGGAACCTACTTATGCTTTATGCAAATTAAAAGCAGAAAGTATCCTGATATAGGACACGGACCGTGATCCGGGACTGGAAGGTGGTAAAGTCTTGGTGGGGACTGTTGGTAACAGAGACTGTATTACCACTCTGGCTTTGTGGGTCTCATTTCTCTCCATTCTCCAGTTGACATGATGGGAAATAGCCACCCACATCTCTGGGGTTTTCTGGCCACGTGACTCTGTGCCCTCTGCCCTTCTCTTTTGCAGTCTACCTCTCTTAAGTCCAAATCCCCGGAGAAGAGAATTTGGCTCACAGGCTTGGTCCAGTCGTCTGTGGCCAGAGACACTGGATCACCTTATACTCTTAGTTACTGGGAACCACACCTCTGGGTTGAGAAGGAGGTTTGAGAAGCTGTTAGGAACCGGGCAGACTCTTAGATACACTTAGTTACTGGGAAACACACCCCTGGGGTGAGAAGGAGGTTTGAGAAGCTGTTAGGAACTGGGCAGACTGTTAGAGATCTTCATTTTGACAAAGATGGGAGAGAAATCTTTTGACTCCTCCTCAAGAACCAGGGCTGCCGATTGCTGTCAGGTGCAGCGTATGATCAAGACCCTGCCATTTTGTGTTCACAGTAAAGGTTACAATTTATAATGCTAGCTCTTCTTTTAAATTTTGCTGCCAAGAAAGGTTGACTCAACAGACATGGGATATGGAAAGAGAATTTTTTATTCTGCAAATACACCAAAGTTCAGCGTCAGTAGGGCAATACGACAAAACATAAATTACTGTTATCTTTAGTGCATGTTATGCTTATAGCAGCTTATTGAATCTCTATGTAAGGAAGTTCTGCTTTGATGAAACATTTTTATTTTTTTTAGTTTTTCAAGAGGTGACTGAATACAAAAAAATTATACTTACTTAAGGCACAAAATGGGTGTAATGTTGTGGAAATACTCTGTGATAAGAGTCTTTTCTCGTCCATCCACAGCTTAACTGTGATGTGGGCTGCGATTCCCTCAAATGAAAAATGACAAAAGTCAGACCTAGTGATGTCCAATGCCCTTCTCGCTGCCGATGACATCTAGGCTTTCTGTGATGCCCTGTTGATAGAGATTTTGTGACTTGGCAGGTATCCTCAGGATGCTGGCAGCATCGTGGTCCCGGCAGGAAAACGAGTGGCACATTCAGAGGGTTTGCTGGAAGAAGTTTAATGAGGGGATTGTTTACAGAGATTTGGGTGAAGCAGCCAGAGCGGCAAAAGTAGGTGGCTACTGTCCTGTAACCTCAGGAGAGAAAGCCACCTGAGGCTGGCAGAGAGGGAGCGAGGAAGAAATGCCTGCATGCCTCTCTCCTGCACCCTCAGACTCTAGCTGGCACCACCCATTGAGTCCAGTGAGAAGCCAGCATAAAGGTCGCCCAGGGATACCATCTCCCTGCTGCAGAGCAGGGCACGTTCCAGATCTGGGGGAACAAACGGAAGCCGAAGACAACAGGAGGGTGTGGTGGATGTCTCTCCAACTCTTGTGCTGCCAGCTGGGGACAAACACCCTGTCCTAACAGAGAATCCACACTGCTTCTGTGGCCTTGGGGTGTTGCTGTCTGTGGCCTGACCCCTGCTGGATAGACTTGAAGCACAGGGGCTGTGCTGGAGAGCTACTGATTGTAGACATCCAGTTCCTAGAGGAAAAGGGGGCAGACCCCCACAGCATCCCCTCCCCTCAGGAGGTAATGGGGCCAGGGATGGGCTTCTTCAGGCTTCTCAAGCCCTTTCTGTTCCAAGCTATCCCATTGGCAGCTGCCATCCTGAACATGGCCTTGGGACCAGTGCTGACCAGCGCTCCCTTCAAAATCCTGCAATGGTTCACCAGTGCCTGTTAAAAAACTTTCTTCCAGTACTTGTGCCCAAGTTTCCTGCAGGTACAGGTATTTCCTGTCATAGGAAAACTTCTCTTGGACTGTTTCTTTCCTTCCCCTGAGGTGTGCTTTCTCTCCATCTCCCTGGGAAAACACGACCTAATATGGAAGTGAGCTCTCCGTCCTTTGACAAACAACCTCCCTTCGTACCTCTCTCAGTGCACCTGTGACATGTTAACCGGGCCTTGTTCAAGTTCTCTTCCTGTTTCATCACTGCTTCATCATTGCTTCTTTATTTTTTAAAATTTTTTTAATGTTTATTTCTTTTCGAGAGAAAGAGAGAGAGAGAGAGAGAGGGTCCAAAGCAGGCTCCACACTGACAGCACAGAGCCCAATGCAGGGATCGAACTCATGAACCGTGTGATCACGACCTTAGCCAAAGTTGGAAGCTTAACCGACTGAGCCACCCAGGCGCACCTCATCACTGCTATTTTAGCAGACCTCTTTCCTGTTTGTTCCCACAAGTCCAAGTCTACTCCAAGGTCATCTCCTGCTGTACTCATCACTGCAAGGAACTACACTCCCCGGGATCTTTTGCTCTTTGGCTTTCAAGTGGTTTCAGCTGATGGGAGGGCCTTGGCAGAAGACTGGACAGGAGAGAAGCTGGGCTTCTGGAAACATCTCCCACTTTAGCACCATCTCTTCTGGGATTCAGCTCCTGGAGGGCAGTTCCCACTGGGGTTCCCACTACAACAAATCTCCTGGAGGGTCTTCATGCCTGGACTCTGGTAGCACCATCATTTCCCCCTGACCCTAAAGACCTAAGATTTAGGCAGCAGCTTCTTACTGCTGGAACCCTGTATGGTCTGTCAGTTCCCTCATCATCTGCGTAACTGATCCCGTGTGTTAAATTTCTTCTGCTTGAAATAGTTAAGATAATTTTCGTGCTCCTCACCGGCCCAGATGCATCATCTCACCCCCACGTGGAGAAGGCAGCATGAGATTGGGGAAAGTGTTTTCATCTTCATCACAAAACATACCCGGGATCAGATTCCAGGTCTGCTTTTTTGACTCCAGGGACTTCAGACAAGGTGCACAGCCTCAAGCCAAAGCCAATTGGCTATTTTCCAAAACTCCTTGGGAAGATTTTCAGTGAATTCACATTCACATTTAGATGAAAATGGTATGAAAATAACCTGGCACATGGTCCATACTCAGTAACCTAGAGTCATATTCTTCAATATCAACAAGAAACAGACTCACCTCTTTTCCTGGTCCCAGTTCTGGGCTTTGGGACTTTAGCCATTTGTGAGTAAATGCTACAGCCTTTGTAGGAATGAAACGGTCAGAGTGCCATGAGGAAAATCAAAGAAGGCAAAGAAGAGAAAAATATCCACTGAATGGCTGTCCCCATTCAGGAATTGTGCTAGGACCCCCAAGTGTACCTCTCGGTTTGACTTCCCCTGCAGGAGAAGAAGCAGTGGGAAAGAGGAAGACAAAACCAGGAACTTGTCATTATCAACACTGCCTGCCCTCCATTGGCCAGGACATGGTCCCCACATGGAAAGGACATCTGTCCTTTCCACAGAAGGAAACGGGGCCTCTGGGAGGTATGGTAACTTGACTTGACTAAAGACACACAACTAGTGCAGTGGTTAGATTCCAGAACTTTCCATGCCTGGCATCCACAGTTGCCATCAGGATGGAAGATAGAAGGAAAGTTGCAAGCTTCCCTGAAAAGAAAGAAGACACACAGAGGCCACATTAGGTCTCAAGACAGGAAATTCACTTCTTGTGAAGCTTGCAAAGCAAACCCAAGAGGTATGGAGGGGGGAGGGAAAAGAGAAGAAAGAAACTAGGAGAAACAGTTGAGTTGGAGACCTGGAGGGGCCGGGAGAGATAAGAAGGGAGAGGAGAGACGGAGGCAGCTGTGACAGGGCTCAGATAAGCAGCTGCATCTCTCTATTAGAGATTCTGCCCCAGTTCTCAGAAAATTCCATCTCCAGAGCCTGTCAGGGGAGATGTAATCCACCTCAGAGGGAAGGAAAAAGGAAATGGAGGTGGGGGAGGTGGGCAGAAGGGAGCTGCTGTCTCAAGGGCATTCTCCTCCATTTTGGAGACTGCCTGGCTCCTGACCTCGGTTTGCCCTCCTTTTCACAGGAGCTTTAAGAAGTAGACAATTATGTGGCAGATTCATGACTTCACTCTTCAAGGAAAATACTTCTGGATCCAGCAAGGAAGACAGTCATGGGCCATTGGTTTCTAAAATTGCTACTTCTTCTCCAAAAGCCCTCAGATGAAGAAGCTGCCCACAGTCGACCCCTCTCACAAGGTAATGAAGACATAATCTGTCTTTGGTAGGTTCAGACTCGGCTGCACTCGGCTGCATAGTCCCGCACCAGGTGCAAAGTCTCCATGCTGTCCCACGTCCTCCTTATCCGTTCTTCCCTGCCATACCCTGGGATGGATTTGACTCCTTCCTTGTTTAATAGAGGAGGAAACTGAGTGTCAGAAGAAATAGCCCAGGGTCAAACAGCCAGTAACTGGAATCTGAGTGTTCTGGTTCTCGGTCAGGTATTCTTTCCTGAAGTGGGAAGCACGTGCACTGGTGATGTAAAGATGATTGCAGGTGTCGCGTGTGTAAATTTCTAAAATAGTATTTTAGGACTTACATGTTTATTTTATTATAAAGTAGAATATATTAAAGGAAAGCTTACATATAACTGGTATGCTAAACCTTATATACTATCAGCACATACATACTATTACCTTAGAAGAGGTTAGATACATGTTTTATTTAAGAAAAAAAATAGTGAGTTTGTAATAATACAGCATTCACCAATACAACAATAGCAAACACTTTCCTGGTTAATATAAAGTGACCACAGTCTAAGCTAGATAGAGATTTGTGTGTATAATTAATTCTTAGGAGTTGGCTTTTTTTTTTTTTGCATTTTACAAATGAGTAAACTGAGGCACAGAGACCTCCAGTAATTTTCCCAAGATCACCCAGCTAGTGAGCAGATTCACACTGAGATGGTCTGGCTCCAGAGTTAGTGCTATTAACTGCTGCAGGTTATGCCCTGATCTCTGAAACTTGGAAATAGACATTCATGAACACCAAGAGTATGGTAGGGACTTTGTCCTCCAACATTCATTCTACACTTCTTCCAGAATAACAGAATTTGAGGCCAGACACATGGCCACAGAGAATTAGTACCCCCGATGGGGTCTGGGGACCATGTCCTGGCCAATGGAGGGCAAGCAGTGTTGATAATGACAAGTTCATGGTTTTGTCTTCCTCTTTCCCCCTGCTTCCTGGTTGAAAGAGAGAGGGTGGTGATCACCTTGGGCCACATAGTCATGGGCTACACCCCAGGGAAACCACAGTAGCAAGAGAGAAGCCTGGCTTCCTGCTGGCTTTGTGGAGAAGTGATTCCAGCCCCAATTTGTTCCATGAGAAAGAATACGCCTCCATCTTGCTCAAGCTACCCTTATTTTGGGTCTTTGTTACGCAGCCACACCTACATCCTGATGTTTGTCAGAGACCTATAACCCCCTTGCAAATCTGGAAGGGCAATCTGGTATTCAAGGAATTTGTCCAATAGGCTTATGGAGAAGCCATCTGAACTTAAACCTATCCCTGCACAGAATAATAATAATTATAGTGCTAATGGCATTTATTATGGGCACTTTCCTAAGCACTTTACACCTTTTGACCCATTTATCCTTCACTATGAGGAAGATACTATGTTTGTCCCCATTTTACAGATGAAGAAGCTGAGCCACAGGAAATGTAAGGTGCTCTCCCCAAAGCACATATGTGTAAATAGCAGTGATTTCAGATTTCACGTATGACCTTTTTGAAATTTAAAACTATGAAGAAGTTTGGGGCGCCTAGGAGACTCAGTCAGTTAAGTGTCTGACTCTTGATCTCAGCTCCAGTCATGATCTCATGTTTCATGAGACTGAGCCCCTCATGGTACTCTGGGCTGACAGCACAGCCGACAGCTTGCTTGGGATTCTTCTCTCTCTCTCTCTCTCTCTCTCCCTCTTTCTCTGCCCCTCCCCTTCTCTCTCTCTCTCTCTAAATAAATAAACAAATAAATAAAGTAAGAAGTCTAAAGGTTTATTTCAGCCTTTAACTTTAGAGAGGGAGAGAGAGAGAATCCCAAGCAGGTTCCATGCTGTCTGCACAGAGCACCACACAAGGCTCCCATCTCACAAACCATGAGATCATGACTTGAGCCAGGATGAAGAATTGGAGGCTTAACCGACTGGGCCACCCAGGCACCCCTACCTAAGCAGAAGTTTAATAATGGATGGAGGTCACCTTCCCTTGACATTACAGAGAGCTGGAGGGAAGAAAGGGTTTACTTTCTTCAAAGTCAGTTTCCAAAGGGTCAGTTGCCAGAGCATATGGTAGGTAAGGGACATCCCCCACCAAACTGACTTGGCCTGTTCTTCTGGCTTCCCAGGGTGTTTCCCTTGACTGTGTGGTCCTAGATGGGTCACCACTACTCAAGGATTCCAGCCAGGGAGCACCCTGACCAGAACAGGTGCTCATCCACTGTTCCTGCTGGTGTTTCATGCCCCTGATTGAGGCCACAAGGGAGTAAGGGAGGAGAGAGGGGACAGCTCTGAGAAGCCAGGGAACAGAAATGAACATCAGTAAATCAAAGCATGCTGGGGTCTAGAAGCCAGATTCAAACTCCAAATGCCCTGCAGGGCTCTCAGGTTCCAGTGAGAAGGAGTCAGGCTCCCCGGCATGAAGGGCAACCCTGGGCTCCCCCTTCTTCTGGTCCATATCATGTAGTTTAAAATTCAATCATTTATGCAGCATCTACAGAGCAAGGTATTGAGGAAGAAGCGAGATGCGGTTAATGGACTGAACGGGAAGAGAAAATGCAGTCTCTTTTTCTGCTCCTGGGAGAGTTACCATTTGGGGGAAGAGGGAGCAATAAGCAAGTAGAGAAATGATACCCCAGAGGTGGACTGAGGTCAAATCATGCAGTACCTTTTTATGTCATGTTAAGGACTTTGGCTTCCTGTTCAAAAACAATGGGTCTCGTGATAGATGCATTTTGCAAGTGGCTGAAAGATTTCCCATCTTGTGGCCTCAGGGCTATTGCCCTAACAGTTTGGGATGAGTTTGTTCCAAAGCCCACTACCCAGCATTCCATGTCCTTACACTTGCTGTTGGCCCCACCCCTGCATGGAAGTTCTTCAAGTCAAAGTCACTAACAACTGCCACATCACCAAATCTGGTGGCCAATGCTGGGTCTTCATCTAAATTGTTTATCAGCAGAATTTGACACAGGGAGTGACTGACTCATTGAAATATCCTTTCTTGGGTCTTAGGACTGGGGAACCAAATGGGTTTCCCGCTACCTTCCCAGAGGCACCTTACCAGTTGCCTTTGTGGGATCTTTCCTCACTTCCTGAACTCTAAGTGTTGGGGACTCTCCTCCTCCGCAACCCTCAGTCCAAGTTGCTCTCCACGTGGTTTCAGTCTATCTCAAAGCTTTAAATACCACCTCTGGACTGGTGATTCTCGGATTTCTCATTCCTTCTCAGAGCCCTTTCTCAAACTGCTGACTCCTGTCTGCAATGCTTACCTGACCTCTCAACTCCGAAATCCGGGGGACATCTCAGACTTTGCACTTCCAACAACATAGTCATGATTCCATCCCTAATCCTACATTTTCTGTATTCCTCCCCATTCTTGTAAATGGTACCTGCCCCATTCCTGTCGCTTAAGCCACAAGCCTTGGAGATCCACTGACTCCCTTCTTCTCAGTTGCAGTGCACTGACAAGTCCTGTCTGACCTACTGAATGTGCCCGTGATCTGACAGCTTCTCACAGTCTCCACTGCCTCTGGACTTTGGTTGTAGCCCCTCCTGATCAGTGCCCCTGCTTCCAATCTTGCTTCCTTAGAGTCTAAAGTCCATCTGCAAACAAGCAGAGCAATCTTTTACAGTTTTTGTTGGTTCGTGACAGTCTTCTGCTAAAACTCTCCCCGCACTCCCCTCACAGCACCCTTGGAGTAAGATCCCAAGTCCTGACCTGGCTTCTGAACCACCCCTCACTCCTCCCCCTGCTCCCGCTCTCTCCCTGCATCACCAACTCCTGCCACACAGGCTTCCTCGCCCTCCTCTTCAGGGCTTCTGCTCTTCCTCTGTCAGGAACACTTTCCCCAGCCACCCCACAGTTTGTTCCATCACCCCAAACCAGCCTCTGCTCCGATGTGACTTCCCCAGGGAGCAGCACTTCCTGGACCATCTTATTTAAAAGAGCTTCCCCATGTCAGTTTCTTCTTTATTTTTCTTCTTAGTCCTCACCTTCTACATGTTACATACCAGTTTCTTAATTTATTGTCTCTCACACCTCACAGGGACCTAAGTTTTAGAAGTGCAGGAACTGGCTTTTCTGCTTACTATTGTTTTCTGTATCTGACACAAAGCCTGTTCTGACATAGAACTTACTCTATAAATTCTTGCGGAAAGAAGGGATGCCGGCTGTCACATACAGCTTATATGCAGACTCAAACACATACATACACCATAGTCCTCACATACCCTCTGAGGTACACTTTCACATCTATAGGGTTTCCACAAAGTCCCCATGTGATTGCTCCTAACATCAGGTAAAAGCTGAGACCAGCTCCAAGGGAGCACCGACATAGAAAAAGATGGCCAGAATAAAATTTGAAATCTATGTGAGGAATGAAACGGAGTGCATGGAAATTTTTCACTAGTCTACATAAGGACTTTAAGGCTACCTAGGATGCTGTGGGACATACCAGGCACACTCCAGCCCATACATACATTCTCACACCCCCATGTGCACAGATTCACACACATTTATCACCACACAGATACACACACACAGACACATACCTATTCAGCTGTTCATACACTCTCATGACTCATGTACCTATAGGACCTTCCCGACACAAACCTACATACCGCATGCACACACATGCCCAGACACCAAACTTGCCCTTGTGGATACACCATCATGCTAATACACTCAAACACACTCATGCCTTAAGGAGATATTCACACTCACTTGCTTCTCACTTCCATCTCCACAAGCCAGCACACAAAAATGACTTACATGTTGCCAACTTACTTATCCACATGCACAGTCATAGAAGTACCTACTCTAATACTCTTAGATATTCACATATTCGCATACAGTTACTAGAACATTCAAGTCCATTTTTTGTAGCCCATGCACACTGAAGCATGCGCCCACACACGCGCACGCACACACACACACTTTAAGAACTAATCTAAAATGCCGCATCCTGTTGTTATGGCAACAGAAGCCCTCCAACCACCTAGGGAGGAACAAGCACACATGGAAACAAAAACCCAGGGCAGCTCTGCGGAGGAAGGTGGACCATGTGACTGTGAAGAAGGTGCTCTGAATGGAGGCCCTTCCTTCCCACCTCTTTGAGAAAACTGATGGTGTCAGATGGGAACTCCCCCCACTTCCTGGGGGGGGGCCTATAATATGACTGTATCTACACTTTCACCTCCTTTCTCCCAGCCTCAGAGACAGTAGCCCTCCCTCTTTGGGTGGACCTTCTCCACCTGTGCAGAGCATCTCCTGCCTTCCCGTCTCAGCCCACATGCTGCTGTCTGTGTTTGCTCTTGACTGCTTCTTCTGAGATGAAGAACCCGCTCCAGTGTTTTCCATGGCAAGAACCTCCTCCCCCAACCATTCATTTCCCTCCAGTCCTCTCTCTTTCATCTTCAGAGCCAGGTTTCTCAAAAGAATTGTCTACATTTTCTTGTGTCTACTTCTGCACATATCACCATCCAATCGCTACCATCAGGATACTCCTCCTCTGTTGACTAGCACTGCCCTGGCAGAGCCACCATTGAGCACTGTCTTGATGAATGCAGCAGATACTTGTATGTCCTCAGTGATGTTTATTCAGTTCCCTTCTGCCACAATTCTCCTCGGATCTCTGGCCATATCTTCTTCATTCAGCTGCTTTTGCAGCCTTGTCTTTCTCTTCTTGCCTCATAGATCTTCTTGTTTCCTCCAGGGGCCTGTCCTGGCTTCTTCTGCTCTATTTACTCTGCATCCACTTGAAATCGTTTACTCTTCATGGGTTCAACAACTGCCCAGAGCTGTTCTTTGAGTTTCAGACGTTATGTATTAAAACCTCACTGGGAACTTCCACGCAGATGTTTCTTGAGCCCTAAAAGTCTACTTAACTTAGTATGTCTCCCCCCAAATCCTACCCTTCCAGCCATGCTTTCTGTATCAGGTGGCTCTGTCACGTACCTACCCCCTAAGCCAAGAATCTGGCCATCATCTTAGACTACTTCTCATTCATCTAGACCCAATTAGTTAGAAAGCCCTTAAGATTCCATGTTTTCCATCTCTAAAATCTGTTTTTCATCGCCTTCTTTCCCCTCCAAAGAATACAAAAGCATGTTATCTCTCATCCACCTATTTAAATCATCTTGTACCTAACCTTCCTGCTCAGGGGACTTGTCATCTTAAAATCCTTCTTTAGCCCACAGTGGAAATTTTGTATCCAGACGAAAACTCTTGCCTTCCTCTTGTTCTGCTGTCCCTTCCCCCCTGTACATGTAGGTCTTTAGTTCTGGCCATATGGATATTCCTAAATTCCTCTGATGATTTCTGGCTGTTCAAGCCTTCATGACTTAGTTCATGCTGCCTGGAATGACCTTGTTCCCTGTTTTCTCCATGGCTTCACCCTCTCCTTTGTTCCCCTACTTCTCCTGAGCAGGCTTCTATCACTGCGGCTGTAATACTTGAGTGCCA